>NC_139718.1:28424626-28914626 GCF_964188405.1 Protomyctophum parallelum | reverse complement strand
ATAGTAGTACTGACTACTACGTACTTATTGTAAGAATAATAAGCGGGATCAATCTAGGCACATGGAAGACTTGAAACTTGTAATTTAAAAAGACATTTAAAATGTCTTTTTAAATAATTTCTCTAAAAGTAAAATATGACAGTGCTTGAAGCTGAATGTTTCTGAAATCAGAATAACCAACACTAAAGACTGTTCTTTTCCCTATGAAGTACTGTAACAGGTGTAATGTTCAACCAAGTATAGCCTACATTAGTGCATGCCCGTAATATAGTATGTTAAGTCCCACTTAATTTGACTTCAAAGTGATACAGACAAAATAGCTTAAAGTGTCATTATAATGTAGTTTGCACTTTTGTTATTGTCATCCCAACACTGGGTTGTATACTTTTCTGACTACCATGGCACTTTTTATGTCAATGTTTCATAATGACTGTATGTATGAATGTATTTCACTGCAATAAATTTTGACATTTTTTTCAAGGTGTTTACATCTACTGATTGATTAGCTCCTTAAATGTATTTGCAAATCTTCAGCACTCAATGGTGCAGCAATTAGAAGTAACATAGTAACATAAATCACTACAGCCTAAAAAGTCTCGAGAGGCTTTAGTCACATGTGACACATACTGTAATTATCTTTTCCCCAGGCCCCTACTCAAGCATTCCACATAATTATATTTTCCTGGCCCCTACTCAAGTATTCTATCAGCCTGGTGACTATATCAACAAAGACAAAAGGGGAATTGACCATACTCGCGCAGTTTCTCTTACTTTATACTCGTGGGGACCCCTGTGAGTAAGCCTATGAAGTAAGACAACTATATCTTTGTGATAAAAGGTTAAAGAAAATTGCTCACTTGAGCAAAAGAGAGGCTGAATCACCAGCTGCTCACCATGAATCATAATATGATTCATGGTCCATATTATGGTTAACATAGTAACATGCTGACAAAAGAGGAGAGGCTTGCATCAGTTTACTGAGTGGGTGTGTTCCCCTTTTCCAGGAGAGCTGCCAATCTGTATGAATGTGAAAAATACAACCTGGGGCCTTGCTTGTACATACTTGTATTCAAGACTTGGTGTTTTAAGTAAAAAACAATGAAGCTCAATAAAGAAAACATATTTAATAATGGAAAAAATGCATAAATGACTACATGAATTTATATTAAATAGATTGCATCAAATCAGATTGACAAATTTACTATTCAAATCTATTTCATTTGAATTGCATACTTTGCTATTGCTACAGTACAACATTCACGGAATGTATGGATTCAGTCCAAAACAGGTTTAAAACCTTTTAGGTCTGTTTTCTGATCGCATCTATCCAGTCCATCTTGTCCTGGTGGGTTGGAGCCTGGATGAAGTAATGTGTGTCTGACTGTGTGATGATTTTAAACAGGTTGCCTTGAATGTTGCCTTTCACTCCTGCATGGAGAAGATGGAGGGATAGTCAGTAAAGTATACCTGCATGAACCACTTAAACTCTCTAAAAGGGCTGTTACTTACGGTACTTTGACTGCTTTTTCCCCTCTACACCTAATTTCTTCACCAAAAATAGCTCAATGCTAGCAGACACTTACATGAACATGAGTCTAAGGGACTTAATTCAACTAATGTTCCTTTGGGCCGTAAAAGTTCAAGAATGTCCCCACTTCCATGGTCCTTTTCTGCACTTCAAAAAGAGAGAAGTCCGCACACAGGCTCAGCTCCACAGTGTTTCATTTATTTTAAAACACTGACATCCAAAAACACAATGTTTCGGCCATAGTAGGCCTTCATCAGGCCTTTTTTAATTGCATCTACATTTTTTACAGCGCCAGTGAGCGCAACCTACTTGTTTTTAAGCCCTTTTCTGCACTTTACAACGTTTATTTCATGTATAATATGCCATCTATCATGAGCAGGTGTTATATTTTCAGGCAGACAGAAAACTTCCCATTTATGAACAAACACAACCCTTGATCATGAACTTAATTGCTCCAGATGGCTCATTCCACCCCTCTTGAGGCTGCACCTATATATGACCGAGGCTGACTCACCTGAGGGAACTCCATTATCCTCCAGTGCTGAGACCAGACAGCCTCGCATACTGAAGCCGCCTACAGGGCTGACATCATCCTGAGAGGTGACATCATAAGACAGGAAACGGATGGGACAGAAAACAAACACATTGTTCACAGACAGTAGCACAAACAAATGGGTCATTTATTATTACATGACAGAAGTTAAGATGATGATGATAATATTGAGTAATAACTATTATTAACTATTAAGTGATTTGTGTGCTCACCCTGCTGGGATCATAGTAGTGGAGGAAGGCAGGCTCTGAACGCAAGACAAAGAGTCGCACCTTCCAGTTCTTTCTCTTGTGTCCCTAAATTCGGGATTGAGCCACATATAGCAAAATAATTGTAAATACATACAGCATGCTAAGCTATAAAATAATACAATATATTTTCTAAGCAGGATTATGGTGGGAAGCAGGGAAGGACTGAATGTGATGTCCTACATTGTAACTTGTACACTTACTTGAACGTACCTGTTTTAACAGATAGCCCCTTCTCATCACTTTCCCACTGAGCTCGACAGCTGACAGAGACGTCTCTGCCTTCACACTTCCTCTTTTCGTAAAGCTCTCCGACTGTGAGGAAACATGAACAACGAAGCAATGAACAGGTAGTAGAACCTCCAAACAGTACTGTAAGTGTGGCCCTTAATGGATTGAGGGATCAACTTTATTAGGAGATACTAGAAGTACTTTCCTGACTGACTTGACTGTTGCCATACAAACTCTCCACTCAGTACAGATTCAGTCAAAACAATTAGGTGGACCACTGGTACTCACAAAGCTGTAAAGTGCAGTGGAGTCATCCATGAACTGTTCTATGAGTCCCGCACTGCGGATGGCATCTAGACTCCTCAGTCCTATAGGCCGTAAAAAGCCTTCCTCCAGCAGGGCCGAGGCCAGGGTCACTGCCTCCACACGGGTCAGAACTAACTGCATAAATACTAGCCAGTCCACCACTGCTGAACCTGTATAAACATAGAGATATGAGCATGAGCATAATTATGTATTATGCTGTACACATTAATTAACATGCACTTAGTCACATGCAGTTGAATGCACACATATACAGTAGAAATGCATGTTCTCATGCGCACGCCGCACACACATCGCATGCCTGCACACAAACCCATAGAGACAGAGTGAGCAAAACATCAGTGGCCTCATGAAAGATAGATCAGACTTATTGATCCCCGGTGGAAATTCAAGCATCACTGAGAGGAAGCGTAAAGATCACTCTCAAGTAAGGTGTCAGTTTCAAATGCCAACATTTGCGGCCTATAAACCAAGTAGACAACATTTCATAACTTTCATTTCGGGCATTCAGTTGTGTGCAGATTGATGTGACTATATTTCTGTTTCTGTAGAAGCTTACCTAAGAAGCAGTTGCTGTAGGTGCTGCCTTGCTCCACGTGGTTGGTCAGCTTGATGCCACTGTGGATGTCATACATGGAGTCTACCACCTGACTGAGACACAGAGCAACCAGTTTTCTGTTTACATTTGCTGCAGGGACCATATAGTGTCTCACAGTTGGAATAATATAATATAATTATAACATTATAAGTAACTAAAATTAAGGAGTGCAAGGGTTAAAGACACAGCATTCCATAGAAGGCTACAGAATATCCAGGTATTAAAGTATGTAATATGTCTAATGTAAAAGTATTCATATGTCTTTAGAGTTTAGAAGAAATAGGTATGATAGAAAAACATGTCCCCACATTTATGGCAACAATACGTGCATGGAGTGTTTGTAGCTGGATATTCCTGAATGAAGCCTAGATGTGTGTGTGCGTGCGAAATAGTGGTAGTTGTTTGGTGTCAAATCCAGGTGGTAACACAAGCATGGCTTACTTCAGACTGATGTTGTTGAACTGTAGTGAATTAGATTTGGTGGTCTCTGGTTGACTTGGGGGTCCTCCATCATCAGCCGTCCGGAGTTTCTCCACTGCAACAGTGATGGCTGCTGCCCACTCATCTCGTTTCTCCCGAGAACAAGACTCGAGGAAATGCTCCACAGAACTCTGTGTCTGCAGCTTAAATACCAGCTAGGGAATAGAAATGCCAGCCAAGTGCCAAAATACATTAAAAGAATTAGAAGGAAAATGGCAGTTTGGAATAAATTGCATCTGCAACATTCAGGCAGTGAATTGTCTGAACAAGTGAGATAAGTCTGAGCAGATCATAAAACATGACATTGTCAACGTCACACCTACAATTAATTGTTCACAAAGTAGTAAAATATCAACTGTAGTATATTATATTTGATGGCAAATCCAGATCCTTCTCTCTTACAATGAAAAGCGTACCATGTGAAAGCTCACACTATAGATTATTAAGTTGTAACAAGGGTTTTGAAGGTTTACTTGCAGCTTTACAAAATCCATATGCCTATGTGGATGCCGACCATTTTATGTTGTTGTAAATACTCCAAAGCAGCAATGTTAAGTTCTTAAAGATATTTCCTAACATGTATAATCATCAGCAAACATAAAGTGGATTTAATTGGTTCTTATTCTAAACTTTAATTCCAGTTTAAGGCATTGTGTCTATTTCTTGTCTCCTTTACTTTACTTTATTTAGACAGTACACCGCATATGAATGACTAATAGGGCTATGTATGTATCAAAGTAATTAAAATACACCGGCAAAGAAGTTACCCCCCCAAAACATTTTTTTAAAGAAAAGAACATAAAAACAAACATACATCTATATATTTGTACTACTACTCACAGAGAAGCATACATTCAAAATCTGACGATCATGCAAGGACTTTTGGGGCATTAATACCTTCATTTTTTACTTACTATGATTATACATACACATTACACAATGAATATCAGTGTAATTCCATAAGGTCGTAGCCTACTGTACATAACAATTCAATGATAACTCACCGGCCGATTATCATACTCCAGAAAAGGACAGGTAATCACACAGTTCTTCAACATGATTTGACCACGTTGGCAGGAGTCCCTCTTGCCACCTTCATATTTATAATACAGTAACTTGTCTGGCATCAGTACAAACCAGCGAGCCTTCCAGTTGTGTACAAGATGACCCCTGTAAAAATAAAGTTAAAGTAATTAGCCTATGTTAGATCAAATTATAGCCTAAATGTCCAATCATTGTCTTATCAATAACATTTATTTTTACCCTTTTCACCAGGAATCCCTCTTTTAGAACAGTATTTTTCTGATCTGCGTCCATGCTGTTACACGTCTTCTTGCATACTACCTTATTTTCTCTTCTTACCTGCTGCTTTTGAAATGTCCTCTAGATGTGTCATAATACCACATTCATAGTCACACCCACACACACACCTTGGTAGATCTTTCAATTGCCCTGCACAGTCACTTGAGGGCGCTCTTTGATTTGCTATACACCAACAAGATACCCCATGAGATACCCATGTACCTGTCAAAATACTTCCTTAACGTCAACAAAGTATACACCCACAACACCAAAGGGAGTTCAACAAACCATGTGCAACCCAGATCCGGCACAAACAAGGGACTAAATTAATTTCGCTCCTATGCAGTGATGCCACCAAAAGCAGTTAGGCTTGTTTCAGTTGTGGTCCTTTCGGGGAAAGGGGACATGGGGAGTAACAAAACAAAACAAAACAGACAAAAACAAAATACCTTTGTATTTTCCCTGACCCTGTTCCCTTTGGGGAAGGGGGGCAGGAAACAAAGACATAACAAGAAACAAAAACACAAAAAGGTAAAAAATACAATTCGAAACTGGCCACCGTAAAATCTGAGTACCCCATTTCTTCCGAGGCCTAGTGGAAATGTGCCTGCAAGGTTTCACAACAATTGGACACTCACTCCTGCAAACTTTAGATGCCATTCTTAGCCAAATTATTGAATATGAAAAAGAGAAAATCAGTGAGAGCAATATCCAAAAATGTGTTATTGCAAAAATCACCTTACTGGTAGTGCTATAACAGGCCATGTGAAGAATTTGGGGCTAGAGGTTCTGCTCTGGCCTCCAGGGAGAGAGAGAGAGAGAGAGAGAGAGAGAGAAAGAGAGAGAGAGAGAGAGAGGAGGAGAGAGAGAGAGAGAGAGAAGAGAGAGAGAGAGGAGAGAGAGAGAGAGAGAGAGAGAGAGAGAGAGAGAGAGAGAGAGAGAGAGAGAGAGAGAGAGAGAGAAGAGATGAGAGAGAGAGAGAGAGAGAGAGAGAGAGGGAGAGAGAGAGAGAGAGAGAGAGAGAGAGAGAGTGTGTGTGTGTGTGTGTGTGTGTGTGTGTGTGTGTGTGTGTGTGTGTGTGTGTGTGTGTGTGTGTGTGTGTGTGTGTGTGTGTGTGTGTGTGTGTGTGTGTGTGTGTGTGTGTGTGTGTGTGTGTGTGTGTGTGTGTGTGTGTGTGTGTGTGTGTGTGTGTGTGTGTGTGTGTGTGTGCGCGCGTGGTGCCAGAGATTAGCTGTAGACCAATCAAAACATCAAAACATCAGAAAAACAGCACCCTCCTTTCCAGTCTGTCAGACTAGCTCTACACAGTCACAGACAGGCAGACATGGACCGGACAGACACCGAAAACATAGTCTCAGCCACACATTCGGCCCGGCGGAGATAAGACCAAGAGGAGGGGAAGGGGCATAGAGAGATAAGGGGATTAGAGAGGGATGATTAAACTACTTCAAAACCAGATTAATCAAATATTTCCCTCCATGACAACCTGGTGCTCCATTATTTTGGGAGAGTTCAGATAGATCCTGGAAGGGTGGGGCTGTCAGCTTTTGGGAATTAAGTAGCTATAGTTCCTGACAGAGCGGACATGCTTATCCCAATTTGATGAAAAAGCAACAGCAGGGGGGTAAACTATTGTCTGTAGCAGCTGTGCCCAATAGGAGCAGCTTGTAACAGCTGCCGAATACTAGTTTAAGCCACATCTGTTGATTCCCACCAATTACAGTACATTATTACATCTGCTACGATAGGCCTACAGATAACATGATTATTAGGGGCACTTCTGCCTGAAGATCTCTCTTGAGGGGCCCTATCCCCTAACTACTATGCACTATAAACTGAGGGATTCTATTTAGTTTCAAAACTCCTTTCTCAAAGAAAAGTGCCAAGGGAAGCAGGCATGCCACCTTTATTCAAAATGAAAGTTTCTAAAAATGTGATGCTCCTCATTAATGCTACTGGAAAAACAACTTATTTTATTTTTATATATACTTGCTGGACAATATATTATTTTAGGCTATATGAGTCTCATTCCGAATATGGGCTGTCATAAACTCTGACATCTATTTCTTTAAACAAAAAGCCTTCGCTGCCAAGGCGAAGGATTTGTTGATGCAAGTTGGTACACATGAGACAGCTGGAATGTGCAACAGAGAAAAGTTGGCAGTCTGCCAAATGACTGTAAAGTTAAGAATTTAAACACATGAACCCATCTCCCTATAGGACAGGAGCCACTTGTGGCACACTTGAGTGAGTTAGACACCAAACCATGCTCAGTGGTAGACGTCAAGTAAGTCACTGGGTGCAGGTGTGTCTGGAATGCCCTCTGTGTGACTAACCATTAACCCTAAATCAAACATGTATTACGTAAAAAAAAGACCATGCAGATTTGGCAGCCAGGATAAAGGAGGGGCTTTGACGCAGGCCCATTCACGTGACGTGTTTTGTAGTCTTGGCCACACACACTTAACACACAAACACTCACTGTATGTGTTTGCATATGAAATAATGAAAAGAAGGTCCGTGTGCACCGGTGCCTTTCTCCGGGTTAGTTCTTCTAAGTGAAGTTAAGTCTTTACTCGCTGTTTTCTTGGTCCACAGAGTTATTGTTCTCTGGGTGTGTTTGTGTGGCCAGACTGGCCACTTCCACAGCTGGTTACACATGGTAGTCATTGAGCAGTCTCAGGCTTTATAGGATCTAAGCTCAAACTGAGATATTGTACTGCTTGAAGATTATTTTTTCTTTTAAAGATTACTCTTTTTTTGCATTTTTGCCTTTATTGATAGGGTACAGTAATTAGACAGGAAAGGGGGGGGGGGGGAAGACAAAGGCCTCGAGCCCTCGACACGCCATCAGTCTGGATTACCGGCCTAGGTGCCTGGACCGCTCAGCCGCAGCCCAGTTCAATATTTAGATATTTGATATTAATTTTAGCTTCCCCACCCCCTTCATATACAAACCCATTGTAACTGCAAACTCTATTTTAACCACGATAGATTAATCAAAAACACCCGTCCTTGTTTCTGGTGGCTGATATTGTCCTTCTAACATGTGAGGTGTCCGTGTTTTTTCAATTACTTTTGAACTTTTGAACTGGAATTGTTTGCTCTTTGTTTTTTAAGTGGTGCAACCACTTCCTTAAGTGATAGTGGGTGGGTGTGTGGGTGTGTATGAGCACGAAAACAGCATGGTTGTTGGTCCTGTGGGTCTGGAACTCCCCAGCCTATATGAATAGCCTCTATAATGAAAAACCGAAATTGAAAATCAAGATGAACCAGTGAAAATATGTAAGGCGAAAGGTCATTAGTCATCACAGGTCAGTCCACAGAGATTCTCTTGGTGTTTACCTGAAAATGGCACATTCACACAATAAGAGAGCACATGGTTGGTGACACATGTATTATGACTGTTGACCTAGTTTACAGGTGCTGAAGAAAGACCTGTCAGTACTACTACTATGTACAGTACTGTACATGTTTCTTCTTCTGACCCTTCCTATTCAAACCACAAACCTACAAAAATCCCGCAAATCGTTACACAGTATCTCTATAGTCATGTGTTCAAGGCGGATCTGTCCGATATTTCATATTCCATCCTAATTGGCTAACATTGGCTTTCAAAGTTTGCAGGATTGGCCCATTTTGAACAAAAAGCCTCAAATCATGAACGTAGCGTGCAATTTACGTGAAATCTTTCACAGACTTTCCTACTAAGCTGAGGAATATATTCTACCCTTTTCACATTGGCATGTTATAGTGCCACCAGGAGGCCACCACCTGACCTGCCCTGGTGGAGGGAGACCTGTGCCCCGAGGGGCACTTTGTCTATTTTGAGATCTTTTTCTTTTTTCATGTAATTTGTTTTTCTTTTACAACTCTTTTATTGCTGAATAATAACACATTTTATACATTGCCTAGTCTTGCTAGTCTAGTAGTTTGTGGATCCCATTAACAAAGAGCACCTACAAATCACTTGATGTTTTATTTTATGCCTCTTGTCTTTTATTGATATACAGATATAGTTTGACATTCTGAAGACTCTTACATTGAATTGTTCAATAGTATTACATTACAAAAAATAAAATCAACTAGGTGCTCAATATTACATTACAAATACTATACAAAAGAAAGGGCTTCTAAAAGCCTTATCTAGGTTTAGAGATACAATATGCTAACATATTTTACTGTACTGAGATTTTAAAACTACATACTTTTGGATAGTCAGTATTGGACCACCTTACAATGTACAGTACACAAAAAAACCATGTAAACCTTCAATTCAAGTACAAAACCAGAAAACATATTACAAAGTTTAAGCCTTACTAAGACGGCTGTGTTATTCACAAGTGATGAAACAAATATTTTTATACTCAACTAACAAATTGTTTGTTAAGCAAATGCCACTTCTCCCAATAGTTTCTTTGGTAAAAAAAAACCATTTTATCCACTTAATCACATTTAAGCTGCAATGCATAGGTTTCATGAACTACCTTTAAATTTGAACTCTGGTCTCGCAGATTGGTCTTGCGGACTGGAGACCAAACCACTCTTGGCTGCAAATCCAGCCTGACCGCGCGTTGCAGGTTTGAGTCCCGATCCCGACGACCTTTACTGCGTATCACTTCCCATTTCATTGGGTTAGTCTACTTTACATCAAATAAAGGCAGAAAAAGCCCCAAAAATAAAAGAAATCTCTCAATGGATTATGGAGACCATCTCTAACCACTGAACCACTGTCATGTTATATTAACATGGCTCCAACAATGGTTTTCCAACTCATGCCCAAAACACACCAATAGGCAAGGCAAAATCTTAAGGCACTACTGTATTCATATTTTTGAAAATGTTTATAATAATTAAATGCCCAAAATAGGGAAAATAAGTGGTTCAAATATTTTGAAGGATAAATAATTATCTCTGTATTGGGAAATGAGTGCAATAATAAGGTGTGGTTGTCACAAAACCCTACTAGTGTCCTTTAGCATACCGTTTGGGAACCACTGCACATACAGTACAACACAAACAGATTGGTAAAAACAAAAAACGTTTTATTTATTAAAATAAGTTCCAGGTTGCAGCTTTAAAAAATAACACATAAAAGTCTCAGCATATGTACACTACGCTTTGTTCAAACTACAGTACCTGTATTAGCTACAAATAACTACTGTAACTCCAACTAAATCTGGTAACCATCTCCATGGACCTCCATGTGGCCCCCAGGGGCATTCAAAGAATGTCCACTATTTTACAATCACTTTCGTCATAGCAACTGACTAACAAGAGCATTGTGCCCGGTCGGCTGGAAAAGCAAGTAGCAAGGGCCTGCATCACAGATGCGTTACAGTATGTCCCTGTTGACCTTCCCTTTGAAAAAAATACTTTCCCCATTCATAGGGAAAGTCAGAAGTAATCTAGGTTCCACTCAGTCTGTGCCATGTTTTTACCACTTTTTCAGGATGGGCCATAGTGTCCTTCCATTGCTCCATGGCTTCTGCTACAGGGCAATCAAATCCCAGTAAGACCTGATAGAAATGAAACACATGGTGATCATGTTAACTTTCAACTCTTTCTTTTACATGAGATTATTATTAATGACTTCCAACATGTCTTTTTGGAGGGCACACTTTAACAACCCTTCATACCGTCCTACTACATTACTGAGGCATCCTTTCAGTTTCACTCTAAGATAGGAATCCATCAGCTATAAAACACGTTGGTATAACATGATGTTCACCTGGCCGAGACACTGTTTCCTCCTGACAGAGCTGCGACTGTACAGTTTAATAGACAGCATTGAGGCATGGTCCAAAGTAGCTAAGGGGAAGTGAAATGTATCCATCCATTGACACTGGCCTCCTGAGGTTTTCATCACTCGAGTCTTCTTCTTCATCACCACCCGTCCCAGCTGGTGAACCTCCGCCTTGACGAAGAATCCTTTGGGGACATAATCCAAATGTATGCTTTGGTGAAAAAGTGTCATGCGATATATCACTCTACAAAATTGGTCAAGTGGAAAATTTATTTTTATTTTTATTTTTGTCATGCACTGTATGTGTCATTTGGTGGATAGATATACATTTATGTATTGATCCCGCAGAGGAAAATTAGTCGTCAAGCACAGCAGTTAAGAGTTACAGATGCTTTTATCCAAAACCACTCATACAGCAACATAACAGTAGATATTTTACCTTGAGGTGGCCACAGAAAGAAACAAAAGCTTAAAGGACCACACACACACACACTAAACATTTTCTGTGTGGAGTTTGCATGTTCTCCCCGTATCCCCTAGGGTAGGTAGTAGGTACCCTCACAAAAAACATGCAGTAATGCTGGTCTCTAAACTGCCTCCCCCTGGCCAGCCGGGGCGCCTGATGGAGGGGAAAGGAACTGGTTGGAACAACCAGGGAAACTCCCCCCTGTCAGGTGTAAAGGACATTGGACTTGGACACTCATGCATGAAGGAAGCATGAGTTCAAGTCCGTTGCTCTCCCCAGGTTGGCGAAGGGTATGTAGAGCCCAGGATCACATTAGATAATTGAGGGGTGGAAAAATGGGTTACAAAATGGTGGGACAAAAAAAAAGTAAGCAGGAACTTGGGATGGAAATGAAGGACCAGAAAGTCCGGCGTGAAATCCATGATCTCGACTGCGGTCGAAAAATGATGAATTGTTAGATTGCAAGTTACAAATAGGCTGTGCATAGCTCACCAATGAGATGCAGAGTGAATAGTGAATAGAATTGTGCCATCTTATAATGAAAACAAGAAATTAAATAGTCATATTTGTCAGGTGAAACAAACGCTGTCTCCGTTGTGCATCTTTCCTGCTCTCCAGTAACATTAGGTGGCGTTATCAGGCGCTCCGCTCCGCTGTGGTGTTTATGTCTATGGTTGAGAAACTTGAGTGTGGTCTGGGCATTGCAGACTTCCGCCGTGCAGGTGTCATAGCTTAGGAGGCAGCCAATCATGACTAGGTCGCTACTACGCGTTTGGCTGGCGGCGTTTAGGCGGCTCCCATTGGCTTAGGCGGCGTTTAGGCAGCTTTCATTGGCGGCATGGGGGCGACTCCCATTGATGACTAGGTCGCTTACATTTCATGAAATGTCATTTCATGAAAAAGGTTTCACCTGACAATAGGACTAATTATATGATGCGAGCTAGTTCAGGCAGAATACACTCAGTCAGACATCCTGTTAGTCAGACCTGCATGGCCGATTAAGACTCACTCACCCGTGCTGCGGGTTAAAAATCACCTGTGGCTCCTGACATGTGTGGCGGGGTAACAACTAATCTAAAAATTACCTGTGGCTTCCTGTGAGGTTGGGGTTAGGTTAGGGTTTGCGATAGTGTTAGTTCGGAATTATGGGAGGTCGGAATATTGAGGGGTTGGATACTGTACATCAAAGTCAGTACATTCTGCATATGTGTCCCTGGTTTGTTGTTATAAGCTGTTTGCTGTTGATCCTGGCAGTGTTTGTACCATGCTCTATAGTCGAGTTACAAATGATTAGTTGCTTTTCCAAAGATCTTCTCTCTTTATTGTTTTGTGCGATTGCCCAGCATTTGAGTCCATGTGGTACGCACCATAACCACTTGGATATCGGGTTGCCCCAAATGCTCCACTTTGACCCTGAATTGCATCATCACTTACCCTGGGTGAGGGGCGAGGACGATGCAGGGAGGTTCTGAGCTGCGAGAACCTGGAGCTGCACACGTCCATTGACAGGCTGAAAACAGGAGGCTAGATGTACCTCAGCATGGCAGACCTACAGTATAAACACATTGACAGGCTGAAAACAGGAGGCTAGATGTACCTCAGCGTGGCAGACCTACAGTATAAACACAGAATACATGTGTGACGAATATTTGTGTATTTAACAGTGTTGTAGATATTAACTAAGAGTAATAGTAATTCATTGTATATTAACCACTTAAACCCTATAGTTGACTGGGGTCCCCCATGGCTCTATACTTCATCTGAACCTTTTGTCCCTCAACACCATATTGCTTTGCTGAAAGTAGCTGATCGATTGTACTGTAAAATTGTAGATATGCTATTGTTGACAATTCATAGCAGAATATGGATGCTACAG
The DNA here is from genome assembly GCF_964188405.1 of Protomyctophum parallelum. Taxonomy (NCBI): domain Eukaryota; kingdom Metazoa; phylum Chordata; class Actinopteri; order Myctophiformes; family Myctophidae; genus Protomyctophum; species Protomyctophum parallelum. Next base: position 28,901,274 of record NC_139718.1, on the reverse strand, counting down.
TTCATGTTGTTGGGTGCAGTACGTAGTTCAGACTAGTCATTGGTCCGACAAACGACAACCCACATCAAACCCTAACCATAACCATAACCGCAAGCACGGGAGCAGCGCATGTCTGACATGCGGATGCATGTCGGACTAATGCTCTGTCGGAATTACATGCGTCATTAACTATGACAGTTTTCATTACAAAACCCCATAAATCCAATTCAGAAAGCAATACTAACTACACCTAATTGTCATTGTGTGCTTTATAAGGCAGGAGGGTGCAATAGCCGGGACATTTCTGTCAGAAGACGCCGGGCCCGGGGGCTGATTTCACCCTACTGCGTATTGAAGCAACAGATGAATACATACTTCACCACAGGTCACCACCACATTATAGGAACATCCCTGGTTAATTTCCAGCAGGGGACCCGTTTTGCATACTTATACAAACAATTGGGCTGAATACACACAGTAAAATCCTGTGTTAATCAATGCATTAATAACCCAGTGTACAAATGTAACCAAATGGACCCATAACCTTCCATTTGTACACTTTTGGATTACGGTAACTCCATTAACACTGAGGATTTGACTGTTAGCACATTGTGTTGTGTAAGAAGACCATGTGATGCTGTGGTCTGACCCTGGGAGTGTGAGCATCTACGATTCAACGGAATGATTGGCAGCACTTTGGACAATTTGAGGTTTTGTGCCCTTCTGAGAGCTTAATGATGACTCACCGCCTGATCTCTTAAAGGAGTATTTCACTTCTGGGGTTATTTTAATGTCTACTCTGTCTTTCTTTGAGGGGCGCTAGCCCCTCCTATATTCAGCTATTAGTGTAGATTTTCATCTTACTTGGAGAATGTACGTCATATGTGGACGAGCAAATCGACATGTTACGTCATGATGATGTATGATGAAGAGCAACCCTCACTTCACACAGGTCTGGATTTTTGTCTTATCAGACAGCAGTTGCTTGTGCAGTGTGCACTCCAGACAGCTGTTGCTTGAATCAATATTTATTTTGATATTCATTTTATCAGACATGCCCCCTTCCTATATTATGTTACTTATTTCATTTTTCCCCTTTTTTAATATATACACTGCATGTATTTAAAATGAAAAGTAATAAAATACGATAAGATTAAATTAAAAATAAATTAAAAACTGCTTTTTGTGATTATGCAAGAGGATTCCTTCTTGCCCTGTTATGACTAGGTGTACTGCTATACATGTCAGCAGGTTACAATACATCACAGGGACAGGTTTATGAGGTATTCACAGTCCCTTCATGTGGTGTTCCTATTTACTGTGCACATACATAGGGCTATAAAAAGACAGAGCTGTACAGAGGGAATTGTCACTAGGAATGAGTTATTGGAAATCTGGGACATTCCCATAACACTTGAATTTCCTCTTGGCTACACAGCCAATAAGATAACAGACAATAACAGGTAATAGCTGTAGCATATAGTAGGTCTTTCTATGATGAAAAACGCCACAAGTATTTGATGCATGTTATTCATATTGGGTGTTTTTCTTGTGCACCAAACATTACTCAAGTGAAATGCCATGTGTACAAAGTAAAATACTTCCAAGACCAGGCTGACAAAAACCAGCTTGTGAACAAGCACCTCTTCGTGCATGTCTTGAGAGTACTATATTAAAATAGAACCGTCTGGCTGGCGGGCTGGCAGATGTCTGACGTCAATGACCTTAAACCATATATACTTTGACTGGGGTCCCCCGGGCGTCTGTACTTAACTTAACTGAACTTGGCCCTCTCCTCTAAATCATCTTAATTAACAGATTGTCACAAATAGTTAATCTAGTGTGTGCATCATAGAATCGCTTTTGCTAAATGTCACACATGATCCCTTTTCTCCTGTCTGTCTGTCTGCTTTACTACATGATACATTAGAAATGCCTCTGAAAATGACAAAGAGATATTAAAAGAAAGCAAAGACCCACAGTGCTTTTGGATGGTGGACTGAGGTCCAGCCAGCGCTCCATCTCGTGGGGACCCAGCTGTCTCAGAGACAGGACACACTCTGCCACAGTGTGTTTCCTGGGCTGGTGTGCCTGGAGCCGCAGCACCAGGGCGCTGCAGCGGAGCTGCTGCAGACGCACGGTGAAGACAAAGGTCTCCATGAAGGCAACATCCTGGAGGAAAGAGTAGGAGAGATTAAGGAAGAAGAGGGGATGATGAGTAGGAGTGGAGGGAGAAGGAAAAGATAAGCGAGAAGGAGAGAGAAGAAAAGATATAATGTCTAAAAAAGAACAATGACAGGGAGGCTAAACCTTTTCTACTACTGACAAACCAGGCAGCCGGAGCTGGCACTGGAACAGGAACTGACCATTTGTAATAACTGTGTTTAAGAGTAATTACACAGTACAATCCTGTTAATTTAACTCTCACAGTTACAAATGAATAAATTAACAATGGGGATTTTACTGTGTACATATAACAAGAGCTTAACCAGCTCGAGAGCTTGTTCTGGGTCATTTATGTATTTGACTTCTGCTTATAGTGATGGATATGCTGTTGAGGAAGAGCCCTGTGTTTGTCATGAACACACTGTTAACATGTTCCTAGCAATGATGGATGACAAGGAAATAAATAAATCAGGTTCTATGTTCTTATGTTCTTACCTTACGGTTTAGGTTTCTGGTTTAAGGACTTCAGTGTTTTGTACTATACAATTGTATGTATAAGTACAGAACAAAGAATGTTTGTTTTTGCCATCTTTGTTGAGTCTGAGCAATTATGTTTTAGTTTATTTTTATGCCAGTGTTAATTTTTAGGCCTAAAGTTCAATGGATTGTTTGAAGACTGAGCTTAAATCAGAATTTGCTACTAAAAGTAACACTAAGTATACTTTCAGTCTTACTAGAATTACTAAAATGACTAGGTTAGGTTTCTGGTTTAGGTTTAGGTTTATTCTAAGTGTGGAACAAAGAACCTTTTTTGCATGGTGGGTAACATAGAACCTGGGGGACATACAGTAGGTACGCTCCCGGGAAATGCTCTAGACATGGGTTTATTTTTGTGTTTTTATAGAGATTCTTAAATTGCAGTTTTCGGATAACTCAAAACTTTTGTTTTTAGATAACTGCAAAGCTCTTATGCATGGTGATGTCATAGATGAGTCTAACATCTCCTATTACCGACATCCATGATCCCACCTAATGTGCCGGATCCTAAGATGTAAAATGGCACAGGGTCAGCAAAGAGCAAACCTGAGCAAGCATGGCATTACACTTTAAGCTATTCAATCCGAGTTGTGTAATGGGTTTCAAATGTGTGACTCATTAGTCATTATTACCTGAGAGCACTCCTTGACTGAGCTCTTGAACTGTATTGGCTTGGCCATGGTGATGATCCCTTTAAATCCAATTTTTTGCTGCTCAACACCATCTACAGGGAGATTCAGGTCTGAACACTGATAAGAGATAAGATGACATCAGTGCAGTTCAGTGAGTGCTTTAGTTTATAAACCATTTAACAAAATTGCTTTGTCATGAACAGAAACAAATATCAGTGAAATTACAGAGACAGTGAAAATCAATGTGTGTGTGTGTGTGTGTGTGTGTGTGTGTGTGCTCGCGCAACTGAGAGAGAGAATATGTATACCTCCTGGGTGTCCTTGAGACTGTGTACTCTGAAATGTGTGAGTGCACTCAAATTACTGTGTGTTGCATGTGTGTGTGTGTGTGTGTGTGTGTGTGTGTGTGTCTTATCAGTGGAAGCTGTGATGTGCATACTCTATGACCACAGTACCTGAGCATCAATCAGGCCCACTCAGTTAATCAAAATTTCAACCTTCTCCTGAGTGAGCCAAAGTTAATGGAGCACAAGCTAATGGGAAGGGGTTACTTGCAGAAGGACTCTCTAGACACACAGAGGCCCCATTGAACAACATAACAGGTGAGAACAAGGGAGCATTTTGTCCCTCTAAGGTCCCCTTTCCTCATGGGATGTACTGTAACCGTACCTGGACCAGAGTGATCCACACCTGCTCCAGGGCCTCTTGGTAGCTCAGTCTGACACACACCTTTCCCAGCTCACGCTCATCTCCAGACAGAGTTATGGACTCTGAAATGCAATATGGAAGTAATTTAGGAAGAGGAAATGTACCGTTTTTGCGTCACATTAACATATTAACGATGTGTGCAACCTGCCAAATCCAAATTCCTTCTATTTGTGAACTTACATGGCAAATGAAAGTGATTAATCGCAAAAGTATGTTGACATTTTTGAAAAATGTAAATTACATCATTATATGGCCGTTTAAATACAAAGGCAATTATCGCATAATACAAAAGAAATACAGGATTAAACTGACATTGGGATTGAGGGCATTGGGATTGGGGAAGTGAGTAAGTCAGTATGGATGAGGGTCTCTAGATGTCTGACTGACGCTGGACCAAAGTAAAATGAACATTTGCGAGTTCACAAACATGATTGCGCAATGTGGAGTGATTCTTATCCGACTCAGGGAGGTCCTGTGGGGGTTGAGGGATTGTAGGAAGTGAAAGGATGAAATGGAGGGGGGTAGGAGAAAGGAGGGTGAGTCTCGGACGGTCGATTGGGAACTGTGAAGAATGTAGGGGAACAATGCCCCTTCCACCAACCCACACAATACAAGCAAACCCAAACATACCCGGTCAAAAAAGGGAAAATGTTTGTGAAAAGACAAAGTCTGCTTGACAAATAGTTACCAAGGCTGCTTTCAATGGAGCTGATCACAGAAGAGGCACTGCTCGGGACACTGGAGGCAGAGTCAAAGCGCTACAGAGAAATCATAATAAAACATAGCAATAACAACTCCTGGAAAGGATTTGGACAGATCATGACTCCATCATGCTTATAGCTAAATCCTGTAGCTGAAATGATCCCCTGAATAAACAGCATCACTTTAACATGGTTGTGTCTTTAAAAGGGAAATTCACAATGTTTGCCAACTGTTTTTCCTCAAGCAGATCATTCCCAAGATCTCTGGTTGCAAATAGGAAGTCACCACCACTGTCAGGATACTCGACAGTACACTAACACATCATTTGGCATTTGCTCTTGAGAACTGGAAACGTTCATTAAAAGCGTTTTGGCAGAGCTCCGGCAGGATTGCTGTAAAACAACATTGCTCTGACGCGCACCACAATGTGTATACACATGGTGGTGTTTATCATGGTTTTGGGCGAGACACTAGAGTGTGCATAATACAGACAATCAAACACTCGTATTAAGTAATGGAGATCCAATGAAAGGCGGATATGTGATATCCTTTATGTAATGAAGAGGACTCGCCCCAAGCAAAGTATTCTTAACTTCACTCTTTATACTTCAAGTGTTATTGTAATACTGATTAATTACAGGGAACAAAGCTGCGCCACAGCTTGAGCTGAGTAACACGTGGCGGATAAGAAATAACTGATCTTACACATAGATACATACAGGATACATCAAGGTGTGCTCGCCTCCAGAATGATGCTAAACTTTGCAATTATTTTCGTTGCTGTAAATCCTACTGTGTTTTTTATATCTATCTATTTGATTGTTAAATGGACTTTTCTCATCAGATTTTGTCTTATTACATTTTCTGATTTTGTTTGATTTTCTTACTTTGGAACTATTACTGCTACTGATCAAGTTGTGATGTTGCTAATTGGCCTGATGGGCCTCATCTGTGATGTCTGATTAGAGTTGTCAGTGACTGGATGGGTTCCAATTCAAATGTGTCAACATGTTGACACATTTAAAAAAACATATTGTATATAAGTTAAAATCATTGTGGATGACACAATACATACAGATGTATTTCCAATATGGTCCTCATGGTTACGGAATCAAATGCATAAAACATACAATTTGTGTTAAAAGTCTGTTTCCTTCTTAAAGAAAACACAGAACAAAAGTCTATGAGTTGTGATCATCTTGATATCTAAAGGCAGTTTGTTCCATAAATATATGATGTACTTCCCAAACAATCAGTTGTATCTGGGCACTGTGGGCAGGCAGGCACACATTAGATGTAATGGATCTGGTGTTATACTGTAAGTGTTCCTGTTTCTGACTTGGGAGTGTTATGGATGACTCTGTGTACTAAACTGTTAATTGTGTAGCTCTGTTTTCCATCAAAGGTCAACAGAGTTGTTGGAAGAGACTTTACCGGTGTGATTGCGGAGAATGAGGTTCAGCATGACCCTGACCAGTTTATCTTGGGCTGTATGAAGCTTGTTTATTACATGATTTGAAAGCCCACAGAACCATGAATGACCACATTTGTTCAGTGAAGTCAGATTATGAACCACATAATCTGACTTCACTGAACAAATGTAGTTGAAGTTTCATTCAGTCTCTGTCAAATATATTCATCTTCCTGGCGAAAAATTTAGGTTTTAGCATTTATCCTTGCACTTTTGCAGCCATGCTACCAGCATGTCCATCAAAAAGATTCTATTACAGGGCTAGGGATTAGTGGACACCTCCAATTTTGTATGGGCCACATAAAGGTGTTATTTGCCTGTGATCCTGCTGAGAAATAAAACACTGCTGGGAACATTCTATGACAGGTAGTTTAGCAGCAGGTAGGTTAGCTTATAACCTCATTTCCCATATGTCTCATTTTCCAAGCAAGTTTGTTTGAAAAATGTTCACACTGAGGTCGTTGGAAAGAGACTGTAGCTATATTTAGGCTTGTTTTTACACAGGGTGAGAAACACTGTGTGACTACAGATTAGATATAGAACAAACGTACCTGCATGTGGCTGTGGGACAGGTCAAACATGGAACTGCATAGCCTTTGCCTCCCATTTTTAACATCCCAACCTAGAACATGCACAACATGTAGTTAAAAATATATCACGGTTAAATATGTTGCTTAATGTTTGCTGCAATGTACTTTACACCACTTGTAAAAAGTTGACTTAATGTCACCTTACAAAGAAAATATTTATATTTGATAGTATGCAGGATGCCTAGAATAACTCTAATGTTGATGATGATCTGATTTATGATAATATGATGTTACCTTGGGGACTTAAGTTCTTGTTTAGCAATGTGTTGCGGCGGACTGACCCAGGAGAAATGTACTCAGCAATTTGTCCATGATGGAATGTGGACTCTGTGTTGTAGGCGATCTGACTGGTCCCTGAGAGCTCTGCTTTCCTCTCTGCATACGTTGTCCTGGTTGAACCTATGGAATATAAAGCAGGTCTTGGTTGTGTAGGGATGGAGCCTATTGCTAATCGTCTATTCCTCCAGGTTACATATTCCTGGTGTCCTGGCCCTTCAATAGCTAATGATTAATTGCTGAAATGAATCCCAGCAATTTGCTTATGTTCCTCAGTCAGGACTAAAGATGACAAATGGAATTCATACTATTCTTGATGATCAATGAAAAGTAAAGCAAAGCTAAATACTACCGTTTGTATATAAAGTAGCCTACATTTATCTTGTGAATCAATCTATCATCTATCAGGAGTAGGACTAGGATTATTTGTATTACCAGCAGTCCAAGTATCGTCAAATACCCACTTCCAACTTATTTTACATTCCAGGCAAACATCTGAGAATCAACAAAGCACCAGCGCAATTTATAGTGATAAGATTTATTGATACCCTATTGGCCTGAATATAAGACTACGTTTTTCCAATGGAAATATTAAAAAAAACAGGGTTGTATTATAATGAGCCACAACACAGTCTTTGTGGTAACCAACTCAGAAAACAGGTTTGACTGTAGTAGGCTACTTACTCAGTGGCCCAGACTGTAAGTTGGGATAATGAGAACCTCTAGGTTGGATGTAAGAGGGCTTGAACGTCGGCAGGACAAAGGGAACCTCTCTTCCGTCTGGAGGGAGCTTGGACAACAGGTAGTCCTCTGAGACCCCAATGCTCCTCCTCGCCTCATCTGGGCCCATTCCCACCTTGGCAGGGGGCATCCTGACTGTAATCACTTCATGTGAGAAGAAAATACACCATCACACAAACAGTGATATATGTAGAGGTGGGCGATATGGAAAAATATAATTATTTTATAGTAGTATCATGATCCACGATATAATTATTACTTTTTATGGTTATTTTTCAAGTTACACATACAAGGTATAACAAAAACTAAAAGAAAAATGAGTAAACAGACCATTTTAGATCAACATACTTTGTCTAAAATCATAGAATGAGCATTCACTGTATCACGATATACGATATGTTTGAAAATACATATTGTGAAAAAATTGTATCATCTCGACGATATTTATCACCATGTATCGCCCACCCCTATATGCATCTATGTCACTTTACCTTGAGTTTCAGGCTCCTTTTCCTTCTTGATCAATTTTTTGCAGCAGTTCTTAAAACATTCCATTGCTATAAAATAAAATAGTCTATAGATTATTATTAGCATATGAGTAATTGGCCTATATGCCTAACTTATATAGGCTACCATTGTGATTAATTTGTCTGAAATGTATTCATTGATTGATTGATGGAAATATTTATTAACAGTTTGCAGAATTACAGTACAATTCAAGCACAACTCAATACAAAGACTGTTAACTGTGAGTGGACAACCCAATAAAGCATTACAATTGTTTACAAGAGGGTCCACCTTGTTCAATTCATCAAAATATTTAGAGACGTACAAATATACACTTCTATAAAGCCAAAGAACAGAACGGGAATTCATACTAATAAAGGAGGCAAAAAGGGAAAATAATTTTCTGCTACAACAGAAAATTCACGTGGAACACATCCAAGCAGTAGCCCTAGAGATTTATCTCATTCGTCCGTTATTATTAATATAGCCCAATAATAATAATTATTACACTACACTTCCATTTCAATTTCTTGTCTCTCTGTCCTATACATGGATAAAATTGGTAGGCTATCCCGTTTCCCAACCGGCTGACCCACTGGAGAAATAACGGCAAATCGTTATAAATAATTAACAACAAAACACTTTCAATTCAAATTACTTTCAAATATCTCAAATAGCAACAACAAAAACATTAGGCAGGCTAGGCTACTTGAATCAGATAAATATCCCAACTCACCTGCCATTTTCAATGAGGCAAAACTTTCTATATCCAAAAGGTGTAGTTCACTCTCCCATGGAAAAGGGAAAGAAGTCTGTCGGCGCAGCTGTGGGCAGCGGGTTTACCTTACTACTTACTTACGTCCCGCCCCCCGCCCCCCCCCCCCCCCCCCTCACACACACACACACACACACACACACACACACACACAATTAATCGCTCTCTCCCTCCCTCGCGTGGTGGCGCGCGCGCACGCACGCACACGCGCACGCACACGCACGCACACACACACACACACACACACACACACACACACACACACACACACACACACAGGCTAGGGACGGTGTTCTCATCATTGCATTGGGTTTTCCCGGATTGAAACTGCGTTTCCTTCTTTGAAAAGTATGTGCACCTTCTTGCAAAGCAACTTCACCGAGACACACCCCAACACTGCCCGCTCGCTGTCGTTCTAATATGGCATGCCATCATCGAAGTAGACTACTTGTCAAAACAAACCACGTTACCAGTCATCATACACACCTGATGAAGTGATGCTCTCAGCCTCTCACCCCTCATTATGCTTTGCAGCTGTTCACTGATTGATACCCTCTGAGGGAGTATCAACCAGTTTCCCTTCCTCCTTCCATAAATTGTTGCTTTAATAATATATTACGATTAATATGAACAGAAATGGACAGTTGGCTACAGAATATTAGTCTACAGAATATTACGGCAACTTTACAGGAAAAACTTTTGCCCACAACTCAGTCCAGATTCCTCCCATACACTACAAGAGTTTTGACAAGATTTTGGATTAAAAAAAGAAAAGACTACATTCTCTTCTTTTAAAAATCTTTACAAAATCCTGTCAACTTGTAGCTATGCACACGGCTGCGATCTTGCCAGCAAGGTGCTACCTAGGTGCAACTTCCCATAGACAGCCCATTCATCCAAACAGAATCGAATTGTATTAAATAACGTAAAACTCACCAACATTGCAGCTGTACGGAAAGCTTGAATTATCCTCTATCTGCAATATGTTTGTTTAATAAAAATTCACTGTAGATATGTTATGATATGCTACTCCCTGTCAAGAAATTCCTTGCAGATGATTTCTGAGTGGTGCAACCACTCCAAAGAACAGCAATGTCCACGTACCTGCCTGTCCCTGTTTAGAGTACCAGTAGGGGCAAAAGTGGCACTGTTGTGCTAGAAACAGAGAGAAAGAGATAGTGTTGCACTGTTGACTGCTAATTACAGAGAGAGAGAGGGGGGGAGAGAGAGGGGGAGGGAGGGAGAGAGAGGGGGTCGAGAGAGAGGGGGAGATAGGGGGGAGGGAGGGGAGATAGGGGGAGGGAGGGGGGGGCTAAATGCTAATTCCCCCACACAGCAACTCTGTCATTTCTCGGCTTGCCGGCACCCTGGGCACGTTCCTGTGGGCCTGGAAGTTCCAGGGACCCACCGGGGACCCCCACACGGAGTTGCACCACTCAGTTCAGTTTTTGAGTGGTGCAACCACTCCTACAACAAGCAATGTCCGTGTCCGCCCGGCCCGCCTATGTGTGTCTGTGACGTTAATGAGCACGAGAATGAGTACCAGTAGGGGCGATGTTGTGCACTGCTGTGCCAGAAACAGAGAGTGCTGCAGGGGGGGGGGGGGAGTTGCACCACTCAGTTCACACAGGTGTGATTTCTTTCCCTAAGTGCTGGAGTTTGGAAGTGCTCGTTGACCATCACTCAACAGCCCGTGTAGGCCTACCACCTGTTCAGAATTTGCAACTCCAACTCCCCGTAAAGGCCCATTTCTGCATAACCTAAAATTTGCTATAATGTTGTCCAAAACATACACAAATGTGTAGGTATGTTTCATTCATATTATCCATATTCCATTCAAAGTTAGCAGGAGGGACACATTAAAAAAAAAAAAAAAAAAAACAGAAAAAATGTAATGAACTTCACTGTCAAAAACGTATTGCCTTCCAACAATAGTGGTCGAGGCCTAGGCCTAATTACATTGGAGGGAATCTGCCTGTGTTCACAATCGAGTGGCCATGTTTTAAGTTTTACTCATCTGGAAAATAATTCCACCATACATTTTTTCTCAGGTCTAGTATGACTTTTATTTACTGACCAGGTTCTCATTGATAAGACAATAATCAGAAAACAAACATCACTGGCCACAAGAGCCTACTTATATCACATAAAGCAGTGTGGTGAATAAATTTATTAGATCTAAGACAAAATGATATCAGTAATTCAGTCAATGGCTGACATATCGGTACATTGTTTCAATTATAGTTTACATAAGGGCATTGTGTGCACAAAAAGTACATGTTTTTTTGTTTCGTTTTTTGGATAAGCACAGTCATGTGCAGTCTAATGAAAAATATATACATTGCAGCTCAACTGATACCCACGTCAGTAAACAAAATACAGCCATATCTGAGCTGTCTTAATAGATTGACTCACATATTGCAAGCTCACTTTCACAGCTTATCTGAACGGGATGACAGACAATAAGAGTTGTGAGAAAACATCAGGAGGACTGTGTTTAGGATGCACAAACAACACAAACGCATTGCTTGGTTCAATGAAAGCAATTTAAGACATTTTGTCAGTCAAGATATTCTCAAATAAAAATCAAGGATGAACAAAAAAAGTGTACACCATAAATATCCGTCTGCGTGGAATGTCCATCTCACAGACAAGAGTCCATTAAACATGAAAACAGGGTGGAGATGATGGCACAGGGATCTCTTCCCATAATCAGATTTTTACTGAGCCTTTATTGATGCGTCTTTGTCGATGATGACATGGTAATAAAAATATTAATGAGGATGAGCTCTCTGAAAGCAAACCATCAACTGCAGCTGAGAATGCCACAGCTGCACCGTCATGGGCTATGGGCCTAGTCTGAGAGAGCTGGGACAATTGGGGGAAAAGGTCCTTCGGGGGGAAGGGGGTGTAATGCATTGAGATCACACACTGGCCCCATCAGAAAGGATGCTCAGACACAAATATGGTGAGCCGTATGATGGAGCTTCCTCGGAAGTTGATGACGTTGTTCACTGTGACCATTTCCAAGTCCAGGACCAGTTCTCTGGGTCCTTTGATAGGACGTGACAACACAAGGGTGGCACTCACATTACTTGTTTGCTGTAAGAAGATAGATAGATAGATAGATAGATAGATAGATAGATAGATAGATAGATATGAATCACAGGAACTAATGGTATGTGATGACTGCAGAAACAAAAATCTAATCCAAGCCACCAGTGTCACTAGGGTGATATCTTATCTAATACTAATAAGTAAATTGTAGTTTTTGATAAGATAACACATTAATATGACTTCAAAGTCAGGTAAAGTTAATGTATTTTCCATAAGCCATTTGAAATAACATTGCAGATGGGGGTGGAATTTTCTTTTGAGATTAAGATGTTACAAAAGAAAAATGAATAGGTGCATTGGGATTGTGTACATTCACAGGGAATATGAACTGAAACCAAATGGTCAAAATGTATTATACTGTATAAATCTGCTTGTGCTTGTCTCCCTTATGCACTTCTAGCTCCATCTGCTGGACAAATATACTTTCACACCACAATGTTGCAGATGTGTTTAAACCAATATTACATGTTGCGCTTACATCATACTCAAGGGTGGGGGAATTGGTCGGCATTTTACTGCATGTTTTATTTTATCTATTTTACCACATGTTGTTCAAATGCAAAGCAAATATTGGAATGTCTTTTTTTTTGTATATCCACCTGGGAGAAATAGCTCAGTGGTCTTATGGTTAGAATGTCAGACCTGAAATTTGGAGGTCAGGGTTCAATCCCTGGCCGAGTTATACCAAAGACTATAAAAATGGTACCCCACGTCTCCTTGATTGGCACACAGCATCAAGTGTTACATTGGGAGTAAATCCTTGAGACATACTAGCGCCATGTGCAGTGGGTGTACTTATACATCAAGCTGTCTCATGCTATGGAAACAGGAGGTTGTATTAAATAGAAATTTCACGAAATACCTTTCGTTTATGGGTAGGTTTCCTTCAAAACCTAGCTGCAGAACATTATTTTATGTGCTCCCAGGACAGAAAATTCTAGAATTTTGCTGTCCTGGGCTCTTGGGGGTGACGTAGGAAGCTACGCCCACGCCGTATAAAGCGGACGTGGCTACGTCATCCCTCACTCGACTTTAAGTTGTTCAATAAAGAAAACAAAAAACAACAATAAAACCAACTCTGAAGGGCAAAAGCCCAGTGGGACAGATAACCCATACTGTGTCAGCAAAGGCTGGCACAGGCCAGAAACCTAAAAAAATCTTCACTACCAGGAAAATCCACTAGAGGGCGGCATTCCACACAAGGTAAGTCTCCCCCTAGGCAGGCGGCAATGCACCACGCTGACGAGCACAGGGAACCCTTTGTCACATCATCTGTCACAATGGCCGATATCCGGGGCTTCCCCGTGGATCATCCGTACTATTCAGACAGGATACAGACTACAGTTCACCTCAAAACCGCCCACCTCCAGGAGAATTATTTTCTCAGAGGCGAGCGGGCAGAAAGCCACCATTTTACAAGAGGAAATCAATTCCTTAATGCAAAAAGGCGCAATCACAGAGGTGTCCCCCGATCAATCAATGAACGGTTTCTACTCCAGTTATTTCTTGGTAAAGAAAAAGGGGGGCGGACTCCGTCCCATTCTAGACCTCAGAGCTTTGAACCGTCACTTGAAAAAGCTGCGATTCAAAATGCTGACACCACCACTCCTCCTGCGCCTAATCCGCGAGGGGGATTGGTTTACGTCAATAGATCTGCAAGATGCATATTTCCACATTCCGATTTACCCCCCGCACAGAAAGTTTCTGCGCTTCGGGTTCAAAGGAAAAGTGTACGAATACACAGTCCTTCCCTTCGGAATGTCTCTGAGTCAGAGAGTTTTCATAAAATGCACCACGGCAGCTATTGCTCCCCTGCGACAGCAAGGAATCCGTCTCGCAACATATGTGGACGACTGGATCCTACTTGCAAACTCTCCACGAGAAGCACTGTCGCACACACATCGCGTGCTCAGTCACCTCGCCTCGCTCAGGTTCTTAATAAACCACGAGAAGAGTATGCTTATGCCGACGCAGTCAATAGACTTCATAGGCATAACACTGAACTCAATCTCCTACACGGCCCGCCTGAGCCGAGAGAGAATAGAGGCAACATTGCAGTGCGTGGCATCAATCAAAAGGGGACGCTCGATTCCTTTTCATGCATGCCTCCGGATGGCGGGGCTAATGGCCTCAGCGGTCTATTTAATCCGCCTAGCAAGACTACATATGAGACCTTTCCAACAATGGATAGGCTCTCTACATGTACCAATGCACCGTCGCCACCAGAAGGTAACAGTGACGTCACAATGCATACTAGCCCTTCAATGGTGGTCAGACAGAAAAACCCTCTCAGAGGGCGTCCCTATGGGAAAGCCTCTGATCAGGAAAGTCGTCACCACAGACACCAGCATGACAGGCTGGGGAGCCACGCTGGAAGGATTCACAGCCAGAGGTTTATGGTTGGGGCCACTACGTGCCCTTCACATAAATTACTTGGAGCTTATGGCGGTCTTCCTCGCTCTGAGACACTTCGAGCGTCGCATCCGGGGTTGCCACGTCCTAGTCAGGACAGACAACACCACCGCCATGTGCTACATCAACAGACAAGGCGGACTCAGGTCCCCTCGTCTTCATCAGCTGGCTCGGAAATTAATCCTGTGGTCCAACACACGCCTTCTCTCTATAGTAGCGTGTCATGTCCCAGGTCTTCTGAACACAGGGGCAGACCTGCTGTCCAGAGGACCTCTCCGCTACGCAGACTGGTCGCTACATCCCCATGCAGCGTCCCAGGTCTGGAGCAGGTTTGGGAAACCCAGGGTGGACCTCTTTGCCACAGAGGAGAACACGAAGTGTCCCCTCTTCTTCGCAATCACGGGACCATCAACATCGGGGCTAGACGCTCTGTCACACCGATGGCCCAAAACCCTTCTCTATGCCTTTCCCCCGCTGTCCCTCATCAGCCCCACTCTGGACAGAGTGAGGACTCAGGGTCTGACGGTGCTCCTAATAGCCCCGTCCTGGGGGGTCTGGAGGTCGGAAATAACCCCCCTCCTCTACGACCAGCCGTGGAAAATTCCTCTTCGAGCGGATCTCCTCGCCCAAGCGAGAGGGGAGATCTTTCACCCTCACCCCCAGGACGTAGACCTATGGGTCTGGCCCGTCAAAGGGTGATGTTGACCGCAGTGGGCCTACCTCTGAACGTTATCGAAACAATTCAAAAAGGCAGGGCCCAGTCAACTAGGGACCGTTAGGACACAGCCTGGCGCGTCTTCGAGCAGTGGTGCTCACGAAGACCAGACCAAGTTGTCCCCTACCAGGCCTCAGTGATCGACGTCCTGACATTCCTACAGGAGCTCCTAGACAACGGTCTAGGCCTCTCCTCAGTCAAGGTCCACCTGGCAGCAATTTCCGCCTGCCACCCAGGCCTTGATAACCAGACGGTGTGGAAGCACCCGCTGGTAAAACAGTTCATGAAGGGTGTACGCAGGGAACACAGGACATGCAGATCCCTTGTACCCTCGTGGGATTTGTCCCTGGTTCTAAAGGCTCTGGCTACAGCACTTTTTTTTTTTTTTAAGATATTTTTTTGCGGCTTACGCCTTTTATTGATTTTTTTTTAAGGGACAGACAGTAGGCTGACAGGAAACGGGAGAGAGATGGGGGGATGACATGCGGTAAAGGCCGTGTCGGGTTCGGGAGTCGAACCCGCGGCACACCGCGACTGGATCACCAGTCCGGTGCCCAGACCGTTACGCTACGGCCTGGGCGGGTACAGCACCTTTTGAACCACTACAAACAGTGAGCCTCAAGCTCCTAACCTTGAAGGTGGCTCTCCTGATCGCCCTCACGACGGCGAAAAGGGTCAGCGACCTACATGCGCTCTCGATCTCTCCAGACTGCATGAGGTTCAATGATGGGTCGACCAAGGTCACCCTAAAAGCAAACCCCGCCTTCATTCCCAAAAACGCTCTCTCAGTGTGTGTACCAGTGAACCTACAGGCTTTCCACCCCCCGCCGTTCGCCTCTGACGAGGACAGGAGGCTTAACTGCCTCTGCCCAGTCAGAGCCTTACGCATATACGTGGATAGACTGGCTCCCTTCAGACAAGGAAGCCAACTCTTTGCGTCCTGGGGTGCCAGGACCAAAGGAAAGCCTATCACGAAGGTCACTATCTCCAACTGGATAGTGGAAGCCATCCGTCTGGCCTACACTAGCCAAGGAGTGGATTCCCCTCAAGCCCTGAGGGCCCACTCCACGAGAGGCGTGGCAGCTTCCTGGGCACTCTACAAGGGTGTCTCTATTCAGGAAGTCTGCACAGCAGCAAGCTGGTCTACACCCTCGACTTTCGCTACATACTATAACCTAGATGTGGCAGCGCCTTCGTTAGCGCACGCAGTCTTGGGCGCAGCGGCTCAGTAGAACATCAGGGCAGCATAGCGCTGCCTCCTGTTCTCCACAAGGACTAGGTTCTGGACCTAATAGGGTCCGAGCCCCTCCCAAAAGACCCACTGGAAGTTCAGGGAGTTCACGGGAGTTCATAAAGTCCCATAAACGAAAGGTATTTCGTGAAATTTCTATTTAATACAACGTTAAAGGTTACTTTAGTAACCACGGTTGTATAAATAAATTGAACGAAATACCTTTCGTGGAACGCCCTTCTGTTCTCTAAAGCAGAAGAAAAGTTCCGAATGAGGGATGACGTAGCCACGTCCGCTTTATACAGCGTGGGCGTAGCTTCCTACGTCACCCCCAAGAGCCCAGGACAGCAAAATTCTAGAATTTTCTGTCCTGGGAGCACATAAAATAATGTTCTGCAGCTAGGTTTTGAAGGAAACCTACCCATAAACGAAAGGTATTTCGTTCAATTTATTTATACAACCGTGGTTACTAAAGTAACCTTTAACGATCCTGACCTATGGGCCACATGGCCCAGGAACTGTTGGTTCCCAAGGCTAATTACCTTTCAAATACAGATACGTTTCACCAAAAAGATCACCAAAGGGTTCAGAGAGCAACTTCAGCTGTACAGATTTAGTGATTTACTGCCTTTATTCTTTGAATTCCAGCACCTTTGGTGTTCTTGCTCAGTGAAAGTCAATGACCTAAAATTTTAACAGCTGTCTCGTATAAACAACACGCCACTCTACTTTACACTTTGTGATTCTTTTCCTGTGACGATGAAAAAACAGAACAGAAATATTTAAGACAACACATTTGTGGTGCAGGACTAGCCAATACAGGAGGACAAATTTAACTCTTAACAAATTGGTTTTTGTTGGCTTTACAAGGAAGATATTCTCTTTGGTCTAATTGGGTGCAGAGCGATTCTATCCATTCCAGCAAACTTTAGAAGCCACTATTTTACAGAGTCTTATTAAATACTCACCCTCATGTAGAACTCTCGTCCATCGTTGCCTATCTTTATCTGAAAGATGTAAAAAGCACCAGGGTAGCGCGTGGTGGCTTGCATCTGAAAGATGTCTGCAGGCACAGTGCGACCAGAGGACATGTCCATGTGTCGGTATAGGATAGTGAAGGGCTTGTCCCTGCAGGCAGGGTTCTCAGCCGAACACATACACTGACTAGGGTGAGAAGAGGGAAGGTGTCTTTTAGGTTGGCAAAGAAACACCTGCATGTACAGCCTATGCTAACAACAAAATACCACAGCGAAGAATGAGAATAAAAGCTGATTTTCATTCAAGACAATATCGTCGCTGTTGGGCAAAAACCTTGCATTTCCATTGTTAAACTTTTAATGTCAATGTTAGACAAAAATAGGATTAAGAGCTTGTAGATCTGCTATTTTTGAAGAAGGAAAATTAAGCGAAAGTGTGGCTGGGTTTTATAAATAAATATTTAACCAATGAAAACTATTAACAATTGCTTGTGACTAAGTAACTACATTGGACTTTTTTCAAACTGCCAGAAAAGTAATACAAGGTTGACACTAGTGTTGAAACCCGACAGCAACAATATGTTGGATGTATAACTTGAATGAAGCTTGAAGCACAAAGTGACATTTTCTGAATTTAGGTATAAAAGTATACTTAAATATATTGGTTTTAACTTTTAATTAAATAATTACAATCAATGAAAAGCAAGTAACCAAAAGAGGTAAGCAGTATTACAATTGCAGATTGTAACGACATTTATTGGATAGCTGGATTTCTCTGATTTAGAAGTAAATGTTAGGACAAAATGGTAACACATTGGATCTAGTTTTTGTTTATAGTGCATTTTACACGTGGATGGCAGGTTTTTCTGACAGAAGTTGAGAATCTCACATTCAGGACACCTTAAGCCTAATTTATGCATCAGTAATATATAAATGCAAACAATTGTGCACGACATAGAAACCTGCTACCCTAAACCATTCCTACATACTGCTAATGGTCTTAGAGGAGGAAACTAAATCAGAGAAGTGAGAAACGAAGGAGTGTACTCACTTGTCACTGAGTTCAATGTAAGGTAAGTCACATTTTAAAGGGTCCAGGCATGTGTAGCCTCCCTGGAAATTGAAACACACTTGTGCTGTTGTACAGGTGTTGTTACCACTTTCACATTCATTGACATCTTCAAAATCAAACACACAACAGCCATAGTCAGTTAAAACATCATCATCATCAAAACAACATCATCAACACATTAAAATATATTACTAAAATATTGAGCATAAGCATTTATCTGCTAACAATATGTGCATACTTTGAATAACATCTTCAATCAAATATAACCATGACATTCTGATTCAAGCAGCTATTCAACATATTTTCTTTGTTATTTTGAAGCATTCCATAGTGTTGTTTAGGAAGGTACATCCACCGTTATTACTTAAATGATGTTATGGCATTAATGTATCATTTTATTATTTATTATTGTTGACTACTTCCATCTGCTTTCTAGTTGTTTTTTTGCCTTCTGCTGCTTTCACTTGTTTATTATATCAATAAGTAGAACAGTAAGGTGTACCAGTGACGCCCTTGAAGCTGTAACATTCTGTTAGGTTCCCTCATCCTTGATATTACCTTCACAACTCCTGCCGTCTTCAAATACATAGTATCCATCAGGACAGTGGCAGGCGAAAGAGCCGGGAGCGTTCACACATCTGTGCTGACATAAAAATTCAGAGAAGCTGCACTCATCCAAGTCTATGGACAGCAGGAAAAAGCATAGTAAATTCTCATGTGTTAAATGACAACACAGTGGGCTCATTTCTTTAGAAATATCAAGAGTCTATTGGCTTACACGTAACTGATCTAAAATCTACTTGATTCAAAACCTTAACTAGACATTTTAATCAAAATTTGTATTCCATGTCCTTGTTCTCAATGCACTGTTAATGTAAAGTGCATTGAGTTGAATATAAATGTACAAAAGGTGCTATATACTACCGTTTAATTTAATTTCATAATAGAGCCATAACAATAGCCCGTCTGGAGGCTGGATATGGAAACTAATACACTGACTGGTTTAATATGCTTTATATTAAATATAAACCAAACACACAGAAAGCATCTTGTTCCATGACCGAATGAAGTGAAAGAATGAAAAGACACTTCATACCTACAGTAAATGGTATCCAAGGCGCTTTATCCAAGGTGCTTTACATAGGTTGTGCATTACATTCACCCATTCACACACCGATGGCGGTGGAAACCATGCAAGGCACCAACCAGCACATCGGGAGCAATTAGGAGTTCAGTGTCTTGCTCAAAAACGGTTTGAACTGGGAACCTTGCGTTTGCCATGCGGTTGCGATCCGGCCACTCTACCCCTGAGCCACCGCCGCCCCTACAGTGTTTGATATAGACTTGCTTGTCTGACCAGTAGCATACCCAAGATGAGATATCTCATTATTTCAGTACAGATCACAATTACTGTATATTAGCACTATATACTTAAGTCTAATAGTGAAAATAGCCATTCCACAAGCTCACAATGCAACGCAATGTGACACATTGCGATTTCTCGATTTCTTTTTTAATATGCTTGAAAATTATATATTTCACCTATATTGACATGTCCAAAATAGAGATGCCAGGGTTAAAGTCGTTAACGAGCATGTAACAATATAACACGTAAAGAATGTTTTTCCTCACCAATACATGAAGTGCCATCAGACGCCAGCTCAAATCCCTCATCGCAGTTACACATGAAGGAGCCATACGTGTTAAAGCAGCCATGAGTGCATGGCTCATCTTCACATTCATCCACATCTGGAGAACAGAGTGGTAGAGCAGTTAGGATAGCATGTATCACACTGAAGAATGTATCAGGAGAATATTTGTGTAACTGTAGATGTAGGCAACATGTATAGCTAATTTGGATAAGAGCCTGAATCGTAAATTGTACACAAACAATAGTCACAACAGAGTCTCAATAGTCACACACGCAAGAGTAGTGTGTGTGTGTGTGTGTGTGTGTGTGTGTGTGTGTGTGTGTGTGTGTGTGTGTGTGTGCACACTGTAATGGGGCATTCACAGCCACACTAGTGGTGACAAAAGTACAAAAAGCTACAGTACTTCTTGAGTGTTGCTCAAGCCACATTGCGTAAATGAAAAGGATAGGGATAAATAGCGCAAGGAAATGGGACAAGAATGAGTTTTACTTTCATTTATGGAACAGAGCAGGAATTGTGGCGAGAGTGAAGGGGAACAGTGGCTCAAGACGTAGAGCGGACGTTTTGGAATCAATGGATCACTGAAAAAAGTTGAGCCCAGGGGCACATCACACCTTTTACGCAGCAATAGTTTTTGGATTAAGGTTGGTGAGGGGTATGTTAATAGTTTTTGGATTAAGGTTGGTGAGGGGTATGTTAATAGTTTTTGGATTAAGGTTGGTGAGGGATGCGTTGCTCCCCTGCTTGCGGTTATGTTTACGTTAGAGTTAGAGATACGGTTAGTACTAGTAGGCAAAACCACTTGTGTGCGGTCCAAATGAACACAGCACAGCACTCCCTACCCCACTGACAACCAATCACAAGCAGAGTTTGGAAATGGTCACCTATGAAAACAAATATGGCATACTGTATACAGTACATGTATGCTCCTGTGACTGTATGTACAATGTACATTATGTGTGCATATACCTACATGTGAGAAGAGTGAGTGAGTGAGTGAGAGTGTGTGTATTGTACCTTGACAGGTCCTGCTGTCAGGGTTGAGAAGAAAGCCAGGGTTACATGAACACGAATAAGAACCAGGAACGTTGGCACACAGCTGCTGGCAGTAACCATAGCGACACTCATCAATATCTGGCCAACCAAGAGGGAAACAAGGAACAAACACCTTATTCATACAGTATGACTATAATTAATGTAGGAAATGTAGTACATTCAGCACCAACTTCAAACAATTCAACTATATCCACCTTAAAAGGGCCACCACTTTGACCTGAATCCTATTGTTTTATTGTAATATAATTGTGAAAATGTGAAAATATGGTATAACATTTGAGGGCTGTCAAAGTTAAGGCATTAATAATGCATAAACACAACGCATAAATGCACAAACTTATTTTTTTCTTTTTTCTATTTATTTCTTTCTTTTTTTTCTTTTTCTTTTTTTTAAATTAATATTATTGTTATTGTTATTTTGGGGGGTCCTCTACATTTTTAACATTCCAATATGACATTCTGTGGGTACTAATGAATCTGACCCCCTGGCGTGTATACAGGGTAGGGGCGAGAAACCCACCAAAGAACGGGATGTTTTTAGAATAGCCTAGCCCTAGTCCGTTGCTTTCTTTTAATGGCCCTCATAATGGTGAGGCAGAATAGAGTCACCACAGTGTTTTGTTAATCACAATGAACCATTTATTGCCATTAATCGCAATGTTTGTTTTATTTTGGCTATTTGGCCTTTGCTCCGTTTGTAACTAAGCATGGACACTTTGCACAGTAGGTAAACACAGGCTCATAACTTGTAGATTTGGATCCTTTAAGATTGAGCTTTTCGAGAGACAAATTGATTCAGTATTTCACAATAAGGCATGTGGACACCATTCAATCTAATAGGGCGACTATAGAACATGAATAGAACATGTCGGCTGCATCCATTGAGTTCAATGGAGAAGTGGGCACCCTCTTCTATTTGGTTCCTCAAGCTATAGAACACCAAGATTTGGGTTAAAGTTGCCGTTTGGTTAGAGGAAAATTCACAACTTTAACCCTAGTGTCCCTATTTTCAGCATATTGTTAAAATATTCGCTCTACAAGCTCACAAAACATGGTGTGAAATTGTAGATCTGAGTTTGATAGATAATTATTATTATTGTTATTACATATTTCGAATGAAGTGGCTAGCCTTTCAACATGTCAAAATGTGCAGTATACTGTATGTAGCAGCAATGCTAGACAATAAAATGAGCAACTTGTCACCAGTGAGATCTACAGTAAGATATAGATTAACATCTCCCTAGATTTCCAAATTGGTCAAGGCAAAATCAGCATGCAAGATGTACAGTATTTACCCTGGCACTGTCCAGCAACCAGCCAGTATCCCTCTGTACAGGAGCAGGTGTATCCACCTGCTGTGTTGATGCACAACTGGGTGGGGTTACACTGGTGAGAGTTTGTCTCGCATTCATCAATGTCTGGAACAGAGAAAAGGAGCATGACACAAGTTAATTATCTATTTTGCGTGGAGCATTCAGATGGAGGTTCCAACACTACAGAGAAAATAAATGTTCATGTGTATGTTAGAAAACAACACATGATTTCATATGCTGGATATTGAAGTTTTGCTTTGGCTACGCAAAATAATTGGAGTTGACCAGGACACTGCCAGTACAAAACTATCAATAGCCTTTGCAACAGAAGACAGTCCTGTACAAAATGCACCACCCCCAATTTACTTAATCACATGTGAAAAATGTGGTTTACAATATGTCGGAGAAACGGGTAAAACAATAGGTACAAGGCTGGGACAACACAGATACAATATTAACAATGGAAAAAAGACAACCACAAGGTTTGTGCAACATTTCATGGCTCACGGCATTGAAGCTCTAAAATGCGCTGGACTTCAACACAAACCCAACTGGACAAAGACGTTTTAATGAAAAACAGTGGATTAAGAACCTCAACACGGATTTTCCTGGAGGCTTAAACATGCCTAAAATCAGATCTTGAACACAACAAAACTTAAACTCAGGATTAAACTGGAGAAATCTAAAAATGATTGGATCAGACTTCCTTCGGATACATGGCGAATGCATTTATTCCTTGCACAGTGCACTGAAGTTTTTTAATTCCCCCCCCACGGCCCTGCAGGATAGGCTCCCTCCACCATACGGCAGATGGCGAACCACCCACCTATGCTTTGCACAGCCACAACAGAACATGCTCTCAGCCTCGCAGGCTCCAAAACCAGGACATTGGACAGAACCTTTCTCCAAACTGCTGTCCGGGTGTGGAACAGTCTACCAGAGCATGTTGTTGATTCCATCACAGACAATGGCATTCAAAGCCTTTAAACACAGAGTTCTTAGACATCTCCTGACCACCCCTCACACTGACTGTTGAACTGCAGTGAACCATATGCTTGGCCAATGGATACATTATCCCGGATAAGTCG
The DNA here is from genome assembly GCF_964188405.1 of Protomyctophum parallelum. Classification (NCBI taxonomy): domain Eukaryota; kingdom Metazoa; phylum Chordata; class Actinopteri; order Myctophiformes; family Myctophidae; genus Protomyctophum; species Protomyctophum parallelum. The sequence continues at coordinate 28,877,557 of NC_139718.1, read as the reverse complement.
GATGGCAATTGTTCACAATTGCATCTAATAAATACAAAATAAAAAAGTATATATTTGGTCATTGTTTGTATTTTGAAACAAACTAGTGCAGTGTCCGTAGCCGCAGGCCAGTTCTGGAGAACCGCTCATCCGATGGGTCCTCTGTAATACACCTGCCAAGTGTGAAGTTTTCTGGATGAGTGGTTCACTAGATACCTACTCTGGGGAAGCTGGCGAGCCTGCTCCGAGTGAGCCAACCAGGTTCTGGACTGGAGAACCGCTTTCAACCTCAACACTGCACTGACTTGGGCCCTAGGCAATACTATAGCCAATAGGATGAATGGTTCTGACATATGCAATGGACTTTGATTTTGCGGAATTTATAGAAAGATTTAAATATATAAAAGGAGCTGGTGGGAATTCAGCATCTCGTTGTGGTCTACTTGAACCTAGTGAACATTTGGAGTGAGTCTTGTTATAGCACTGCCTCTGCATTAGTAAATTACAACATTTTCCAGCCTCAACTTTCCCACATGAACTCTGTGGACTTTTCTCTTTATCTGATAACCTACTAGTACTTCATATATACTGTATGGTTATCCGATTTCAGTTTGGCAGTTAATAAAGTGACTTGTTAACCTTTATTTATCTAGAGAAGCTTTTCTACGTATGCTTGTTTTTCCAGCGACGCTCTGTTTGACATTTGTGCACTATACATAGTCACATACTGTTGTCGTGCACTGTATACATGTGTGTAAGATTATAATATCCAGTAAAGACAAATGAGCCAAGATACATTTTCATTTGAGCAGATTTAAAAACAAAAATCTGTACACTATAGTATACATACACACATGTATAGTAGACTATACATAGGTAATTATTCATTATGACCATTCTAACATTAGAATACATAGAAGTTCTCAAAACCTCTACATAATGTCTTACTTCATAGTAGGTGTTACAGAAAAGTGGATGAATACAATTCCCCATCGAGATATACTGTATGCCCAGTTGGCTCAAGATTTCCCCATCGAGATATATGCCCAGTTGGCTCAAGATTCAGTCTGTTGACCCTCTAATCAAAAGCTTGATTTTCTAACTTACCGCCACCCCCAAACGTGAAAACACAACATTACTGTTAACATTTCAACACCCCGACGAGTTTTAACTGTTGTTGCAAAAGATTAGAGATTATAATCAGGGTAAAATTCCATTCGATCCCCCGGTTCAGTTCACATAAACTACCTCATAATAGCCGCATTTCCTTATGAGGACATGACCAATCAAAAATTCCACACTGTGCATGGTTCTCAGACAATGAAGTCACCAATTGAAGTGAGAGAAATGGGTGGGAGCCCCAAGTAGAGCTTGGGATTTCTATTTTGTTTGAACAGACTGCGATTATAAGCGATAAGGTCTGGTGGTGGGTTCTGTTGGCCTTTGTGCCAATCTGGTCCGCTGGTCCTCCATGGGTGTGGGGTTGACAGAGGGGGGGCGGCAATGCTAGGCCCATGGCCAAGGGCAACACAGTCTCGGCACCTGCTTGCACTTACTAGTACGGGCACCCAGATCATCTGCACTCCATGTGCAGGGTCTACTGTTATCCTGCAGAGGTTGAACTGTGTAATACACACCACAGGAGCGTTTCAGTTCAGTTCCTTATATAGCCTTTTTCATGAGCTGCCTAAGGTTCCTGGGGGTTACGTCTGACAATTTTGATTAACTTGAGGGTTGGAGGGGGTAAAGAGAGGCGTAAATTCTTCTCAATAAATAAATATATTAACTCAGGGAACTTTAATTTTACATTTTGATGATATAAATGTGTTCAAGGATTCAAGAATCACTCAGTGAGGATTCAAGAATCACTCAGTGGGACTAGAGGGAACTTCAGAGACAAGAGGATAACGGTGTTTTCACTGTCTGATAAGATGAAAATGTTTGGCCATAGGTGATAGAACCGGTTGTGGTCCAAATAAAATAATCACAGAACCAAGATTCATACCTAGGTCGGAGGTCCCACTTAATTTAAAAGTCTGCAGGTGGTAGATTGATTGAGTTTTTTCTTTTACTTTTTGAGTTTTTTCTTTTTCTTTTTTACAATGCATACCATCATAATTCACTATGATTCAGACATGACTGTGTTACAACAGCATAATTAGCTAAAATGTTCAACTGCTGGGGCTTTTGCACACTGTTTATATAAGGCATGCTGCGACTATAATTATCACCTCTTTTATATCATGCCCATGGTGGTGTACATTTATTAACAGCTCAAATTACGTGTTAACTGTTGTTCTCACAGCCGAGCTGATGCTATTAATGACAGCAATAGATTAGTTTCACAACAAAGCTGTGTTTGTCTGTACAGGTTGAGAGTTTCAGCCCTGCGGCAACATCAATCAACAACCCCTTACATCACTATATCTTAAAATGCACAGACACAGACTCATGTGGCATGCCTGTCTAGACCCATGCATGCGTGTCTCACACACACACACACACACACACACACACACACACACACACACACACACACACACACACACACACACACACACAGTTTGAAGTGCACCCACAGAAGAATGTCTGTTCTATACGCCAGCAAGGCACAGATTTGGCAACAAATGACCTCATCCTTGGCACTCCGATTTTGTAGCAGAGAGCTGATTCCCTGACTGCCCCCTTTTCCCTTACAAAAGTAGAAAGAGTCCATATTTGTATATTGGACAAAAGTTCTCTTTTGAGGAAGAATATGAGTACTTTTTCCACTCATTACACCATGTCTGATTTAGACAGTGTGACAGAAAAATACCCTAATGGACCTTCAGGAGGCCATTTTCAGCAGCGTATTCCTGTGGGACTGATTGGACCACTTACATTAGGATTGCCAGTATTTTTAAGACAGCTGTGAAAATCATCAGACACTCTTATGTTTACCTGTGATGTCAAGGATCTGTTACTATTGCAAAATTCCACTGAATAAATCAAATAGTAGATTTTGCTCAGAATGAGGAGTTGAAAGCGATTCTTTCCTGCTGTTTTATGAGCAAAACGAATATTACAGTCATTTCTCCATTTCAGAGTTAAAATACCCATTGGTTACACAAGGTAACTGAGGATTTTTCGGCCTGGTTGTCTCCACCAGGCCGAAGGCATGGAGAGAGAGTATGTTTTGCACTCCGTCCGTGTGTGAGTCCATCCATCCGTGTGTGTGTGTGCATCCGTCCGTCTGTTACCAGCTAATCTCCGGCACCGTTAACCCTGGATGCCAACAATAAATCCTAATTGGCTAACATTGGCTTTAAAAGTTTACAGGATTGGCCCGTTTTGAACAAAAAACCTCAAATCATGAACGCAGCGTGCAATTTACGTGAAATCTTTCACAGACGTTCCTACTAGGCTGAGGAATATATCCCACCCTTTTCACATTGGCCTGTTATAGCGCCACCAACAGGTGGATTTTTGCAAAACACATTTTTGGAACAAAATGCCTCAAATCATCCAATTGCCATCCAAGGCGTAAGAAGAAAGGACACCCTTTTCACATTGGCCTATTATAGCGGCACCAGGAGGCCACAACCTGACCAGGGCAGGTGGAGACGTTAGCTCTGGTCCATAGCTCTAATGCCGTTGCAATGACGTTGGCCATTTAGAGCTATGTTACCGATGACTTCCGGGGCTAGCATAAATGCAGACCAGCCTCTCATCTTTACCATAAATAAAATGTTTTTGCTTCTCACCAATACAAAGGCAGTTTGTGTCATTAGAAAGCCTACTTTCCTTAGTGGAAGCACTCTGAGCCCCCCACCACACGTATAAAAGTTACTTTTTGGCCAGAAAGGGATTTCTTTCACCGGAGGAATAATATTCTGTATGAGGGTTTTCTCTTTGGTAGAGGGCGCAGTGGAGTAACTAAAGGTATTTTTTTTCCAGTGGAAAAATAATCCCTTTTTTGCCAAAAGGTACCTTTTATACGTGTGGCGGGGGGCTCAGAGTGCTTCCACTAAGGAAAGTAGGCTTTCTACTGACACAACCCGCCTTTGTATTGGTGAGAAGCAAAAACGTTTTTTTTATTTATGCTAAAGACGAGAGGCTGGTCTGCATTTATGCGAGCCCCGGAAGTCATCGGTAACATAGCTCTAAATGCAACGGCATTAGAGCTATGGACCAGAGCTAGTGGAGACCTGTTGTGTTTTTGACTTGACTTTTGTGGAGAGTGTCATGGTCGTATGATTTTGTATAAATACATGGTGGGAACTCTACACTGGCGACAAACTGTACCATCAAGTATAGACTACTAAGACTAGGCTTGCAGCACCTGTGCTCCATCTCCAAAAAGATATACTGTATTTTTTATTGAGATGTCTACTTTTGCTCTCTTTTTGACTGTGGGAGGTTAAAAGATGCGGCCAAGTAGCTTGTCATAGTTTTGAGTTACAGATGTAAATTAATGTATAGTGTTAAAGGATTGTTTACAGCATTAATGCATGGTTAAAGATAAATGCATGAACGAAGACTGTTACAATGATACATTTGTACAGTAGTCTAACGTGTGTTTGGCCTGAATCCATATATTGTGTTTGTACAGGTGTAAGTCTGACTTGTGATTCCTGGCTTTGTATAAGCATTTTTCACGCCAGTGTTGTGCACCTAAAATAGCAGATCTACAAGCTCAAAACATGTTGCAGCATGACGTGTTGTGAGCTTGTAGATTGACTGGTGCAATTAAGTATAAAGCACTATTTTCTTTCTGATTCGCTCTCCCTGTTCCATCTTGCGCACACGCACACACACACACACACACACACACACACACACACACACACACACACACACACACACACACACACACACTTTAGCTGTAATAAGCTAATCAAGTATTTAGGGAGGTTGAATAGTCCATTCGTCAAAATAAAACAACTATGTTTTCTAACATCATGCCACAGATTTCTTCCAGATTTATTATAGACAATTACCAGAAAGCCTGGAAGGATTTGAAATGTTCTATTCCAAAACGATCTAGTCCTTCAGCATCAATAAAATTGCAGTAATTTTTTATCAACCTATGACTATTTAACTTTGGAATATCAATCATTTTGTACTTAGGTGTCACAGTGGTTGGATTTAATCTCATGTCCTTATATCTCTTCTTGCTATGAATGGAGGGAATTAACCGGTTTTAGGTAGATGGTCAGCCAGTGGTCAGAGTTGCTTGGTATTTGAGACAACCACTGACATTGGAAATTGACTTGAAAACCACTGTTGCAAAAGAGATTTGAGTGAGACATTTTGAAAGTCTTCCAAACCCATGCTTCCAGTACTTTGGCCACAGAAATGCTACTCTTTCTTTAGGCACCCCGTTTACATTTTCTGTTTGTCATGAAAATCAAGGCACACTGACCAAGAGGGTTATTCAATTCCATTGGTGCTATAGAGGAGCGTGGTTTGACATAAAGGATAAATGACCAGAAAATGTAATTACTTATAAAACTGAATTCAAGATTCTGGAATTGGGAACTTACTTGACAAGTAAAACAACGTTACCCACCCACCTGGTCCTGATGTTTTTATATTTGCCGAAATCGAGTGTAATGGAAGCTACAGGACTACTCGGCTCAGGTGTGGAGTGCAGACTCACCATTACATGTGCCATCTTCTGCCACTGCATATCCAAGGATGCATGGAGCAGTGCTTCTCACTATGGGGTAGCTGGGCTCAACAGGCCCAGGAGGGGGTTGGCGGAAGGTGTCCAGTCTGTCCCCGAAACCCACATTTGTGTCTGGATAGGGCTCTGGAAGGACCGGTGTCTCCGGTCGATATGACTGGGTGTACAAACTCCTTGGCATGCACAAGTAGCCACCCATTTGATTAACACAGAGCATGTCGCCTCGACAAGGATCCGACAGAGAACGGCACTCATCCACATCTAGGATGGAGGGAGGAGGAGGTTCATTAGAGTAAGGACCACATGTCACATCTGTTGCTTCCATTGACAGGGAGTCATCGCTTTTTACTGGCCTTGTACTCATTAGGCTACTGATGGTGACAAGTGATTAGCTGAACCAGAACCATATTCTGTTGTTGCACTTAATGTGTGATGTTTCTCTGGGTAAGAGACAGTAAAGAAACTATACATTTTAATACCACAGTAGGTTTAAGGTAAATGGTAAAGCTACTTTCCCAAATGAGTGACAGTAAATGGAGTCAGTTACCAGTCAACAGCTGATTTTTTGGGGGGGTAATTTATAATTTGTATTGATAACAGCTGATATTTAATTTAAGTATCTACACAGGACATTAACACATTGCGTATAACATTGCAACATCTTCGTCTGCAACATTAACCTACGATAAAAAACACTGCAAGAACCAATTCGTTATTAACTTACCAACACACTGCCTCGATCTGCGTTCGTAAACTGAACCTTCTGTGCAGGTCTAGAGGGGGGAAATAACCAGGACTCAGTAGGTGCTCCTGTAGTGTAGCGTCAACACTCAACACACTATCTGATGTATTCGCATTATCCAAAAGAAAGGCACACCACCATATGTATTAGTATATTATCTAAGACATTACCGATAATGTTGTAGCCTACTTTCTTTACCCAAGATGCCTTTCATTGTTCATATCATGAGGACCACAAGAAATATAGTTAGTTTTTGACTCCCAGGGGACAGTATGAGTGAGTGAGTGAGTGAGTGAGTGAATTAATTAATCCATTAAAGAATCTCAAATAATTTATGAAAGAACAGCTTCTGTTACCTGACCATGTCCAGACTGGATAGAAAGCAGAGCAAATACCAGACCTGTCAACATGCTGGAAAGAGGAAATTTCAAGTGTTCAAATGAGTCTCTGCTGGGACAACCTCAATGAAAAAATATATAGCCTGTGCAAGAACGCTGTGCCAGAATGGCAGAATTCCGTTACTTAGCCTATTCAAACAACTCAAGTTATGCAGGAAATGTAGGTGAAAAGGGTAAAAATAAATAAATAAACGCACTAACCTTGAAGAGGACCCAATCAAACCACGTGCTGCGGAAAACATGATTGAAAGGCACTCTTGAAGTCTGTCCCAAAAGAAAGATTCTTTAGACCAGTAAATTCGTCCAATCCTGCTACTACACACGGACACGGTGCAAGTAGCCAACGCGCGGGCAGTGCTCTGCTCTGCTGATCTGACCAGCCCCCGGTTATGTTATGCGCCTTTACGCGAAAGCCGACACCGGGTTCTAATTAACCGCTGTCTGGTCGAACCGAAGCCTCGGTTCATTGACCAGCTATCGAAGCAATGTGGCCCCTTTCCCCCAAAGCGGACTGCTATCTGTCCTATTGCGCTCTTGTCGGTGCTTACAAATTATTTAGCAATGCAAATTGACAAACCCCCTTCGAGCACTTTTCACAACAGCTGGATTCAATCACGGAGAGGAGAGACAGCCCCCTCAAGTCAGCGGGCGCGCAGGGAGAGAGCCGAGGTCCCCGATCGTTCAGGGAGCGAGGGGTCCGCGGTGTGTTGGTGCACACTGGTTCTGGCAAATAATAGGCTATTAATATAGTAGTAGGAGCGTTAAGTGGCAACCATATGCACACTTGCACAGTGAGGGACTGTTCCAGGAGAACCCCCACCCCTCCTACTCCACATAACCTACTGCTGAACACAATATTGCACATCTGGTTTAGCCCGTGCATACTATTCCCACAATAATACACCGGTAAGATCTCTGTTGTAGCTCAAAGTGCGAAATAACTTAGTAAGGGGGGGCAGTTAGTAGGCTACCTTTATTTTTGAAACAAAATATCCAATTCAAAGACTGGTACTATGCATCCTCCACATCCAATGGTAACAATCTAAATACTCTCCAGATTTTCTGATTAAACACCTACAAAATTTTATTTTACAGTTACATTTTGTCAATTCACCAGGAAAAAACATTTGTAACATTTGTTCCTGCTATGGTTGCTGATTGTGGATGTCCATACAAAAATGCTGAGCAGCTATTATTACATCGTTGGCTTGCTTTCTCGTGTAAATAATTTTCAATGTGCATTATTACATTTGCAAATATATATTTATATTAACCATTTACAATCCAAATCATACAATTATCTAAATTGCAAAAAATGTATAGGCACTTGGACAGAACCAGAACTTCCTAAGTGCCCCATAAATATGAAAAACGCCACTCAATTTACATATATATATTTATATAACTATATAACAGTACTGTATTTATGCATAAGAGCAGTCTCCTAGACGGATCCTCTGACCAACCATAGCCCACAATTACTGCTGGAATTACAACACTATATCACAGTCTGGCCATCTAAGGAAATACAACATTTTGCAGAAACGTCTGTATGGATTTAACAGATGTAGGGAACCGCATAAATCTCTAAGCATCGCTACTAGTGCCAAGAGACCATCAAGCGAGCCTTGCATCAGACAGATTATACTTGGAGAAAAAAAATAAAGAAGAAACTCAAAAGCGAAGGGAAATAAAGCTCTCAAATGCAGAACTAGGGCATGCATGTTTTCACTTGCAAACACAGGCAATGTTTTGTATTGCACACCTATATGTGTATTGCAAAGCACACAAATAGTTTACAAGGTCACTTGCGTTCAGAACTTAAAACATATTGGCCTGACCCATAATCAAAAGGCCTTTCTTTAAAAAAAATGTACATACATTGCACTCTGAATACAAAACCATTTTAAAAGGAAGTGAACTGCTTATTGAATGCATCAGTAATGTTATACACAGACCATCCGTCTTCATTCGATGCCTATATAATTGAACATTGATGTGGCTAAAACACATCCGACCATAGATGGTGTAAAGGGCAAAACAAAACGTTGCATAGAACAGCAATAGATCCCCTCCCAAATAAGAGACAGATGGACTCACAAGGGTCCATTGTTACACTCTCAGAGTTGAATTAGCACTGAGGGTTTTGCCGTGTGTTTAATCAGGTCATCACAGCCATAACCCGAAAAGCAGCAAGTACTGTAGTAGCAGTGTTGGTTAATGTTCTCCCTTGCTTATTACTGAAAACAGTGAGGTGGTGCTACTGCCTTAACCTGTACTGTTATCCACTTGAACTGTAGTGTCCCGACAAATGATGGCAGATCTACAAGCTCACAACATCGGCTATTGTTGGTGAAGATATATTGTGTAGAGCTAAAACAGTAAGAGCCCTAAGCTAGAATAGAGCCCTGGGGGACTCTAGTCAACTTGAGAAATAGTCACACCTCCTTCATTACCACTACTTTGGAACAGGCCAATAGCAATAACAGTTTAAGTAAGAACAGCACCATCACATGGTGCATATACTATGTGGTATCCAACATCCGCTGACGTGAGAGGAGACCGTCAACTGACACACACAGAACACTCAGATCAAATCACTGCTTGAGCAGGTCTTTGAGCCCACTAGCCTCGGCAGAGACAGGCACAGGTGTGAAGGAGGGCAGGGCATCTGATATGGGTTTCATTAAGAGGTGACCTCCGATGCCTCCGGCCCCAGCACCAGCCGAGTTCAGCAAGGGGACCGCAGCGGAACGGGGGGCTAGGAATGGGTTGGACTCGCCGGCCCGTTTGCTGGCTGCTGCAACACCTGATGTAACATTCATTAATTTGATTATTTTTATTCGCTGTACACTAGTGACTTATGCATGCATGCACCTCCTCAACAACAATTCACCAAATTGGATTGGATGGGATGGATTACTTATTTACTTACTAACTTATTCTCTAATACTTGCCTTTCTAAGTAGGCAAGTACAACACAATCCAACAATCTACTTATGTGAAGGTCTCTAAAACAAGCATGAAAAGCAAAGCAAACGCAATATAAATAATGCTGATGTACATTAAGCCTGACAGGCCTGCAACATTGTGAGACAGGCTCCTGTTTGACGTGTCTGATTTAGCACATGAGAGAAGGAAATATGCAGGCTGTGGTTGCTCCCAGAGTGCTGGTTGCTGTACCTGTAACAGAGCCGATGCTGGTCCTCCCAGGAGGCGGAGCGCTCAGGGGTTTGATGTCATGGAGGAGCGTTAGAGGAGGCAAAGATGGGGAGGACTCCACCTCCAGGAACTTGACAAACATCTCTGAGAAGGACTGCAGTTTACAGGGAAAGCAAAGACGGGTCAGAGTACAGTACCGATGTGTGGGATTGAGTGAGTTTAGTGCGTTTGTGTGTAGACACAATATTTTAACAATGGGATCCCGATCTAATAAATGTTTTATTGTTATTAGACATGATTTGGTCTGATGTGGTCTGTCATTTGTTCCAGCGTATGTAGGAGGTATAAGGTAACAGCGAAACTGTGATAAAAAACAGCCATTCTTGTACCCTATGTTAAATTATTGTGTTTAGTTTTTATAATGGTGAACATTAACTATCAGTCATTTAGCTGGAGACCCCCTGGAACCCCCTCAATGACAACACTTGCAGGAAGTGCTGAGGAAGGCCTACGTGCCGAAACACGTCTGTTTATCTAGGTAGACTACTACTGTGTGTTAATTAAAAAAAATAAAGAAGCTCATAAGAGACTATACTGTTCCTTTTTCATTTGTATCTTCAATAATTTGCACCCAGCTACAGAGACTAGACTACACTCCAAGACTCCCCATTAGTAGAGTGCGCCTTCTCCTAACGGTTTTACCCCCTCAATGACCCCTGGGGCCCACGGACCCCACGCTGAAAACCTACAACCATACATATTCTAGAATCTATGAAGTGCATATTCTACAGTGTGTTTCTGTTATAGTGTGCATGTGCTTGAGAATGTTTGTGTTCTAGAATGTGTTCTCTAGAATGTGTGTTCTCGAGTGTGCTAGTTAACTTCAACCTAAAGAAGGTTTGGTGGTCTCGTCTTCTCACCGAGTTAAAGCCTTGGCTCTGAGTGGGCCTCTGGGGGGTGTTAGGGACACTATGTGCTCCCCTGCCTCCCAGCCAGCTGGATACCCAGCCAGTGACCCCCTGTCTCCCGTCCTCCTCCAACATCTGCAGGGGGAAGTGAGTGACAGGGGTCAAGAAAGGGTGGTCGGATAAACATTACACAATCTAATGCAGAAATTAAGCAGCAAGGTCATCCTAACCATGTATTAAAATTTTAGGTGAAACCTTGTTTAACCCAGTGGACCAAAACTAAGTTGACCAAGAACAGATTCTTATTTACAACAGCAGCCTGGGGAGTGGGGAAGTAGTTGGACGGCAAGTGAAGCTTATATTGATTCACAAACTCACATCTGGAAGTTGCCTAGTTCTATCACAGTCTTATGCTGCAGTGAGCAGTGCTGGTGACGCAATAGGCTGTTTAGTGCCATACTCAAAGGCACCTCAAGGCCGGGTTTCCTACACAGGGCCTCGCAGCCCATACACTTGGCATTTTCAATTGAAATAGGATCTGAATAATCTGACAAATACATCTTGATCACATGGGGGTTGCAACTAACGATTATTTTCATAAACGATTAATCGGCCGATTATTTAAACAATTAATCGGATTATGGCACTAATTTAGCCATCACCTTATAAATTTGCTTTAAGGTTATTTTAGACAATAATTAACAACTGCTTCCGGAGTGTTATGAGCGTGTACAGGACACAGTTATGAACCGTAATCAATTGATATTAAAAAAAATTGCTCAGCTGCTGATTAGGCTGCTATTCAAATAAAATCTAAATACATTATAGCCACCGAAGTACCTTTACTCTTTCTGACTGCATAAATTTGATTAAAGAATAGCTACACATTTGTCAGTCAAATGTTTTGTTCTTGATCCTATAATTCTGCACGCAGGTCGACGTAGTTGTATTGGCTTTAATCTTAATGTACAATAAAAACTCCATCTTACAAATACTGCAGATAATCCTTTTCTTTAAGATGTTGAGGGTAAAATGTCCTCAGACTTTAAATGTTTTGGATACCATGTGATTTGCACAGGACGCCACCATTATTGCGTCATATTTTGTTTTGCAGTCGCTATACTGTGCATGTGCAACTATCAGCAGATTGTATGGGAAGAGAGATGGTTCACTCCTCTTTAGCTTAGTTAGATTTAACTCTGGACAAACTATGGTTAAGTGGGAAAAAACTCCAGTGATTAGTAGCCGATTCGATTACTAAATTAGTTGGCAACTAATTGAATTGATTAATAACTAATTGATTTGACCAATTGATTTGATTAATGACCCCAGAGATAATTCCGGCTACTTTTTTACTGTCCGGCCTGGCGGAGATAATGAAGAATCTCAAATTCTGTATTAGGCATTTGCTATTGAACATTTAAGCTGGCCATAAATGGCACAAAGGTTATGGTAAGCAGCATCCACGCTATTGTCAGCTCTGTGATCTCATGGGACAAATTTGTTCAGCCCCACATACTATGCATGGGGTCTTTTTTAAGAGGTCGGCTGAATCCTGCCAAAGTAATGATGTCAGTGATCAAGGTTCCAAATATTTTTTAAAGGCAAAGCCAAATATCCTCAAGGAGTGTTAATTCGTCAATAATCAGATACACCGTATGAACAATACAAGGAGTGAGTCCAAAACCACTGTTCCAGAAAACTTTATTTAGTCGGCAGAAAAAATGCTTGGGAATTCGACCCTCAGCCATTTCAAAAGTAAAATGTGATCACTGAAAAGAGTACCTACCGGTAAATAAATATATATTTTTTATAATTTATAATTACTTTTAAGAATACTACGAATTACATTTGAAATAATTTAAAATATGATCCGAACAAAGTGTGATCTTTGAAAAAGAAGAACAGGATCCTGTTACTCCTGTTTTTCCGAAAAAGACAGCTTGGTTTTCTGGGACACTTGGCTGCCTGTTAACATGAGTTGAATGGAACATTTCAATAGCATTAACAGGATGAGGGAGAAGTGGAAAAAAAAATAAGAACAACAAAAGAGCGGAACAACCCCAAGCGCAATAAAACTGGGTCTTCTGAGGAGTTGTAATGGCATTTGCCCCTTACTCTCAAGCTGTTTTCCTTTAAGGCAGTTGGGTAATATGCAGGGAATAGTTGGATGTGGTCCCACGCGGCTCCTGCCAGAAAACTCTGGGTGAGGAAATGCCGAGCTTAGCTACGAGTGGATTCTCAGTCGCTGCTGGAGTTAAAAAAAAGGGATTGGAATATAGTATTTGGCTGATATTTGACTTAGGGCCACCGCATGTTCATATTCAGGAGAAGATCCCAAGTGGGATAGTGATAGAGCTGATCGAATGTGTATAGAACAGTGACAGGCAGCAAAGAGATTGCATGCGGTCAGAGTGACCTGACATAAATGAACAAGGTACTGTACAATGTAACTGACCAGGCACTGGGACAATCAGAGGAGTCTCAATTGGTTTTATTTGAAAATGTTTTAAAGTGCATGTGATGAATGAGAAATTAAAGGTGGTGTAAGTAATTTGCTTTGTTCGGTGGCTTGCTATCTCTTCAGCTCTTTAGTAAAAAATTTAATAAATGTTCAGGTCAGGATAAAAATGTAGTTATTCAGTTGATAGAACTCATAAAGGGTACAGAATAAACGTGGTCAATTAGCTGAAAAGGTTGGAATTGGAACAATATGAAGCTGATAGATTGGATGAAATAATATCACATAAGGAAATCTATGTTTATGAAAGTGCTGAACAAGTACTCTATAGCCGTGATTACGATCAGAATATAGAATATAGCTTTAACCTTTTAAAAATATATTTATTTGAACCAAAACATATCACTGACAGCACCGTATGATTAATTTCAAGTGAACCTGAAGTGTAGTGTAGACTGGCCTCCCATGGGTCACAGACAAGGTCAGGGAGAGAAGTGGGCACTGAGTCAAGCACCCGGAACTGATGGCAAGTGAAATGACACCGTGGGAGCCAAACCAAGGCCCAGCGAGGAGGGGATGGAATGGGGCACACCACCTGCATAGACACTGCGGCGTGGCAGCAGAGCTTGCAACACTGCAGACCCTAATGCTGGATATTAGCGAGTGGAAGGAGATCAGGGTTGATGTCAGCTAGTCCGCACACTCGCATTGCAATGATTGCATCATCATCATTTCGACTGAGGTTGCCTGAACCTGCAGCATTAAAGTGGGGGCTCAAATCTTACCCAGAATAACCAGTGCATTTTAGAAATCTTTGGACTTTGTACAGACTGAATGTGGGTTTTATGCTTCTGTGAAATTTATTTTATTATTATTTTATTTTATTTTTGTAATAAGCTTCAGCCCAATCCTTTTCGGCTAAATAATCACTTTGTTGACTATTTTGTACTGTAAATTGCTCAATTGTTTTTTCTTTGCATATTTCCTAAATAGGCTTTGTAGACAAAACAATATTTGTATGCCAAAAACAATTAAATCATTAATAACAATTATTTTGACAACTATCAACTAAGACTTCATGATTGAGAGAGCCCTGGAGGTAATGGGTCTGAACAGAATTGAATTGAATAGTCACCTGGTCAACATCTTCTCTCGTCAAGCCCAGCACACTTCCCATGAGCCTCAGCACCTCGGCACGCTTGGTTTTAGGTGTGTGGAAGTAGCCCATGAACAGGTTGCGCATAAGAACTCTGTTGAAAGGAAGCAACAAGAGAGTTGTGCTGAAATTATACATTGACAAAATGATGGTCTCTCTCTATTTCTTTAACTGTAATACACATACACATACCCATCGCTTCTGAAGCACGGGTATACAGTAGATTTAGGTCAGTACGCTTGCTCTAGACCTGTCCTGACGCACATTCGGCGAAGTTGAAACATTCTAACCAATATTAAGGCCTATTATTCTACGCTAAAACACAGATGATTTGTTTGGTTTAGTCCCTTTGGTACTGTTGTGCGCTCTTTATTGCATGTGAACACCCCACCAGCCTTGGTGACAGAATAATAAGTAACAGACGACTTTGACAGTTGCTTACTTCTGCCTCTCTGTAACAGAGAGTTTGCTTCAGTTTATTCTGAAATTATCATCTGCTTGTTGATACAACTCACAAGGTTGCTCTAGACATTTTGACATCACTTAAAATTTGTATGCAATGACAAAATCATTACAGAATAGATCTGGGGCCCGTTTCACGAAACCTAGATAGGTCTGGACCAGGCTAACAGCCAGGTTTAACTTATCATTAAGCATCAATCTGATCACAAACCAATGGGTTTTTCGACACTTATTCTATTTGAATGCATTTATGTTGCCTAATTTTATATACTTAATTGTACATCAAATAAAAATATATAGGCAGTCAAACCTCTTCATGACAGCTTGTGAGCTTCTAGACCGGTTATTTTCCCTATAAAAAAACTAACATTTTGAAAGATTCTAAAAATGCTATTAAACATTGTGACCATTATAATTGTTTTGTGAAGACACAAAACAATGTGAAGTCAGACATGTCATGTGACAAGCTCACACCACTTCGCTGCACAATGAGTGTGATACCAGCACTCAACCCAAGTACCGGTATTAAAAAAAAAGATCAGACCCGTCTGAAGTGAGTGGTGCTGTACTGTACTTGTGCTGTACATACTGTACTGTACTGTACTGTACTGTACAAGCCCTCCTCCCTGGCATGTGTGTGTCTGTGTGTTAGGCTGTGCAACAGTGACACTTGGTGAACAAATGCTATAATGCTATTTTCATGCTCGGCTACAGGGACAGACCCAGGGACACAGCCACACACATAGCTGTCTATAGGAGTGGTTGCACCCCTCAAAAATTCTACAAGAACATGGGTTTTATTCCACTTAGGATGCTGCACTTGCTGCTGCACTTACTTGTCTACTTTGCCCTCTGTGCTGTTTAGAAGGTTCATCAACTTCTTTTGAGCCTCTTCCAACATCTCTTGTCTCACAACGTCTGCAAGAACGCACACAGGTCATATATAAAATTACTTACAACTGCAACATGTGCATCCATAAAATACGATTTACAGATCACTAAAGGCTGATGATTCATGTATACTTAGACGTACGGTACTGTAGTACACAGAAAATAGCCGATCTACAACTCAAAATGTTTTGTAAGTTTGCAGATCAGCCTTTTTCGATATGCAACAAGATGCATGTTTAATTAAGAATAAATAAGGCATAAGAATTTCAAACAAACAATATCAACCAATACAAAAGTCAAGTTTAGTGGCCAGAAAATATTCCACAGATACACAAAAAACAAACAAACACATACAATACAAAACAAAAATAATCATCACATTTGAACGCATAGTTGCATACATGTGTACGGTACATTAATGTGTCCACGTGTCCATACAAGCACACTCACAGATGCGAGTATGATTTAGGACTCATTTCTAAACAGTAACGTTGACATATTTGCTGAGCAGACATTCCAAAGTTAGACTTTGTCATCAGTGAGACTGCAGATCAGAACATGCCGACAGTCTTCCCCATTGCTTTCTGCATTGCCAATCTATGATGTGTGTCAAGGTGTTTGTTCAGTCTGGTAAGATGCGTTTGTTAATGTTCAGTCTGGTAAGAGTCTAAAACCAATGCCAGAGTTTGGGGTCTTATGCCAATCTCGATTTTGGAGAGCCCTATCCCACTGATGTTTTGATATGAAATATACTCAAACTGAACTCAATTTTATTGAGGCACTTAAGCCCTATTCTTTAATGTTTTGCCTCTATGACATGATCTAAAATAAATACGAGGGAAACCAGGTTGAAAGTCTTAAAAAAATCGTGACACACATCGGCTACATAATTGCTGATACTGAATCCCAATGTTGCTAAAAAAAGAAAAAGTCAAATAATAATGGCTGATATATTGGCTGAACTGATATATTAATGGGCCAATGTGTTTAACTTTACATTTACTGCGTTTTTAAATGTATTTTGTAATCTTATGCGATCATGCATTATATTGTTTTTCATTTAGGACAAGACAAGACGGAGGGAAAAAAAGTATGTCTGAGAATTTCTTATGATGTCATGGCCATATCTAAAGCTGATAGTGGGAAATCAGTAGACTGACAGAACAAAAAAATATGTGGGAAAATCTACCCCATAAGAATTTAACAGTTGATGTAATTTGATTGAATCCATTTGTGTTATTTTGGCCTATGATAAGAACAACACAGAATAACAAATGTCCCTGCTAGTACTAACTAAACTGTTGAGAAGCCAATGCGTTTTAAAGGCTGGGCATGGCATGGTATGGCCCCTCTTACACCGGGTCACTTATTTCTTCCTATTGAACCAGTTTCCACAGAAAATGAATTGGTTCAGAATCAGAACCCTAAAAGTTTGTTCGGAACTGCAACCAAAACATGGTCGCCAGCTCTGTGAAACACCAAGGTTTCAACTTAAGAATCTAGAACGGAACCAGTTCTAGAACCAAAGTTCTTGTGGTGGAAAAGGGGCTTATGAGTATAGTATAAAGACCCCTCCCATTGTTCAAAGACTATTTGGCAATCACAACAAGGTATAAAATGTACATGCCATCAGAGAATGCCTGCGAGGCAGGGATTTCAGAAAAATGCATGTCATCCATGACATCTTAAACAAAAGCAGAACATAGAAGTGCCGTGGTCTTTGAACTGAGTCATAAATCAGTCGTCAACATTATTTATTTCATTACGGCTTAGTGAAACCACCTTCCATTTGCTGTAAAGACTTTGAGCTCAGTTTTAGTTGCCACTATTGTGTGCAACCCCCCATATTGTGATTTTAGCTTCCACAACTGATAGAATTTGGCAATACAAACTCTCATTCAGAAAAATAGAGCAGATGTAGTTGAAAATAGTCAATATGTTAATTAAGGAGGCTCCAAACTAACTTTTTAGTTTCATATACAGTAGATGCAACAGCATATAATTTAGGTGCATTAACACATATTCTACACACACAGACAAACATGCTAAATGTACAGTAAGGTGAACTGGAGCGACCACTGAACATTTGTTATTGTTGTTATTGTAAGTGCATGTGCGTCCAAAATGGGTGCACTCTGAAGCCCGGATATTATTTTACTTGAGACTAATAATCATGATTAAGAATCCTGATCAAGAAAAATCATGATTAATATCCTTTTAGACAAAATTACAGAAGTCTATTCAAAACTCAATTCTTAATTCACTTGCACTTCAGAAGTCACATGCCGAGTTTGGCTCTTGAAAACAGCTCTAAGACTGACCTTGCTTTTTCAGTTCTTCAAGCTGCTCCTCTTTGAAATCCAGCTGGTCTGTGAGGCGAGAGGCTGAATCCAGAGCAGTGTTGGCCTCATCCAAGTTAATCTGACAGAAACACAGGACGACACCAGTGAGTGTGAGTATCGAAAACAGCCAATCTACCAGATGCTCCGTCAGATCAGAGCTTTCCTTCTACAGTCAGCTTGTAGATTGGGCACTTTCACAAAAAAGAAACAACGACATTTAAAGTGTATAATGAACATGCTCTTCCGGGCTACTCGTCATCATGAAAGGGTGGCGGGACTGCGACGCTCTATTGCCATGGCAGACATTGGTTATTACCACCAAATGACACACAGTAAAAAGAGGCTACTTCAGCTGAGATATGATCAGAGTATAAGTGCTTGGTCTTCTACCTGAAGCGCAGCAGATTTGTCCTCCAGTGTCAAAGCTTTCCGTCTCCACTCGTCCTTCTCCTTCCTGTGCTTGTGCAGCTCTGACGAGTACATGGCTTTCTCTTCTACAGGAACAAACTTAACTTAATTAGTCCATGTTTACAGAAGTAAACATGGACTTTAATTAACTATCATGCATATTTTAAGCATTCAAATGAAAATAATTGAAAATTCATGTCAGGTTTATGATGCAAAACTGTACATAATTGCACTCTTACTATCCACTTTAACTTCAGCATTACACTATTATCACAAGACTGATACACTCCATAGGTAGACTGCTTAAAGTATGACAATTGTTAGTTCCAGCAACAAACTTGCCTTGCTGGAATTGCTCTAGCACCATCTGCAGGTTGGAGAGTGACACTGCATACTGGTTGACCTGCTCCTGGGAGGTGTGGAGCTGGAGACGTGCTTCGTCCCTCTGCTTCACCACTCCACTCAGCTGCTCCTGTAGAGACTCCACCTGCATGCTAGCCTGTTGGCTGGAGGGGGTGGAGCATGAAAGTGTGAGAAATGAACCCCGGCCACCAGGCAAATGGGCAAATAGTGACAAAACCTGCAACATTTTGTTTCCCAGGTGACCCCTCTACCCAAACAAATCTGTATCTGTCCATTTGTGCACTCTTAGATGTATGTGACCTAATAATCTAATAATGCGTACCAAACTGGGGGTACTTCAAATTAAAGTTTGAGAACCACTGCAATAATTTGTCTTCCACCAACCTGGCGTTCTCCACTGCACTGGAAGAAGTGGCCAGTCTGTCATCCAGAAAGGCTACTCTCTTGCGTAGCTCAGCCTCCCTTTCCTCCGTAGATAAGGCCTCCCGGGTGTACGAGTCCTCGATCTCCAGCAAGTGGTTGCGCAACCTTTCCAGTTCCAGGTTCAGACGCTGTTCTTTTTCCTTCACATGCTGCAGCTGAGAGAGAAGGAAAACAACACAGATGTGAAAGGTAGCAGTAATACAAAGTGTATACCGTAAACCAGTGGTCCCCAAAGTATTCAATATGGTCTGGGCCAGCACTTATGTCTCTTACCTCCACACCATTTACCTACTCCAGAAGAGATTTGTTAGAACTGCTACTTTATCAAAACGACACGATCACTTTTCAAAATGCTCAATTTATTTAACACTTTTTGCATTTTTATTTACAAGCTTAAACATACCCCTAAATCCATCCCCAGGCCTTTTAGTAATTACTTTCAAACAAATTCTCAAGTCCACAAATACAACACTAGACAGGCTACTCATCTCCATCCCCTCCTTTATCGTACTAGTCATGGTCAGTTTTCCATTAGATACTAGTTTACAACTTTCTTCTCTGAACTTGAACAAACTGAAGCTTGTTCTGATTGACCAAATCACTTAATTTTCATAGTTTTGTATTCTCTTCTCGTCTCTAATCATGTCTTAGATTATTGATTTAACATACACACACGCATGCACATCAGTCCAAGGAGCCACCCAGGGCAACCACAGCCTTCAACTGTAATCCTTAGTGAAAGCATTTGAGTGATGTGCCTTGCTATAAGAGCACGTTGTTGAAAGAAGGATGCATTTTACCCATTACTCATCCAAAACCCACTCATGTAGGAGCTAGAGCTAGTACTGTATAAGCAAAGACCTGTTGCTGTGCCAACACTGCCAACCTACCTCATTTTGTACGGCTGTCGTCGCCATTTGCTTCTGTTTGAGAGCCAGCATCACCTGGTCTCTCTCCTGTTGGAACATCACAGCTTTCTCCTGCATCGACCTCATCTCATTCAGCAGCTGGTTCAGCTCCCCAGACTTACCCTGTGTGAGATATTCATATAAGAGATCAACAACCTGTATTTGTCATTCAGAGAGGAATAAAAATAAAATTTACCAATTAAAGACTGTGGTAATCTGATGATTAGTACGAAATGATTTAAATGAATAAATAAGATCTTGTGCTGGTCTCCAGAAACGGGGAAGCGGACTGCACATTATTGGTTGGTTGTGGGAGTGCTCAAATTCTTTAAACATCACATGAGCAGAAATTACATCCTTGATGCAATTTCTCCCCAAAAAAATAATAAAAAAAAAACATCAATTTTTATTTAGCCCCAATGAAGGCCCAACGCTAAAGTTTCTATTCTGTATTCAAATTCAATAACAATTAACAAGTAATGAAGTGTTCACAACTGACCTGCTCTTTGTCCTTGAGCATCTTCTCCAAGGTGCCGGCCTTTTCGCTCACGGCACTCAGCTCAAACTCCTTCTCCCTCAGCAGGAGAGATACCTGCATGTTGGTTTCTTGCAGCGCCCGGAACTCTGACTCCTTTTCCCGGGAGCGTGCAGTCACCATCTCATTCTCTTCCTTCATCTTCTTCACATCCATCTCCAAGATCAGAGCGCGTTCCTTCAGGTTTGTCACTGCCTGCTTCAGCACCTCGTTGTCGTTTTCGCGGTTGCGCAGCGCCTCGCTGACCTGGTTCAACTGGTCTCCCTTGGTTTTGATAAGGAGGTCCTTCTCTCTGACGGCCGTCTGCAGGGCCTCTAGCCTACCCCTGACCCGCCGAGCCTCCTCCATCTGGCCTCGCTGCTCGCTATCCGAGGCTAACGAAGAGTTGGACAGGCGATGGTTGTTCTCTTGTAGAGTCCTGATCATGGCCTCCCTCTCAGCCAGAAGAGCTTGCAGCAACTGAATCTGTTTGTGCAGGCCCTTGTTTGACGACGCTGCCTCCTGGTGGCTTGGAGGTGCCTCCATTGCAAGGAAAGTCCCAGCAGTCTGTGGAGACAGAGAAACATCTGGACCCTGTGCAACACTGTCCAGTTTATCCAGCAGAACGTCCTTGGTGGTACTGAGCCGACTGATGGTCTGCTGAACATGGGCAAGCTCCTGGCTCAGGCTGCCAAGCTTCCTCTCCTTCTGCTCGTAGCTCTGGATGAGCCGGGTGTAGTCTACCGACAGCTTGGAGCTGCAGTCACTGTCGGCAGAGACCTGACCTTGCAGTTTGATCAGTTCCTCCTGCAGCTGGGCTGACTCGTGCTGCATGTTCTTCACTGTGGTGATCACTTGCTGCTTCCACTCATCCATCTTCTTTACCTGCTGCTTTAGCGTGTCTCTCTCGTGGAGGAGCTCCTCAAACTGGTTGCTACTCACACCTCCACCTCCGGACGCCGAGTCCGGTCCCCCTCCTGACAACTGCAGGACAGCCACGAGGGTCTGGCACTTTTGGGTCAGGGCGTCGATCTCGATGTCTTTCTCCCTGATGATACGTGACAGGTTCTGGATGGTCTCCCGGAACATCTCCTGGCTTCCTGATGGGTCGCTCATGGAGGAGAGGCGCTGGTTCTCCTGCTGGAGCTTCATCAAGGCCGTCTCCTTTCCTGCCATGATGTCCATCAAGCGATGGTAATCTGAGCGAAGCTGGCTGTTCTCCCTGGTCTTCTCGTTCAGCACGGCCAGCACCTGCTCCCTCTCCACGGCATAGGCGTGCATCTGCTGTTGGAGTAACAAGAAATCTTGACTAAGTCCTCCACCCATGGAGACTCTGGCGTGCAGTGCCTGGATCTCCAGGTCTTTCTGGAGGACCATCTGAGAGAGCTTGCCCACCTCGTCGCAAGACCCTGACAGCTGGTCAAGCTGCTTGGTTAGGGAGACATTTTTCTCACTGAGTTGGTTGATTTCATTGTCCTTCTCCTTAATGCCCCTCACCAGACGTTCTAGCTCCACCTTAGACAAGTCATGCTTCTCGTTGCCATTCTCACTGTTTAGAGACTGGGTCTTGTCCTCCTGGAGGATGACCACACCCTGTACGAGGGGGTCATTGGGGTGTCCCCGTTGCTCAGTGAAGCTGTCCACTGCCTGCTGGAGCCGGGCAATCTCTTCGTCCTTGGTGTGGATAAGCCTGTTATAGTTGAGCGCTGTCTGCTCCTGGCGAGAGTGGGCCTGCTCCAGCTCACTCTGCTGTGCTTGGAGAGACTGCTGGGCGTGGAGGAGAGTAGCCTGCAGCTCCTCTGTGGTTCTCCTCAGGGTTTGGACTTCCTCGTCCAGGGTGTCCCTGGAAGTCTTAAGCTGGGTGATCTCAGTCTCCAGTTCAGTAATGATATCCAGGGTCCTGGGCTCAGCCAGGGGCTGAGGCCTGCTTTGCTGGTCTCTGAGGCGATCGATCTCCTCCTTCAGGTGACTGTTTTCCTCCTTCATGCCACCCAGCTGTTTGTCTTTGTCATCTAGCACCTGTCGAAGGGCTTCAACTTCCTTGTTCGCAATGCAAATGCTGTCCTCCATTTCCCTCTGCAGCTCTGCCGCATTCTGCTTAAGCGTGTCCATAAACGTGTCTTTCTCCTGTAGCAGGTCTGTCAGCTGCTTTTGTCCAGCGACTGTGATGGAGAGCATTTCATTCGTGTCTCTGTGGTCGGATGCCATCTGCTCTAGGTCCCTCTTCAGGTGGGATATCTCGAGGTCCTTCTCTTGGTTGATCTTGATGGCACGTTCATGCTCCGTCTGCAAGGCAGAGGCATCCATGGAGCGGGCCCGTGTGAGCTCATCGATGGTCTGCTGGTACTGTTTAGTCAGCTCTGTTAGTGCCTTCTCAGCCTGACCCAACTCTCCCTCAAGCTGGGCTTTCTCTAGCTTAAAGGCTTCAATACGGGTGTCCTTCTCCCGTATAGTCCTGTTAAGAGGCGCCTGGCCTTCCCTCAACTGCTTGCAGAGCTCTTCAATTTGAACCACAGTCCGCTCCTCCTCCACCTTCAACCTCTGGTTTTCCATCTTCATCTCGAAGTCCTCTGACATCACCCTCTCATGAGTGCTCCTCATCTCGGCCAGCTCTCTCCTCAGCTCTGACAGCTCTGCCTCCTTCTCTGCCAACACCTCTCTCACCCCCTCCATCTCACCTCCTCTCTCTCCAACCTGACTCAGTTCTGCCCTGGTAGCAGACAGATGTTCCTCTCTCTCCTGTAGGGTTCTCCTTAGCTCAGAGGCTTCTCTGCGGGCCTCCTTGCTCTGTTCTTGGGCACGGCCATGTTTGCCTTTGAGCTCCTTCATTGTGCTCTCCAGCTGCTGCTTGCTCATGTGCAGGTCATTGAGGGTGAAAGCACTCTGACTCAGTTTCTCCATCTGTGTCTCCAGCTCTTGCTCCAAGGCACCTGCCTGGTTTTTGGCCACGTTGAGCTCCGTGGACAATCTGGTCACCTCAGCCTCTGCCTCCTTCAGCTGCCCGGAAAGCTGATCTTTCACTGAGATCATATGCTAAACAAAAGGAAAACAAGACATAGAAGAAGATGCCATTCAATTTCTCTAGGTATTTTACTTAGTTGTGAGTACAAATATTAAAATTGGTCTGCAGTCAAACAGTTAATTCATTTCTGAATTATTCTGTGTTTATTTTTGACCAATACATACATTCTGCCGTTATTGAGACAGACAGAGACGAGGAGATAACAAGCTCAGTTACTCCCTTTTATTTTAAAGATGGAGTGCCGTGATTTCTTTCCACACTTAAACATGATCATCAGGTGTATTTAGGTGTCTATGAGGTATAATTTTTTCAAAAAAGTGTACAGTATTTGTTAAAATGATGGTTTTATGTGGACACACCCACCAGTTCATTAGGTATGCGTGAGTTTAACCGTAGCACCACCCACCTAATCCAGTCCCTCCGCCTCCTCCTTTAAGACCACCCACTTGTCCTAGTCCCTCCCCCTCCTTATAAAAGGACAGCCCATGGCTCTGCCCTTTTGTTTACAAAATGACAAATTGGTGTCTGTAATGTAACAAGAACTCATGTTTTTGTGAATGTTAGAAGTGAACACTTCCCATATTTCTGTGATAGGCCTATCGTATAAGCACCATTATGCACTTATACTGCCACCATCCATGTATAGGCATATAATCCATGCATCCATACCATATCAGATCTGTTTTTTCTGATTTTTTTATAATCATTTATTTATTTCTTCCAATTATATTGACCCTATTGTCAATCAGCTCAGCTCATCATCCAATTAAATCATAGTTTAACAGCAGAAACAATTAATTTGATAGATCATTTAGCATGAATAATTGTATTAATTTGCCAATATATTGTAGGCTATTGATTTCCTCCAGCTAAGCACCCTGGCATTAAAACTGTCCAAAACACTTGCACTTCCCTAGGCACATTATGCTCTGGACAGAAGACTCTCCACTCTTGCTCTGATCAAACTCAATTTACAACATGAATGTTCCTTCTGACTGCATTGAGTTTCAGCAAAAGTCGCCAGATTTGAAGAAACAAGCGGCCAAGTCCACAAAAATAAGTCACAGATATTGCCTTGAATATTTATGAAAACGTTTCAACAACACCAATCCTTTTAACAACATATTAATCTGAGGGTCCTTCACATGAACCATTGGTCAAGTCAACCACATCTCCCCTGAAAGTTACTTATATGAAAACAAGCCCAAGTCGCTTGTAATAGCCAGACATGGCAACATGACTTCCAGCGAGACACAACAACATTCTAATTCTTGACTTTACAGCCTCGTATAAGTATTAGGACCTACATATTGACTACAACAGCCAACAAGAATGCACATGCACTGTGACACTACACTCTGTATCAAAGCCCGACCACTGTGATTATAAAAGAAACAAACAACCTACTCCTTGAGAACAACAAGAGCAACTATACAGCAGAGCAGGTAGGAGGCTGGTTTGTTGTGGTTTCCTTGATTATCCTGAGGACCCGACGTGAACATTTACTTGCTTCCAATCTAACGGAAAACAGTCTGCTCTGCTGTGAACTGGTAATGTGTGAAATTACTGTTTGAAAATCTGCCACACAGTTAGACACAGTGCAGCAAACTGGCTGCGCCGTTCAGTTCACACGTGTGTATGTGGCAGGCAGCTCCGCCCACAGAGGTTGTCGTATTTTAAAATATATATAGAGGGGGAGGTGCGTGTGTGCGTGCAATTATTTTACGTCACACTATCCGTGTTTACTTCATTGGCCCGTTTGACCGTCAAGTGTTCAGCCTCCAGGAAGAAACCCTAAATACAAAGTTATTACACCATTGCAAATAAAAACGACTCCAGGGTGTCTAATGAAGTACTGTCACCCCATAGACACATGAAAAGCTGGAAAAATACAAAAATTGTGGCACTCCATCTTTAAATACAGTATATAATATTATTTAAGTACCGGTATTTTAAAAACATGTATACTGTATGCTTCTGAGTAGGCACAATTTCTCATGGTCCAAATTCTTTTAGTCAGTCAAACCTGTGTGGCTTCCTGGTTTTGCCTATCCAGTTCCTCCAGTTCGGCCATCAAAGTGTCTCGTTCGTCTTGTGTGTCCTTCAGGGCTCTCTCTTTCTTCTCCAGCTCCACCTTCAGGTCCTCTAGTTCCTCCAGGTCACTGCTTCCAACACCTCCCCCACTAGATATATTCTCCTCAGCCGCTCGGAGTCTCTGCTGCAGATTTAACTGGCAAAGAAGAAAAACAATGACAACCAACAGATATATGACAGATCTTAGAAAGGAGAGTGGAAGGATTTTATGGGGCATTTTGTTTGACAACATATAAATAATTTGATCACTCCGTAGGGAGGGACCATAAACCAGGGCCAATCATAGACTAACTAAAGGATTAGTTCCATCTAATATACAGATCGCACAAATCAACTCAAGTGGCCATTGGACTTTGGTAGAACATTGACATTTTAACATGCTTACTTGCATGGTGAGAACAGAAGCGTATCATAATTTAAGGTTTTGTAGGTTCCAATACAGAAAAAACACTGACCTTTTCCTGTTCCAGCAAATCATTTTCCTGTTTCATTGTTCCAATGATGGTGTTCAGCTCCAATATATCTGCATGCTCTACTTCCTCTTTTGGTTCAGTCTAAGAAAAAGAAAATTACTTAGAAAGTTAGGAAAACACTTTAGAGATCTAGCACCATGAACATGACTTTACATTTGTTTGTGCTCTTATCAACACTTGCCTCAGCAAGAGTCTTCAGCCGCAATACTTCCTGCTCTGCACCTGGAACATTTTAAGTTGATGAAATATTTAATTAAAAGTTTGAACTCAAGATGAATATGTATAATGACATGTATATTGTATACAGTATATATACCAGTAAAGGCCCTGAGGGCAAGAAGTGACCTCGCCCTAAAGGCTGAGGTCGCGCTGAAACTATACAGGTCTCTGGGAATGCCCATATGGACCTTTTTTTTTCTTTGACGATTTCAGGCTGGGTAGGGCGAAAAATGTGTGCTAATTATTAAGGCCAGGCGGGGCCTCTGGCCAGCCCAGTTAGGGCCCAGGTAGGGCCGGGCCTTAATTTTCAGGCCTGTTGGAGGCGTGACGGACGGACTGACAGGTTTTGCAGGTTTTCATAGTAATCTGCGACCTATGGTTGCAATAACAACTTTCAAAGGTATAGTATACAAGAAAGACATTTTCATGACCCTAATTTCAGATTCAGAGAAACTATATATCCTCGCACTTATATATATATATATATATATATATATATATATATATAAGTGCAGTAAAATCATCAGATATAATAATGGGAAGACACGCAATTACATACATTATTACATATTATTCACCTGTACTGAATCAGCTTACCTGTACCAGATTTGCTATACCTAATATATAACATTCGGTAGAATCACAAAGACATAAGATAATTTACCTGCAAGAGCTTTCCTCAGCCCCTGGATCTCGCTGTCCAGCTGGACTTTGTGCAAAGCTTTGCCCTCTTGCTCTTGTACCCTTGTCTGGAGCTCCGAGACAGAGGCTTGCAGCCGTGTATAGTTCTGCAGCAGCTCACCGTTCTCGCCCTGGGTCTCGTCTTTCTCCAGCTGCAGACAAGCCTGCTTCCTCCTGGCCTCCTCCAGGCTGGTGGTGAGCTCCTGCAAAAGTTTCTCTTGCGCCTCGGCCTCCTCCTGTAGACACTGGATGGTGCTCTGGAGCTCCAGCAGTTTGGAGGTATCTGGTGGACCCGTGACCTGACCACCACCTGGGCAGAAAATAATTCAGGTGGAAAACAAAAAGTCCTTTCATGTTGCACTAAAAACATGCTCAGAGAAAGCATTGGCATCTGTCACAGACACATGGAAAGAGGTTGAGGTTGAATTAGAAATGCACATCCACTATAGTAGAATCATAATATCTCCACTCCCCCCCATTATACAGTCTAACCTTGCTATAGCTGCTAACGCCTTGTTTTGTTGGGGTGAAAAACATCGAATGTGTCCACTTCCAATAGTCTCACCATCCTGATGCTGTTCCTCCAGCTCTTCTATTCTCTCCTCGTACTCGGCCAGCTCCTCTCTGTGTCTCCGGGAGATGTCAGCCATCTTCTGCCGCTGGGCATCCTGCAAAGCAGTCAGCTCATGCTGGTGCTCGTCCACCTCGCGGCTCATCTCTTCTCGAAGCTCCTGTTTTTTTTTTTACGTGACAGAAAAGTCAGTTATAACAATAGTTATGTCATCTATGTGTGGTGTCACAAATTCATTCCATGGGTTGAAAACATGCAATAAACCACAAGATGCTGTGGTTTGCCATGGATTCTAGAATTACGGTTAACTGTGGCCTCACATTCTTACTGCTTTTCTAAAATGGTTACTAAATATGACAACACACAGGCATTGAAACAGTTTTTTAATTTTGTCTCATTTGTACAAAACAGTATTGCCCATAACTTCCCACACAAGCAAGAAAGTTGCTATGCAAAAGCATGGAAGGTACCAAACAGTACACATCACAGTATATGCCTTGTTTTAAACATGCAGTCCAGCTGTGTGTTTTACGACGACACTCAGACGATCAGAATCGAGAACTGGAACTATCCGCTTTAGAATTTGTGTGGCAGTGGAAAACTGAAATGCAGTCACCTCAACAGTCACTCACCTTGATAATCCTTTGAAGTTTTATAATCTCGCCCTGGTCGCCATTTCCAGTTCCTGGTGAATTTGATGCCTGCAATTTAAAAGGAGACCTGAGCCAAATAACTGACAAAATCCACTAATCAAATCCACTTTCAACATGTTCCTATAACTGAATGAACTTCCTGGCTCATATCAACCAAAATTGATTTATGTATCAAGTCCCACCAAGCTGACATCTAATGTCCAATATGCGCTCAGTCGTACGATCAATAATATCTGATCTAATAAACTCACAACAAAGTATAGATTAGGCTTAGGCTGTGCACAAACAGACCACCAGCTGACCTGAGAAACACGCCTCCAGTGTGCCACCTCAGACTCCAGTCGCATGACCTCTGTCGACAACCGGTTGATCTCTTGCTGAGACCAGAGGACATCGCTGAAGTCCATTTCGTCCCCATGGAAGCCATGATGGGACCCCGGGGGTCTTGGAAGGAAGGAGGAGGATGAGGTAGCGGTTGTGGAGGAAGTGGAGACGGGAAGAACAGCAGGGCCGACGGAAGTGCTTTGTGCCGACTGCTGCAGCTTCTGCACTTCTTCTTGCAGGCCACTCTGACGGGCTTTGAGGTGACTGAGCTCCACCTGTGGAGACAATGGTGAACCTTAGATCAAGCAGAGACATTGATTGACATGTGCCCGTGAATATTATTGGCTGAAAATAGTTATCAAGGCTAGACTTTGGCACATATAAAAGGGCACATAAGAGAGTATGTGCTCTTAAAGGGTTAAAACACATATTTCATGTCATCTTGACATACAGTATATAGTTGAGTTGTGGATTAGGCTGCAAGTGCTGTAAAGCAGTGGGTCTCAACCAGTGGCCCGGGTTCCACCAGTGGTTCTTTGGGGGTAGAGGGCTGCAACGGGAACAGGAGCCCGCGGGACCCAACGTAAATGTTGCGGTGTGGGCGGTATTTAAATGCCTGCGGGCAGACGGTCAAGATAAAACCAGCGGGCCCCCACGAATCCCACATCCTCCCGCAATTAACCAGATACAGAGCTTATATAGCCTACACTTTAGCAAAATATGAATGTCTGATGAGAACGTATAATTTCTCTACTGCGCTGGACAAGCACCATGGAGTCTGTCTCACTCTCTCCAACAGACAGACATCAGGCACGCTTCCCAAAGCAGCAGCACCTGTCAATCATTAGTAGGCTAATCACTGTGAGAAGTGCATGTGTGGAGTTCATTTTCCCCACAACGGACATTTTCGCTTCTAAACCCCTTGTTGCTTTTCCCTGTGTGCGTCACCCAGCAATAACGTGAAACAGAACACAAAGATGAGTACAATTTGTTTTTTTTAACACGCAGCACCTCTCTCTCTATGTCACTCCACCCAGCATGTGCGTGCTGCTGCGCAAGTGCAGTGTCAGTGACACAATAATAATATAGCATAATAGGTCTAATATAACATTTTCCCTCTGTCTGTGACTTTGATCATCTCCTCACACAAATATAACTCCTCTCTCGTGCATGCATGCCTGCTCAATCTCAGCAACTGTAATTAACAAATATCTTGTCTGAGAGGACTAAGTCTCATCAAATGCCAAATAAATAATGGACGTTATGTAAAAGGTTGAAAACCACTGCTGTATAGTAACAAACTGGTTTTGTTTTAATGTTCAGTGAGGTGCATTTTCTCTTGTGTTCGTCATAACAGAATAATAGCATCACAATATGTTTTGAGCAACATATCACAGCACACCCTGTGTTGAACAACATATCACGTTACCCTTGCATTCTTCAATGGTGTGTAATGTTGCCTATCCAAAGAATCAAAACCATTTTCCATTGTTGCGTTAAATTCAGAAATGGGAACATTTTACACCCATATCTGACCACTTCTTGGAATGTAAACAAACATTAGCATAATGTCTGACATGTAAATGTTAAAGCCCGTACATCTTTCTGCTGCAATAGGGTTCTGTACTCCATAGACTGTTGTTTGATCTGGATCTCTGAGGCCTCCAACTTTTCTTCCAGTTCTGCATACAGCTTCTTAAATCTCTCATGCTGGAGCAGAGAACACAGGTGAGTCATTAACATTCAGACATGATAAATTATAGATGTATAATATTAATTAAAAAAAAAAAGAAGGGTAGAGACTATATTTCAAATACAAATATAGACTCAAGAAATCATTCTGACCTCCAACTTTTGAGCAGTGAAAGCAGACTCCACTTCTACCAGTTTGGAATTGGACACCTGCAGCTCAGTGGTAGCATCTGTGGTTTGATTTGAAAACAGCATGGGTTCTAAAGTCAGTATCACTAAATACAGAAAGTAGCTAAACAGATTTTAATATGCCCCATTGTGAAATGTGAATCCTCTTGGAAATTACTGCAATAATAGCTAACAGTTGAGAGGCTCAAATATGGAAAGATGTGTAACTTTGAAATGTATTCCATTATGTGATGCCACAGAAAGAAAGACAGATAAGAGTTGTAGAGAGTAGAGACACTTTAATTTTCACTAATATTTTAGGGTCAATGATATTCCACTCTAGGAGAGAGAATGACATTTTCCATCCATGGAATCTTCTATGGCAGTGATTCTCAACCTGTGGCACACTGGTGGGCGCTGTGAGGATATAAGATAAGTGCCACTCCCAACTAATAAAACACCAAGATTTGAATGGCATTAATATTGAAAATATTTTTTCTTTACAACTTGCCATGATGCAACTCCAAAGGTGGACAAGAAGTCACTCTTTTAGCCTGTAAACAATCACAAACCATGCTGATTCAGACAACACAAACTCCAGTACGGTTTGTTTTAAAATATAAAATCACACCCGTGTGCAGTGAGGGGCGCTCTTTTCATTGTACATCATCAGGTATCATCTCATACTGGCCAATTAGAATGCCCAGGCCGTTGCCACAAATTTGTGTCATATTTGGTGGACATTTGACCTACTTTCTCCTTTCATTGTCGATGGCAAATATAAGACAAGATGGGGAAAAGATGGCGTACATTTTCCCTTCATTGTCAATGGCATTTAATTTAATAATATACAAAAGCTGTATATTGGAAGGGCTAGTGCGCCTCAAAAATCACACTTGTGTGAAGTGAGGGGCGCTCTTATCATAAATACATCATCACACATCACATTCTGTGCTCAGCCAATCAAATCATCGCTATTGGGTACACACAGACATACGAAGCCTGAATGGAGAATTTTTCGTGTCTGAGCAAATACAGTGTATTTTACGTCATGATGTACGATGATAAGAGCGCCCCTCACTTCACACGGGTGTGATTTATTGATCTGTGTGTAGTAGATCCAGTCTGGCTTTACTAATAAAAATAGCAAAATCAATAGGAAGTTGACATTTCTTTTTTTGTTGTCAATACAAAAACTGTTACTTTGTGGACCATGATTAAGCATTACACTTGTTTACAACAGGGTCCACTATTTTCAATTCATCAGAACATTTGGAAACGTACAAATTATACACTTCTATAAAAAACAGGAAATCCTCAAGAAAGTAAAAAAGGCAAACACTTGTACAGTATGGGGAGAAAGGGGTGGGGGCACTGGGGGGGAGCTCAGACTTAATTTACAGGGCCAGTTTCGAATTGCAGGCGTCCATATGAGCTCTTTGAGAGCGGTTTTGAAGGAGTCAAGGGATTCACATGTCTTAATGGATGTTGGTAGGGCGTTCCACATTTTAGTGGCATAGGAGCGAATTGAATTTAATCCCTTGTTTGAGCCGAATCCGGGTTGCACGTGGTTTGTTGAACTCCCTCTGGTGTTGTGGGTGTGGACTTTAAGGAAGTATTTTTGACATTAAGGAAGTATTTAGACAGGTATATGGGTATCTTGGTGGTGTAGCGAATCTTGTGGACCAGAACCATTGCAAGATGCTGTACTCTGTCGTCGACCC
Source organism: Protomyctophum parallelum (assembly GCF_964188405.1). Lineage (NCBI taxonomy): Eukaryota > Metazoa > Chordata > Actinopteri > Myctophiformes > Myctophidae > Protomyctophum > Protomyctophum parallelum. Next base: position 28,845,151 of record NC_139718.1, on the reverse strand, counting down.
TAAGCCATTCCAGCCTGTCAAAGTGGGCAGGGGTGAGGTGGGTTCGGGGAGTGTGGCGAAGTAGCAGCCTGACCAGTTTGTTTTGGGAAGTCTGGAGCCTTGTTTTAAGGGCCTTTGAGGTGCTGTGGTACCAGGAGGTGCTTGCATACTGCATAGTCGAAGAAACCAGGGCCAAAGAAAAAGGGCTCCCGTTAGGGTCTTCAAGGTGTTTTTGTTGACCAGTGAGGAGATCCTGTACAGGAATCTTGTTCTTTGGTTGACTTTTTTGATTACGTTGGTGGCCATTTTATCACCGGAAATATTTGGTAGGTGATAATATTGTCACTCACTTTAACTCACTCTGCCTTGCTGAGATTACCATTTGATCCAAAGACAATGGATTCCGTTTTTCCCAGGTGTAAAGAAAAGAAGGTGATGTTCTATATTGTCTGAATATATTGTTCTATAATTGTTTGTTTACTTTACAGGCTAAGAGTGACTTTGAGGGCTGGTTCACCATAACAATGTCAGTCAATGAGAAGCATATTTTGAATGATGAAATTCTAATCAGAGGAGCAAACATTTTAGATTTCTTGTCTACCTTTTGAGTTGCATCATTGCAAGGTAACTACACAACCCAAACATTGAGCACTTAAAACGTTTTCAAGTGGGCCCTGGTCCTGAAAAGTTTGAGATTCACTGCTCACACACATTCTCACTCAAACACACAGTTCTGCTAAATTAACCAGGTTCACATGACAGAAATCTTGCTTGGCTGAGGAGGACACAAACATTCTGGAGTTGTCTGCGATACAATATAGTCTATTTTAATATCTGCATGCAAGCGCACTTTCCATGAACTGTACAGATAATGTGTTTGACAGCGGCCCTAGGCTATTAACCATTTTGTGCAGTGCCTGTGAGGTGGAGATATGTGATCAAAGTTATTTTTGTGACATTCCTTTGGGCCATCTCTCACAAGCTGTTTGCTGACTTTTTGGATGAATGAATGCTTTTGACTGCAGGAAGTGGTATTATCCTACAGCATATGGTTGAATAATAATCAAGCACATACAAATGTCCTGGTGCCATCACAAATTATAGACTCATGTTGCTGAACTTCCTGGTTTAAACCATATTATTAGTTATCACAAGCTTTCTGTAACTGGTTTTAATGCATGTTTTTCACATGGAAACAATATGCAATATGGGACATGGAAGCACACATACACAAATCAAGACAGTAGGTTGTTGTCTCTTGATGTGACCATGTCTTACCTCCTACTTCTTCAACACCTTCCAGCAGCATATCTTTGGTAAACGTGGATATCTGTCCGGTGAAGGATGACAGGCTTCCCCCCACCTGGCCAAGGGATTGGCCGAGGCCAGAGCCAAGCCCACCAAGCCACGATGACATCTCGGTGAAAGGCAAAAACAAAACAAAAACAAAGAAAGGCTAAAAACTAAGCTAGCTAGCCTAACAGTGGCTGGCGAGTTCGCAACGTTAGCCAGGTCATACAGATCGATTCTCGAACACAGAAATACCTCTAGGTTCAATACACACTTTGTTTTTTGGGCCAACCAACTCGCCTTTAGAGCTGACATACGCTGTCATTCGGGGTCTGTGAGGCAAAACTCGTACGCGGTGTACGGCAATGTCAAGACAAGCGAACTAAACGCCATTCTAGCTCGACCAAACTGCAAAAACCGCGGGTGGCGAAGGTTATGTTGCTATTCGCCTCATCAGTAATGTTTATCCGCATTATTTGATGATGGTTTAAAGCCGCCTCTAAACAAAACAACGCCTGAGTGCCACCTCAACTGCAGCCATTATCGGCTAGGGTAGACTGGTTGACAACTTTGACGTGGACAGGACACAAGCAAAAAGCACCGGACAGCGATGCATTGTGGGATCGTGGAGGACCAACAACCAGCAACCATTGGACGAGGCAATGTTCAAGAGCAGCACTATTGTTTATTAAAATTATTCACCGTCCCTCTAGTGAAAAGATATACCGGTATTTAAATTAGTTAAAGCGGCAATCGGGAGATTACTTGAATGAAGTGGATACATATTTTAACCCATCAGAGTGTGCTATTACAATATAATAACTAGCAGATACAGTATTTGCATGAGGTAGTCTCCTTACTCTTCCATTTACTTACTTTGTTGTTGGGTAGGAGCATAGAGTATAGGAGACATACTGGTTCTGGGTTCACAACCACAAACAAAAAGTTATGCCCCAAGCTCATGAATCCAGTATTCCTGGACCCTGGCAAAGCAAGGATTTGGTACCATGGTTTGAGTAGGACATCACATCTATGGACTGCATCTTTAGCATTTGAGTTTTGCCTATAAAACCGAAACATATTTCGATTATTTGAATCGTGTAGATTTTAGTCAAGTTTATGCGCATATGTTAAACCACTAGATTCATAAATGGAATCTGCAACAAGCAATTTCACGGCCATCTGGTCTGGGTGAGCATCCCGACCACAACAGCAACAAAATGTGGCTTTCATTAACATTCATAGTCAGCATCAGTGTTCTGTGATAAAGTATGGTAAAACAATTAAGACTTATTAAAAATAAAATGACAATTAGTATGAACAGCAGCTACAGTTTAAGATGTTTATTAAAAGAATCTTTTTTACATAGTGTTAAATACAATCTGTCAGGAAAACAAATAGATAAAAAGGGTGATGAGGAGAGAGAGGGGTGAAATCAACTTGTATTTAATACCCCACTATTAATCCCAACCGGTACAGTATATTGCTGCATAATGTATGTCAAATTCCATGCTATAGCCACTTTGGGTATCCTCAGAATGAAGACAGGACACTGGAAACCACAAATCTGAAATCCATAGCATGTCTGTGCAAACCAATTATTATTTATTTAAATCCTAAGAAGAATATGCTAGCTTGAGCCATGTTCCAGCAGCTTGAACCATGAAGTTCTGTATTCAAGACTTCTATCTTCCATCCGGGTGGCCATGGTGCATCTCCGGTGTGTATGTCAGAAGAACCACCATGACCCATAGGTGCAGTAGCCCCTGGGAAAGAGAAGTTGTCTTTTATTATGGCATGAATTAACATTGCATGTTTTGAACAAATGCTGATTATATACAAATACTCACTATGTACAGGATAACAAAAACTCTGGCCATGGGGTAGCGTCTCAAGAAGATCCCCAGTCTTATGCTGAAATGACAACATCATCCATGTGTAATGTGAACAAATGTCTCAAGAGGAAACACAAGATATACTGTGTAGATTAGAACAATGCCACACCTGAACTTGTCAATGGTGCTGGCTGCCTTGCGTACTTGACCGTACACTCCGGGGCTGTCCTGGTCACTAAAAAGGATTGGTGTATTCCTCTGCCGTGCCCCTGTAAAGGAAACACACAGAATACCCACATAAAATAAGTCAATAATGACCACCAGTTTAATCAACAATGTACACAATTCTAACCACAAAAATATCCCATTGTATCCTACCTGGTCCCTCTAAGTGCCCCATGTTGATGGCTGGCCCTCCGCTCTGTCCTCCCTGAGCATTCTTCAGCTGCTGTTCCAGGCGCTCCAGCTGGAAGACCAGGGAGCTCTTCTCTGTGCCCAGAGCCTCCAGCATCGTCTGCTTTTGGATCAGCGTCTCAGTCAGTTGATGCAACCGACTCTCCAGTTCTGCCTCGCTGCTGCTACTGAGTGCCTTGTTGGTCAGCTAGTCGGAACACAGTTCATCAAAGAGCACTTCATTAATAATGGGGACATTACACTCATAACAGAGTCATTGGATATGATTTGGTTAATGCATTGTTTAGATTTTTTCTATTTAGCAAAAACCCTGATCACAACCCACTACATTTTCCCAGTAGTGTCCCTTTATGCTTTAGGATGGATTTTTGTGGGTTTTATTTGATTTTTGTAAGTCCCTCATGGCACAAATACAGTCCATCAACTCTCAAAACAACTGAGTTTGTGCAGGTGTATAGTTTCAGGGGTTACATTTGTGAGATCATCTGCAGATAAACCAAAACACCACCAAAAAGACGTTACAAATTTACAGGAATAGAAGTAGCTTACCTGGTTCCTGAGTTTCTGGATTTCATCCTCTCTGTCTTTGATTCTGCTCTGAAGGGTGGCTTTGGCACGGTGTTGCTCATCCTCAATGTACTGCAACTCCTGTGGCAGATATCAGTACAAATCATAGTTGGTCTTTGTTTTCAAACATAAACCAACGATTTGTTGGGAAACACAAAATGCAGAAATATAATAATACTCCAAACCGAACAGAATGATTACTTGTTAGCTAGTAACATACTGTAAATGCCAGCTTGTAAACTGCAAGCCAAATGACATCATGATGACGCTATGATGACGTCCTCCGGTGACGTTCAGGACTAGGCCAGATTACAGCCCATATGGGGATGATCTTTATTTCCAGGACGTCTTTACCAGTTGAAATAATATAGCTTATTATGGGTCAGATCTGACAAGTTATGACTTAAATTCATCTGGCCTCAATTGGACTCTCTGATTCATCCAGGGAAGTCCATGTTAGTATGCAGTATTTATGTTAATTTATGTGAATCTGGGCCAGATCTGACTAGTGTTGGTTTGATTTGATCTGGCCCCAATAGAGACGTCACTAATTTGTCCAGGTCCTGACCGTGGTTGCTGGGCATTGCTGCTGCAGTGTCTGCTGTATTCAGAGTTACATTTATTTAACTTTATTTTCTGGCTGATTCTGTCACTGACTGCCAAAGTGTATGCATACACGTATACAGGTATAATGTATAGATGCTTATTCTTCATTTCTCTGACTTTTTCTTCTTATCATAGTATGCTGTTTCTGCAATGTTTAAGGAGCCGAAGAAAAGTAAACTATACCTTTATACAAGATGTGACAATAATGAAGAACCTTCACCTGTTTGTAGCGCTCCACCTCAGCCTCTGCCTCCTGTCGTACTCTATTCTGTAAAGCCTGCTGGTCCTGCTGCTCCATCTGCTGCTCTCGCCACGCCTCTGCCTCCGTCATGGCCTGGTTCTCGAAATCCTGCCAGAGAAAGACAATGAAAGACATGCAAGTTTTGAACAATACAGCCAGTAGCAGTTATTGCTGGCAAGGAAATGGCGTGACTTCAAGCTTCCACCACTAAATCCCTTTCCGTTGCAATTAGTTTTTTTTTTACCACAACATTGTGCATCTCTGGGTTTATCTAACCTGTAATTCTGCACGGAGCGTGTGCACTTGGCCCTGCAGCTTCTGGATCTCGTCTCTCTGGAGCTCCTTCTCGTGTCGTAGCTCCTCCAGCTCCAGAGCCGTGGCACCGCACCCATCTAGAGCCTCCAGCCCAGACCCCTCCTTCAGACTACTGATCAGCTTCTCTTTGGACTGGACAAACAATTAGATCATTTATTTATTTTTAAATAATGAAACACTTTTTTCCTGCGTTTTTTTCTTCTCTTTCCCAGGTGTAAAAGAGCTCCTTGGAAAAGAATATTCCTGTAATAAACTAATAATACTGCATAACATTAGCACTTTTCTAAGTAGTAGATGCTTGTTATTATATCACGTATACAGGTAATAGAAATAGAATATCAGTTAAAATATCACTGTAATAATAATAAAAACTAGAAAAGAATCGCGATTGGCAGGACCAAGCAGGAAGGCAATAAGCAATAAGAATAATATGCACAATAAGAAATAGAAACATGGAAGAGTGAACTTGTGAAAAAAAAGACCATGTAATTGTGACAGGGTCAGTTTTAATTGTGTGTGTGTGTGTGTGTGGGGGGGGGGGGGGGGCAGCATTCATACTCATGAATGCATGATTCAAGACTCATGTTGTATTGTTAACAGCAAAATCATTCAAGAAGGCAATAAGCAAATCTACTTTGAGTACCAATACCAACGCATAAGTACTCAAACAGATCTACATTTGTAACACAAACTCGGGCCTCCCACGTTTAAGTCCAACATCTTAACCACTAGACCAAAGGGATATCCCTCTAGACTGGGGGAGATATTAGACTTTTGATGCCATCAGGCAGAGGCTCTGAGCCACTCTACTACAAAGATAATTCAAAATGGCGGGTGATCTAGAGGTCAGAGGTCAAAAGTAAGAGCACGATACTTGTTCTGCATGAGGAGACGCATATGTGTATCGAAGTTTCATTGCCGACGGTCAAACGGTTCATGGTCAAAGTTTGCATTTTCAATTGAGTGCTATAGCGCCACCCAGGCTTTGGCCAATGGTTGTGGGCTTCCGTTTGGCATGGCCCTCTACCATATCTCCAAATTTCACGAAAACCGATTGCACGGTTCAGCCAGAACTGCTATTTTTGGCGGAAGGTGAAGGAGAAGAAAAGGACCAAGTCCTTTCAGGACTGCTTGGTCCTTTAATAATGACATAATTATATAGCACTTTACTAAGCACTCAAAGACACTGTAAAGTCTTGTTTAGGCTACTTTGAAGGAGAACAGCTAAAGCCAGTAGCAGAGGACCTCTGACCTGCAGGATGCGTGAAGCTTTATGTTTGTAGTCCTGTAACTCCTGCTTGGCAGTCTCAGATGCTGCTTTGGCACTTTTCATCTGCTGCTGGAGGTCATCAGCCCTGTGCTTCTCCTCCAAAAGCCGTCGTTCTGCTGCAGTCACTGCCTCCGCCAGGGTCTGCCTCTCAGCCTCTACTTTGGATAACCGGGTAGCGTACTCATTCTGTGTTAAAAGGTGAACAATCTTTACCATTCCAAAAAAAGAAATAATCAAAAAGTACATAACATTAAGAAAACACACACACACACACACACACACACACACACACACACCTGCATCTGCCTGTAGTTGTCCTGCTCCCTCCTGAGGGACAGTTCAGTTTCTCTCAGCCTCTCCTGTACAGTTTCAAGAGCTTGTACATGCAGGTTGTTCCCTTCTGATTGGTCCAGCATAATTCTGAACAAAAGGAAATATTTTACAATTCCAGTAAAGTACATTAAGCTTGAGAGTTAAGTGCAAGCTTTAGAAGTGACAGAAAGTGTGTGATCCTAACTAATGTCATCTGGGAGGAAATCAACACGTCTCTACAATGTAATTAAACGTAGCTGGGAGTTGCTCAATACGTCTCTATAAAGTACTCACAACAGAGCACTGTTGGTACACTTCTATAACTAATGTAGTCCAAATTGATCATGTTGTCACAACATATTGTAACTGTGTTACTGAGAAATGTGATGACACTGTACCTTGACCTTTCACACTGTGCCTCCTCTAGTGCAATGTTGCGAGACTTTAGCAGCTGGTCAGCTTCATCAAGTCTGATTTTCAGAACAGCAAGCTGACCATCCTTAGCAGAGAGGGCTTCTGTGATGTCATCAACCTGCGACCGCATGTCCCTAACTGATCGGTCTGTGCGGGACTGATCTGAGTTCCATTTCTCTGCTCGCAGACGGGTCTGGTTCAGTTCTATGAAAGGACAGCAGCTATTTAAAATCATTACAGAAGAAAGTTATGGTTCTGCTGTTATTCAGATATAACTGCATCCTACATAATGCCTATTTTCCCACCTCCTATATAGAAATTATGATTCATAGTCACAATTACTGGTCTAAATTTTGGATAAGTATTATCTAGAATTTTTGCAACCCTAAGCCCAATGTATTAAAGTTAACTGTGGACTAGACACTAAAATAGTATGATACATTCATGCACAATAAATATTTAACCATTATCCTTGTTGCTGTTGGGCAACCAGAAACCTTGCATCTCCATAATTCAACTTGGGGTTCCCAAACTGTGGTGCGTGCACCCCTTGTGGTGCGCGAACACCCTCTAGGGGGTGCGTGACAGGAAAACGGTAATGGCGGTGTTAAACATTTTACAGTATGTGTTATTTAGCAGCACAAACGGCAAAATCCGGTAAACCACTGTTGTAAGGAGATGTATAGAGCAGCTGTGGGAGTATACAGCAGCTGCATGTCTCTCAGTGCAGTGACATTCTGTGATTTATTTACCATAATCATATTAAAAAATGTATCATTTTCTGCCAAATACAACGAGATATAGAGCTGGGGTGTGCGTCAGCTAGGTCAGGAGGTAACGGGGTGCATGGCCAATAAAGTTTGGGTACCGCTGCCCTACTTCCTCATACTACAGTCAGTGCCATACAAAAGGTAACAGAAATAGCTTGTAGATTTCTTTTTTAAGTGAGCATGAAAGTGCCCAGGTCTTTCTCTTGGTTTTATGAATATTGAAGAGCTTATGATGAGATAATAACTACATTGGATCCACTGGAAACACAGGTTCTCTCGTCCATTTCCTGAAATGTAACCATTTTGGACAAAATAAGGTTTCTGCCCAACAAAGTGAAGCTATGTGTCCTCATCCTCACAACAACCTACCATCCTGCATATCTTTTGCTCTCTGGATGAGGGAAGCCATCTCCTGGTTGAGGGAGGAAACCTCACCGCGCAGCAGCTGGTTCTCCAGACGCAGACTGGACAGCACCAGGTTCTGGGGCTCCTCTGTGGGAGGAGAGGCCTCCTGTCTGGCGGAGGACTCTGTGGGAGGGGCCATGCCAGAGTCTGAACTTGAACTCTCAGGTGTTTCTGTGGCAGCGGGCAGTATCACAAAAACAGAGCTCTGAGACAGAAATCGGTGAGACAACTGTACGAAGACCATGTCTGTGCACTGTGGTCAGATTGGTTGGTGTGTGATAGCCAGAAGTTCGAGGAATGAATACATTGATATGATATATATTTTTAATGATATAACTAGACAAAGGCAATTTCTTCTTAAAATGTTTCCACATTGTTGTCCTTAAACAAACAATGACACTTAGCCTATATACTATACAACTTGTCAGTTAAAAGTGAGCAACTATGATACATTCATACCTGGGCTTTGATCTTTGGCAGACCCATCATCTGAGATCTTCATGCTATGAGTAGACAAAGAGCTGAGGCTTGAAGCCCGTGAGATGCCCTTGGTCGAGGGGGGAGTGGAAGGGGCCGAAGGGAGACAATGAAGAGGTGCAGCAGCGGAGAGTGGAGGGACATCAGGTGTGCTTTGTACCTCGGTGACCTCAGGGACCGCCACTTTCAGAGGCTCCCGTCTCAAATCCTTCCGATCACCAGAAGGTGGGTCCGAACTGTTTAGAAAGTCAAATAGCATGTCGTCGTCCACATCCTGCTCGCTCTTTTTGCGCCTCACAAACGCTGAGGAGGCTTTGACTGTGTTGGGGGTGGTGGCGTTGCTGATTGAAGTGGATACATTAGCTGTGCCAGTCAGCACCAAGTTGGATCTCTTGATGTTGGAAGCAGCTGTAGAAATAAAGCTTGTAGCATCTTGCGGAGAGGCATAGGAGTGTTCTGTCACAGATGTGTCGGTCTTGTAGCCTGTGCTGCTGTATCTATGAGTGCTCATGGAATCACCCTCATAGGATGATGAAAAGGAGGATGTCCTCTGGCTCTCTCTCTCTGTTTTACTAAGGGCAGTGGCAGCGCCCTGGTCCACTTTTGTTAGGAAATCTTCAGCTTTCCCAGCCAATTCAGTAAACCAAGACATTCTGCACCTATGGGAGAAACAAGCTAGCAGATGAGCTCATATTTACAGCTAGAGCTAGCATTTGAACTAACTAACATAGTGGTAACGTTACCAACGTATCATACGTATGCGATTTAATATCAGCATAAATAATATAAGGGGTTACGGCATACAATTCTGCTGCAACTAGTATGACGCTAAACTACAAGAGGTTTAAAGTATCTCTCTGTACCCTAAATGCTAACAGGCTAGCTATATAGTTCTTATGGAAATCTACATAGACATACCCGGTATTGAACGACGTCCAAAATGCAAACGAACTCCGAACTCGGTCAGGTTGGATTGGTGATCATGATAGAGGGGCGATACTGTTTGAAAATACACTGTCGAATGTTATCACCTGTCAAATAGGATCTTGTTGACCTGCTCGAGACTACAATACGTGGACCAGGAAGTGTTACAAGCAAAGCAAGGACCTCAAAACAGAGTGCCTTACACAGAGCCCGATTAAAAATGAGCCAGTGATTTTACTTTTTACATGCAGTGGATTATACTCTCTATTTCTAGTATATGCACATTGCACACACTGTCCTAGCCTGGTTAACCACTCTCCCTTGAAATTCATTCAAAGGAAGGAATGCAATGTGATTTCAAGGGGAAGTGGTTAACCACTCAGGCTTGTACCGTCCCAATTTAACACACCATGAACATAAATAAGACTAGTTTGGTTGCCCTGGCACCAGGCTTGTTCTTTTGGCATTCTATTCACTCTAGGTTTGAGCTTCAAGTGCTGGCACTGCCTGGCAGGTGTGTCAGTGGACTCCATGCAAATCAGCCTCACAGGCGAGTGTCAGGCACCTGAGCATTTCTTGTGTTTATACAGTTTTCGTTATTCGCATGCAGCGCATGCTCCTAGCAGCAGCAACAATACTGGTGGAAAGACTATGTGGAAAGCTGCCGCGTTTGGCGTTTGTCCCTTCAGGCTAAAGCAACTGGAAGCTGGCGTTCCAGCATACAGAGTGGCAGCATTATTTGGTGTCAGTCCTGATACCATTTCCAAACTTAGGACCAAGTTCCGTGAGACTGGTGAAGTCAAAGACAGACCTAGCCCTGAAACATGACTGCCATGATGATTATCATGACAGTCATGCAGAAACTTAGCCCTGTTTTTGGCGCTCGCTGCATTTAAAAGATTTCCGTATATATAAACATTCAGATTTCAAATATAAAGTACTCACAATTTGTCCCACGGGTGTTAGTTAGTAGCAGCGCCAGCGATTAGAATTGCTGCATCCCGCGTTCTTTAATAAAAAGCATTTTTGTCCGAGCGCCCCGGCTACTTTTTTCAAACGGGGTTCGTTTGGGAAATCCAGTTGCACACCGGGAGCGCACTCGCCTATTAGTCTGTATTGGCAGGGCGGTCAGCGTACCTATATCGAACACACCGAGTGCCACCCTCCATCTACCATTGGGTGCTTGTAGGGCTAAGACAGACCGCAAAGTGGCCGAGCTCAAGAATACCGGTTCCTTACCCTTGCTTCACTGAGGAACCGTAGGCTTTCTTCCAGAGATTTGCAGACAATATTTGCTCAACGGTACCACAAACGCATCTCTGCACAGACTGTGAGGATCAGACTGAACAGAGCCAGTCACCGTCAGGCCCGTTTGCGCTGGTGTAGCCAGCACTCTGCCAGCACCGACTGACACTGTGGAACTTGACATTGTGGGGCAACGTCATGTTCAGTGATGATTTGAATCGAGGTTCTGTCTGCGAAAGCTGGGTGGCAGGATCAAAGTGTGGAGACAGCATGGAGAACGATATGCAGATTGCCACACAGATCTTGTGACATCTGGTTAGCCCTGAAACATGACTGCCATGAGAGTCATGAACCATGGCTATGTCATGGTATGAGGCGGTATTTCTCTCACAGGCAAGACAGAATTTGTCATCATTGAAGGCTATATCAATGCAGTGAGATATCGGGATGAGATTCTGGAGCCAGTGGCGATCCCATATCTTCAGAATCTGGGACCTCCAGGATGACAACGCCCTCCCCCATCATCACAGAGTACCTCAAGAATTTGAGAGTAGAGAGGATGTAATTGCCTGCCGTGAGTCCAGACCTCAACGCAATTGAACACTTGTGGGATCAGCTTGAGCGTGCTGTACGTACGTGTTAGACTAGTGACCAACAACCACGTTGGTTGACTTGCAACAAATCCTGGTTGAGGAATGGGATGCCATCCCACAGCAAAATGTGGCTAGGTTGGTGACCAGCATGAGGTGCCAAGCTGTTGTGGCTGCCTATGGATCTGCCACACATTACTGACTGAGTTCACAAACACTGATTAATAGCGTAAAACTGGCCAATGTGTTTTTTTCCTTATTACTGTGGGAGAGTGCAATCATCCAGTCCACTAAGTAACTCAAATGAACTTGCCTCAGTTGAAACAGACACAAGACATAATTATGAAACAGTGCCTCTTTATTTTTTCCGCACTCACTCCAAAATGCATATTTACATGGCATGCCACATCAATACAAGAACTGACTATGGACACAATTTGTAACACGTAGAATCTGCTCTGCAAGTAGGGAGGGGATTTATCCCATGAACAACCAAACTAGAGATAAAATAAACAACGTAATGCTTTTAATCATCCATAAAAAAGTTTGTTTTTGTTTCTTAATCCGGCTGGTTCAAATACTTAAAAAGTGACATTATCCAGTTGACATATAATCGGACAAGATGTGTCCCATTCCTATATTCCTTTGTTTAAACAAAGGGTAAAAGTTGTAGGTTGTAGCTGAGTTATACATGGAAGATCTCCATCAGCTCTATGAAAAACCACGAGCTGCTATGCTTGGGAGGGAAATAAAGGTACAAAGTAATTCACTGATGAGGTAAAAGCTGATTCAGCTTCATCGAGTGTTCCGTCCAGTAATCTCAGAGTAACCTGAAAATTAAAGTCACAGAGGATAATTGTCCTTGCCTGTTCACGGTCAAAATCCAAAAGCACCATCCTTCCAAAACAATATTTAAAAAAGAAATATGAAAAGAGTGTACTCCCTTACATCCAAATGAGGGGAGAGAAGTTAAATACAAACTCAAAATAACAAAAAAAAAGAAGAAACAACACAATTTAACGTCCGTGTTTGAATGCAATAACAGCAAAGAAAACGTAATCTTCTGGACATTTGTCTTCCTAGAGAGATCCTTGATAAAAACGTCTTCGCTTAATGATTAAGCTTTAGTAATCAATATGTCCTCTGTGGTAGGATGAACAGTCTCTTGTATCAACACTCACACACATCCTGTCCTCAAAGACTCACTCACGCATTCTCACCTTTCTCTCTCTCACACACACACACACACACACACACACACACACACACACACACACACACACACACACACACAGACTCAAACCAGTTGCACATGCAATGTGGTTTTGAACAAGTGGCTCATAGCCATCAGATTAATCCCCTCCTTTTCTTGTAGTCCTCCAGATTGAGAGACCTTCGGGGGGCGCCATCCTTTACAGGAAGAGCGTTTGAGCTCACTGAGAGAGACTTTGCCTCTGCAATAAAGCACAAGGATATAATATTAATATTTTATAAAACAAATAAAAGAGTTTACCAATAGCTGGCTGTGTCTCTTCAAAGCCTTTTCACTCAATGAAATTTCACATAATCATGATTTACCTCATGATGAACATACTGTACATGAGAGGTCATCTCACCTGCATTAGGAACCTGTAGGTCAATCTTGACATCAAAATCATGAACTTTGAATAGGTCTTCTGAAAGATCGCTTGATACTTTGGGGGCATCTTTGTTTTTTTTTTCTTGTCCCTAGAACACAGAAAGGACAATTTAGATTATAAAGTAAAGAACTCAGAATACAATTCCATTAATGTGTTATTAGTTTGTCACACCACAGAATGTTAACTTATTTAATTTGGGCTAAAATGAAGCAACGTTGGCGACAGATTGTGGAAATTAAACAGTAACACTAGAAATCACAAGCAAGCACCATGACTTTCTCTGCTGTCCTGCTCTTGAGATGCACCGGACCAGCCTAGAACAGGCTTGAGAGCATTGGAACCCTCTTGTGATTTCTCTGCTGTAATGTTTGTCTATTATTCTTTTTGGGGGGGAGGAGGCAGGGCACTCGGGTAAAGTACCCATCAACCACTGCAGAGTCTAGGGAATCAAATCCAAAGACAAATACAATTGGCCCGTGTTTGGGGGAGGGAAGCTGGGCTGGGCAGGGGGGGGGGGGGGTATTTGTCACTGCAGGTCTACTACGAGCACCTGTCAGCAAGGAGTGTTGGGCGGGAGAGGTAGAACGAAGGCTCCATGTCCACTTTTGGAACACCCACCAAAACAAGAGATTGTTTCGGTTTCCCGGGGGGGGGGGGGGGGGGTTTCAGACCCACAGGAACGCACCCAGGGTGCTGGCCCGGTTCCGGCGAGCCGCCCCACGTCCGAAACAGTTGACAATTACCATGTGCCGGTCCCGCTACTGTACTGTGCCGTCACTGTACTGTACTGGCACACCCGAAATCATCATATATACAGTTAATATGTGCGTGTGTGTTTGTGTGTTAGGTTGCGCACAGGTGGTGAAAAACAACCATGCTGTTTTCATGCTCAAAGCCAGCCAGCCAGGCAGGCAGGCAGGCACCCACCCACACACATAGTCACTTAACCCATTTAGGCCTGAGGCCGATTCTAAAAACGCCTCTAAATCCTGACCCAAGGTTTCTGAAAAACTTCAAATATTTATATAGCAGAATCAAAATGTTTACATTTTTGAATACTGTACATACTGTACAGAACCCAAATATGGGTTCCCGATCTGAGTGGGTAAAACACCAAAATGGGTTAAGGAAGTGGTTGCACCACTTAAAGACATCAATACAACAGTACGGTTAATTACAAGTAACATGACCATTGTAAAACGGTGAGAGTAGCCTTAAAATGCATTGTAGGCCAGCACTGTATATATATTGTATACCGGTACTATATATTGCAAAATTGTCTCCTGGCCGTCTGTCCCTCATCCATCCATCTCTTCAGAGTGCATCAGTCTGCAGTGTCTACACTGATTCCAATCAGATATTCATTTTTTCCCCACTTTCGTAGTGCATTTGGTGAATACAATTGAATTGTAATATCATTAACATGGGGTAGTGGAGGGTGTATATATGTCGAATGTTGTTACATTAGTCATATGTACCGTATACTCACTTCTAATGTGCGCATCAATCAAATTTGTAGAGCAGGTTTTGACTCAGCTACAAATATACAGTGCAACCAATCTGGACTACTGTGACTCTAAATCAGGCTTTAAAGTTGTCTGAATGTGCACCCGTGTTACCTGGTAGTTCCTGTCCCCAGAGTTGGGATCTTGCATTGCTGACCCTGAGCCATATTTCTGGTTTAGATGAGCAAGGATAGCTGCATGTACAGATGGGTCTCTAGCCTAAAAAAAACAAAGGTTAATGGTATTAGATTACCCAGATAAATTAGACAGAATTTGATTAAATTAAATATACTGTGAAGGAAATAAAGAATGCTTACATTAGACACCATAGTGGGTTTGCACTGTCTTCGGGTGAAAGGGTCCATTGGTGTGTTCTTGGTTTGTTGTCCTTCAAGCTGTGAGAAGAAGTAGTGATTAGAATTTGACCATTAAGAGACGTTGCAATACATAATTTACTGTACAAGCAAGTGAATGTTGGAACTTACAACTAAAGCCTTTTCAGATTCCACGATGTTCCAACTTCTGTTCCTCTGATTTATATAACTGGATTATAAAAAAATAATTAAAGTGAGTGTGAGGTAAAGCTAAACATATTTTGTTGTTAATATATTTTGGGCCTTTGATGATGGTACACAGTGAAGATAGGACAGGAAACGGGGAGAGACGGACTAGGAGTAACACAGCAAAGTTGTCAGGATAGGCATTAGAGCTTATATGTAGTATGCACCTGGACCGTTTGGCGGTCAACACAATTAATAATTAACAAGAACAATTAATGTTCTCCTAAAAACAGCCTGTCTTATTAGCTGAAGTATTTCTTATTTGCTAATAAAACAATGTTGTTCCTTGTTAAACTATTTACAATTCAAAGATTCTGAAACCAACCTAATGGCAGAGATGCTTTTGGTCCTCTGCCTGTCAAGTGCTTCAGCTCTTTCCTCCAGCTCATTCAGTTCATCCTGGATAGTTTTTGCTTGATCACCATCTCCTCTGTCTTCTGCCATGGCCTTTAGTCAAACATAAACAAAGAGAGGGATCGGCCCAGTCAGAAGGTTCATGGTTATTATATCCCAAACCGGTCAATTTGTGCTGCATCAAAGCAGATTAAGAACTCTAAAATACACAATACACATGCATAGGACAAAGACATCCAGATAATAATCATCTTAATCAATCATGCCATTATAATCATGTGTCCACAGTCCACACAGCAAGACAACAACCAACCACCCACCTACTCATAGACAGCAAACCACGACCATATTGCACAATAGGAAAAAAATCTTAAGTAAAAAAAGAAAACATCAAGTTGGTGATGGGCTTGTAAACTGTCCAGACAACTGAACAACAGCAATCTCCTCCTGCTTCCATTATTGATGGCACGAATGGAAGTAGGTACAGTATAAATGAGAATTTGTACCCGTTGTTTCTAGTTGCAGGCCAGGGACCTTTAACCATTGGCCGTAAGGCAGGAGCCTGTATTCAGGATTCAGGGGAGAGGAGAGCTTTCTGCTCTAATACGTGTCATATGACTCAGACAGACACTGTCACACAGAGGCAGCAAATACAAACAGAGCACTTCATGTTTCTATATTTCCCAGTACCTTATCTTTGAGGAGAGAAGTTTTCTTCATGGCATAATTTGATGGAGCCTTTCGAAATCTGTCCTTCTCTTTCACAATCTGAAGAAAGGTAAATGCAAAGATACTATTTTTCTGCTCTGCATGTTTCAGACCAGAACATAGACAAAGCATAGAGTGACAGACATACATCTTCTATGTCTTTATCATTGAACTTATAGTTCATGGCTTCTTTGATGGACTGCTCCTTTTTGGTGATTTCATCAAGATTTGGGACTTGCATCCCAGCAACCATCATCTGCAAAGATCAAAGAAACATTTGTTTTGTATTTCAGGGTTGACAGATCTTGCAATGTCTCTCATACCCTAACCTTTTCTGCACTGAAAGCTGTCATTTAAAAGCTTTGAAGTTTCATGTATAGAGTATATTCATTATTTCCAAACTACCACCTATTACTTACCGCCTCTTTCCACTTCATAAACTCATTGTCTGTGAACTCCTGATTTGACACAAACTCAAGTCTGAAGACACGCGTGTCACCTCCATGCCTGTCAAATATGAATAAGATTCAAAGTCACACATTCAGGGAGTAGAGGTTAATTGTACAAAACATTGATTGTTAGTTGGAATCTAAGATTCCTACCTTAATTGTAACCCTTTGTTTGTTCTTGTTGTTCCAAGCTGGTAAACTTTAGCCGTCTCTACCACATCCACTATTTCAGCAACCTTTCAATGGCCAGGGAGGAATATAATTGGACAGAATAACAATTTAATGTTAGAAAATAAACTGTTCTTAACTTGTCTGCATGGTTAAAGGTTAAATAAATTATTTCAATAGACATGACAAAAGCAAGATGTTAGAGGTAACATACCCTGTAAACTGGTTTACTACTGCTGTTCCCAATACCTATCCTAACGAAGCACCCAGTCACAGTCTTGGCAAAGAAGGGCATGTGGCACCAGCGTTCCAACTTGTGTCTGGACAAGCGGACTCTGTTGAGTTCATCTGGGAGTGACACTGGTTGGGACTTTGGTGGAGTCTCCTCTTTCCTAAAATGGTGAGAGAGATATGGAGGAAGAGATTATGAGCAAAACTTTAGATAAACTAGAAAGACAAGACATCCAGAGATACACCTTTGGAATTCAAGAGGAGAATAACAGGGTTTAATCAACATAAAGGTTCTATGTAGAGGTCATTGGAGATTTGGTGTGGCAGCGATGATGTGATGATATGCAGTGTTGAAAATACGTTGCTTATTACTCCTTTAAAAAGTAATTATATTACTCATTAATTGTATCAAGAGTAATATTATGATATTATTGGAACAATACATTCAAGAGATTTACTGTCACAATAATGTATGACAAGTACATGCACTGTGAAAAACTTAGGTTGGGTTGCTCCATAAATAATACACAATAAAAACAATACATAAATAACAATACTAAACTAATAACACAGTACCTACAGTAACTTCTCAAATAAGGTTAAAAACATCCCTGTCCTTATACAGGAGGAGTTAAAAATCAACCAAACAGCAGAACTGGGGGTGGGGGGGGGGTATGGACGTTTCTACTTTCTACTCCGCCTATAGCAATATAATTTAATATTTTTATGAACTTAATAAAACTATTGAATTCTCAAAAGTAGCTAGCTAACAGGAGAATAGCGCTTGATGTCTTTACGGGGCCGCCTGGAGCCACACATTCATATGATTGCGGGCGGTGCTTACACGCCTGCACGGCCAGCGTGTGTAAGGCAATCAAGTACTCCCCTTCCGCAGTTCAGCTACAGAGCTGCGGGATCCAATGGAAAGACGGGATGTAGTGTTGCCAGGTCCGCGTATTGTAAGCGAGTGGTAGTGTGTGTAAGTAGGCTGTAGAAAGTCAGGGTTTGTGGCAACAATGGTGACGGCGGAGCCAATGGAAAAGACGTGATGCAGTGTTGCCAAAGAAAACGGACCTGCGTCAGACCGCACGCAGACCACCTTCGTAACTTTGCCTGATGGTGCATGCTTAAAAAGAACCGATCTAGAAGCTAACATCCTGTACCATCGCACAGTGTTGATGGCTTGTAAATCTGTTATTTTTGTGCATGTGACAACCTCCTACTCGGGGAGGAGAGACTGCTTTTATCTCAGTGAGAAACAAAATCAAATCACATTCATTGTAAAGAATAACGCAGCGTTATTTGGATGAGTAAAATTACAGTTTTGGCAGAGTAATAGGTTACACTACTCATTACTGAGTAAAGTAATATTACATAATTTATGTCTATCGGCTCCCTTTCCGTTCACTACAGTATATTCACTAAAGTAGCATTTGTAAATTTGACTGTAGACTGCCATCATGTTATTAAAGCAGAAGTTATATACATTTCAAATGTAGGTCAAAAGGGAGATACGATATGCTCATCAAAATAGAGATACATGAATGGTGGTTTGAGTCTAACTTCTATCAGGTGCTAGGTCAGGCAGTCATCAAAATGCAAGATGAAGACATACACATACGGGCACACATACTGGCTCTTTGTTAGCAGTTGAGACGAATAACAGTCCGAGTCCATAATAATCATCCATCATTTATAAAATATGGATAAGGGGTCAGGACAGATAGGCCTCAGAATAAATTATGGACTTAAATGGTTCTTCGTTCCAACTGCTCAGTTAGTTCTTCTTACTCATACTTACTCGTCATCATCGTAAGATGAAGAGCGTGAACTCCGGTCACTTTTTATTGATGATTTGTCATCATCTTCCTCTTCCTCTTCTTCATCATCAGAATACACTTCGCTTGTCTTTAGGGGCTGACGCTTAGCCAGCAGTTCAGCTGTTTGCCAGAGAAGTCACAGATCAGCATATGAATGTCCCAACCTCTTCATTGCCAGAACAATAATAAGGGGCTATATAACACAAAAATAGAAATAGGACTATGACCGTGTGCCAACCTGTTCTGTTTTTCTTCTTCTCACGCTCAGCTTTCAGTTCTTCCATGGCCTGGGACTTCTTATCAAGCTTTTCGTCACGTTTGGTTCGTCTCTCCTTATTGTGTGACATGACCTAGAGGGGTGGAAGTTGTAAGTAATAAGTAAGGGCAGGAGCCTATCTCCTGTTTCTGTAGCGTGAGGCAGCTTGATGTACAAGTACACCCCCTGGACATGACGCTAGTATGTCGCAGGGAAGTTGTAAAGACAATGAGAAAGTCTGTATTCATTTGAATATGAGATTGGGACAACCAGATAGCCACGTGGTTGAGTAGGCAAACCACATATCCTCTGATGCCTGACCCCGGTTCGATTCCCGGGCTGGCTCGACTATTTGCTGCATGTCACTCCCCTACTCTCTCTCTCCCCCACCTTTCCCATTTTCAAAAGTTTGCTAGTACCAAAATAACAATACAACACACAGGCATGCAAACAGGCCCAAGGTGAAAAAGGTGACAGTGTCCGGGGCCCGACGCTGTGCCGCGGGCGAAGATCTTTTGAGCGTTTATCGGTACTAAACCCACTTTTTTTGGGGGGGGGGGGGGGGGGGGGGTGCTCTGACACAGCCAGGGACACAGGGACACAGCCAGGGACAGATCCAGGGACACAGCCAAGGACAGACCCAGGGACACAGCCAAGGGCAGACCCAGGGACACAGGGACACAGCCAGGGACAGACCCAGGGACACAGCCAGGGTCAGACCCAGGGACACAGGGACAGACCCAATGACACAGGGACACAGCCAGGAACAGACCCAGTGACACCGCCAGGGACAGACTCAATGACACAGGGACACAGCCAGGGACAGACCCAATGACACAGCCAGGGACAGACCCAATGACACAGGGACAGACCCAGTGACACCGCCAGGGACACAGCCAGGGACAGACCCAGTGACACCGCCAGGGACAGACCCAGCGACACAGCCACACACACATACTGTAGCCGTCTATAGTGTGGTTAAGTGGTTGCACCAATCAAAAATGACAGATGATTATTTACTAAATCAGTACAAATCTATAGTCAGTATTGAGCAAGATGTTAACATTAATTTCCTGATAGTCATAGAACAATTAATTTACTCCAACAGTTTGAGGAGCACTAGCCCCTCCTATATTCAGTAGATTTCTGTCCTAATTAGTCACAAAAGTGACAATGAATGGATGATAAGATGATAAGAGTGCCGCTCACTTCACACGGGTGTGATTTTTAAAAACGGTTTCCAGCAATCGCACTCCCATCTCAAAATCCCTTACAGTTACACTCTTCATATCATGTAAAATAGAAATTATATTCACTGGCAAAATAATAAATTATAATACAGTCAACAGGGTCAGTTTACTTCATTATTTTAGCCTTAGTCAATTTAAGACATGTATACCATCCTCTCCTTATTCAACAGTTGAGCTGCATGTTTTCTTTTTTAATATATCTATTTAGTATATATGTAAGCCCTGGTGGGGGGGGGGGGGGTGATAGGACTACAAGTTGTATGTATCAAGCGTTTTATTTATTTACTCACACATGCATGCACGCACGCACACACACACGTGAGCGTGCTTTATTTATTTACTCACACGCACGCACACACACACACGTGAGCGTGCTTTATTTATTTACTCGCACGCATGCATGCACAGTCTGTGCACTGCACAGTGAACACACGCGAGCACACACACACACACACGCGAGAGCACACACACACACAGCGAGAGAAAGTGACGCCGGCGTGTCCACACCACACATAGAGTATTAAAAGGATAGAGACTAAACTGTCGCGAAGCTCCGCCCCCTCCACTATTCATGTTAGTGGAAGTTGCTCAGTGGCGTTTTGAAGCACCCGGAAGGCTGCCGGAAGT
The DNA here is from genome assembly GCF_964188405.1 of Protomyctophum parallelum. Classification (NCBI taxonomy): domain Eukaryota; kingdom Metazoa; phylum Chordata; class Actinopteri; order Myctophiformes; family Myctophidae; genus Protomyctophum; species Protomyctophum parallelum. Next base: position 28,823,929 of record NC_139718.1, on the reverse strand, counting down.
ACCGTCTATTTCCGCATTTTTCGCTGATTCAGCATTTGGGCATTTGGTGCCCAAATGCGGAAGTGCAGCTGGGCTTTAACATTGAGCACTCGGTTGCACGGGGTTTCCTCGTCAAGAATCCACGGGTCCGCCTGCAGTCCTTCCTCCTACCACTAGGGCCCAGCGCTTCAACATTGGAGTGCCTAGCTGGCCCCTTGACACCACAGACAGCGCAAGGCGCTAACGTTGCTAATGCTAACTAGTAGCAGCTACACTTCCAGGTAACTGGCGAGTCACAGACAGTGTGTCAAAAGTGGACCGTCTGTCACACAAACAGAAGGTTGTTTTTTTTCCGCGGAGCACATCATGCCACCCAGATGCAAGCAGAATATCGTTCAGAATCATACAGTGATTCACGAGACTAGTCCGTCAGAGAATGCTCATTGCTCCGGGCAGCGGGCTAGGGCTCCACCCAGTCCCCCACCCACAGACCCCCTCACCCCTCCCAAACATTTTTTTAACGGATTTGCATGAATCACATAGGTCCCATATTTGTGATAAAAACGGCGATTTTCGCCGAAAAGCTACACTTTTGCATGTCTGAACACAGTGCGCTCTCTTTCACACAAACAGCTCCAGCTCATTCTGTCAAGATTACATGATGATCTTTTCAAGTTTTGTTTCATAAATCGAAATTTTCCACCTGAAAACAGCTGATTGACGCTTAGGACGGAGATTAATCACAGGACAGAACTTTATTGATATCATAACCGAGCAAACCGCTCGACAGGCTGGGAGCACCTGTTGGGCAACATTCGATGTCATTTCCGGTTGGGACGTCATCCAAAATGTCCCCCCCCTCCCCATTTCACTGGATGAGATCGAAAATCTTAAAACGTGAATAACTCTTGATCTAAATCAATCCGTCCAATACTAACCAAAGACTAGAAAGAGGCAATTCTGGGAAATTGCAAAGTGTGGTTGCCCACATCGCACCCGTCGAAAATGGAATCGCTTTCGTCTCTGCGTTGATTAAGCCACCCTCGACATCTGATTCAGATTTGGGATGGATCGGACATTCCGTGCGTGAATTGTGGCGTTTGTCAAATAGGCCCCTCCCACTAACTTTGGAAGACGATTACGGCCGAACGATACAGAATATCTAAATTCTGTCTGTGCTGTTTTAATGGGATAGGTCCCGAGATCATGTGTAATGATTTTTGTGAGATTTGGTCAAAATCTGTAGGAGGAGGAGCAAAAAGTGTGTTTTGAACAAAATTCAAAATGGCGGGAAATCTATCTAGACGCAAATGGGCGTGGCCTATATGGGGAGATGTGTCATGACCCAAGGAATCCAGGGAAAAAATATTTTTTATTTTACGACCTACGGTTCAAGAGTTATACCCCAAAAGGTAAAGTTGGCTGTTATAGCGCCACCATGAGGCCGACCGATATAGTTCTAAGGTAATTAATTTTAGTAATTATTATGAATCTCTCCTCCAAGTCTTGTAAGTATAGCCCTTATGGTCTCAGAGGAAAAAATACTTGCACTAATTAATTCATATCAATTAAACTATCCAACAAATGTCTTATCCCAATACACGCACACGATTCCCGATGTAGCCCGTCGTTTTGACATATGGCTCGAGTGTGTGCGACAAAAACTGTGGGAGGTATAACGCGACAAAATAAAGTTTATCTATAATAATAAAAGGTCACAAAAACAATAGTATGGTTGCCTTCAGGCAACCACACTAATTATGTTTTTGTCGGCCCATTGCTAGTCGCATTAGAATCATACCTCCCGTTGTTGTGGATTGCCTCGGGGGTGTTTTGGCTACATCTAGCTAGTAGCTACTTCAGCTACATCCAAGATGGCGCTCTGTTGGCGCTCTGTTGCTGCAAATCGCTGGGCGCTCTGATTTAATGGTCCTAAATACCCCCGGGCGTTCGGGGTGTTAATGGTTACCGGCATCACACTTAAGAACAAATCAAACAGAGCCACCCATAACCAATGTGTGAAATGCCAACAGAACTGTACTAACCACTTGTGTGTCTTGGACCTGAGATAGCTTCCTTTTTTCTTGCTCTTCCTCCTGCTTCTTTTTTTTCTCCTCCTTTTCCTTCTTCTTTGCAGTCTTCAGTTTCTTTTTAATTTCAAACCTGTTGGAGAAAAACAACATTAAAAACAGGACACACCGGTTCCGCTTCCGCTACCGAAAGGATGACACCCTAAACAACGAGGTCTTTGACGGTTTTATCTAAATAAGACCCTAAAATAATTGAATTCTATTGATCAAAAAAATATCCTAAATAATGAAAGGGTCGGTAAGAGTAGGAGAACCATGAACGACACTAAAATTTAACGTGATTCGAGACGGAAAAGTAGCCGGAGCAACTCTCGTGAAGAAGAGGAAGATGGCAACGTCAGTCTGCAAAGTATTCTTTTTGTAACTAAGATAACATGCAACAATTCTCCGACATTAAACAACAGATGAAGAGAACAGATGACAGAATGGATGAGGCAGAGGGGAGAATTGACAAAACTGAGACCATGCTCCACACGTCAATAACAGTAATCAAACAGCTGACGAAACTCCAAGCCGAGTAGGAAACCAGATTGATAGACCAAAAGAGCCGTGCACGCCGGGAGAATGTGAGTTTTTATTCAATAAGGGAGGATAAAGAAAGTACCGACATGATTGGGTTCTTGAATAACCTGTTGAAGACCACACACGAAATGGACCTTGGCATTATGTGTGCACACAGAGCTTTGTCACCAAAGCCTATGGTGGAGACTAAACCTAGGTCAATTGTGGTCAACGCACAGGTCCTGGGCCTGGTGAGAGCAGGAGTGGACCTGGTGGGACGTAGGAGGGACCCGGACAGGAGTCAACCCACAGAGCCTAGTCCTTCCACATGCCAGAATCTGGTTCTCCCGGTCCTGGCAGAGTAGTTCCGGAGCAACGGATTGTGTGGCTTTGGTCTTGCCCCATTAGCCCTAATGGGACTGATCGAGGGTAGCTACTGGGACCTAAGTCGGGACTTGATCAGCCCAGCTGGGTCACCTGAGTGAGGGGTATGATGTTCGAGAGACCCAAAACCCTGATGACCTCGGGATACATCACTGAGGATACGTCCCAGGTGCATCCATGCAATGTTTTTTAGTTATGGTCAAGTTCGGGAGCTACCTGACAAAGGAAGACAGACGTACTCCAAAGAGCATTGGCAGAAACAATAACTGCTGTGTGACAATGTGCGTTTTACGTGGACCACGACTACCCCCTGAAGAAACGCGCTGAATATTCCGAGGTCCGGCAGGTACTAAAAGCTAAAAGAAATAACATTCCATACCCCATATATTTAATTTATAAAGTCGGGACTTGTTCATTGGTAGATTTTTTCACTTTCTCTTTTATTGGACTTTAATGCATGTCTAACATGCAGCCACAAAGGTCCACACCACAGCTGCAATGTGGGACTCTTCCCTGCCGGGACTTTGACTTTACAAAAACAGCACACTCTGTAGTGTTGTTGTACTGTACTGTTGTGATGAGAAATATTTTTCTCAGGTACGATATACCCAGGTTTAGTGATGGTGTGACCAAAAGGGTTGTGTTCTGGGGTTAAACCTTATCGGTTTAAATAATCTCTTACATAAATGATGCATGAGCCTGTTCGATCTCGTTTGTTGGGTGAACTATTAATTTAACTTAGTTTTAAGTATGCTTGTTCACTACACACACGCCATACTACGCAGTATGAACCCATTATCGTATCAAAGCGTGGGTTGACAGTGACATCCCTAGTCTGGACAGTGAGCTGAACATCCATATATTTAGTATACAGCACATTTAGGTTAAATTAATATTGTACTAAAACACTAGAATACCACGTTTAAAATGACTAATATTTAAATGTAATTCATGCACTTACCGTCTTTTTAGCACCTCTCTCTTCTCAATTCGGTTGAACAGCTCCTGTTCTCTTTCCTTCTCCGTCATCTGCTCCAGCCGAGCTCTGTCCTCTTCATCTCCCATCAGGTCGTCACCATAACCGTCCCGGAAAACATCGTCCTCAGAGGAAGAGTCTGAGTCCGAACTGGAGGAGGAACTGTTGCTTTCTGAATCCGAGACCTCGCCTGATCGGGAGAAAATAAGACCATGATAACAGTGCTTAGCTTGACATTAACTTTTTGAGGCACTTGTCATTCGGACAAGTACATTTCCCATTTACTTGTCCAGGCACAAAAGTCACTTGTTCAGAGCACAAGCACATACAAATACATTTTAAATAAACTACGTATGTCTTACGTCATCATTTAGAGCTAGTCATACATATACTATATACATAATCAGTAAAATAAAATAGCAAATTGTGCCTGATCTGCTGGGACCAGAGTACGTGGTGTGTATATGTATGACTAGCTCTAAATGATGACGTAAGACATATATTATGTGATCTGGTCCCAGCAAACCGGGCACAGATTTGCTGTTTTATTGGCATACGCATAAAATGGCGGGTTGGCTGTCGCGGTTTTTGGCGCAAAGTAACCACAGTATACCGCTAATCAACTTACAACTACATACTCTATATAGTATATGTATATGTATACGTATGTCTTATGTCATCATTTAGAGCTACTAGTCACACGTATACTATATACATAATCAGTAAAATAAAATAGCAAATTGAGTTTTTACTTGCGCGCTCTGCTTGCACAAGTAATAAACTAAACTATAAGTTGGTTTTGGTGAATACATGTTTGAATATTAGATGTATATTCTCAGTTTATATTTATATTTAAGTTAATAGCCGTAGAATGTCTGTGATCTTACATAAATTTCATGTATTCCAAATACACAGCCGTCCGGTTAGCAGACTGACCTCGTCTGCATTTAAACTTGTAGCACTGTATGTGCACTCACCCAATTAATTCCTAAGACTTGGAGGCGTAGTCCAAGTTTCATATTAATTTCAAAGTTCTGGCATAAATAGTCAAATATCTCTTTTCCATGAGCTGCACATGGACAAAAAACAGTAAGATTTTACTTAACACATGTTTTCTAACAGAACTTTCAAATGGATTCTGAAACTAGAGGATAATATCTGACTCCAAGTCTTAGGAATTAATTACTGGGTGAGTACACACACAGTGCTGCAAGTTTAAATGCCGACGTGGCCAGTCCAACTGGATAGGACCGATCTATGGAGTGTATTTGGAATACATGAAATGTATGTACGATCACAGACATTCTAGGCAGGGCTATTAACAATATTATATTGGAAAGGTGATTATTAGGAAAGCAAGACAAATGCCAGACAATATTGTTTGCTGCTTGGATGAGTCATAGAAAAAGTGAAACCATGAGTCACTTGTCCAACAGACCAGAAAGATATTTTACTTGTCCCAGACAACAAGACAAGCCTTAATGTAAAGCCCTGATGATGGGTTCCCCTTCTTCAAATAGTCTGTACACTGTATACATTATGGGGATACATGGGGATCATTTACACATTTAGGCTAAATTACACCCTTATTCGAAGCTACCTACAATTAATAAAACATACCGTATTTTGACGAATATAAGACGACTATGATTATAAGACGAGCACCATTTTTCAAGACTCATTTGTGGAAAAAACATTAAAGATAAATTCTGGTTCTTTATAAAGAAAATGGTTTATTTTAAAATGTTTCTATAATCATTTTTAAATTAAATGATTTTCATATCACCAGTAAGACACTTGAGGGCAAGGTCGTGTGCACGAATCGGCCTGGGTGACAGCAGACTGCGGGGCGAGCGCTGGTGCTTTGGAATGGGGGGTCAGATCAACATATCCGCCTGGTATGGGTGACAGCAGACTGCTGGGCGAGCACTGGCGCTTTGGTATGGGGGATCTGATCAACATATGGAATGAATTCTGTACTGGCCGTATGGAGTGTGAGTGTACAGAGTTTGAGGAGTTCAGATCAGCATATGGAATCTCAGAACAGGCTCACCGCGGGTGCTGCTTTAACATGATGCAGAGTAGGGCTGGGCGATATGACAAAATCTCATATCACGATATAGAATTTATTTTATCACGATAACGATATACTCACGATATAGCATATTTTTTACGATACCTATTTTTTTATCTAAAATAATTGATTTTTGTTCAGGTCGAGTACTTTACTGTACTTGGGCTGTACTGTACTGTACTGTACTGTACTGTACTGTACTGTACTGTACTGTACTGTACTGTACTGTACTGTACTGTACAAGCTCTCCTCCCTGGCCTCTGTCTGTGTTAGGCTGCACAACAGTGACACTTGGTGGTGACAATAGTTATGCTATTTCCGTGCTCGGATACAGGGACAGGGACACACATAGCTGTCTATAATGGTTGCACCACTCAAAAAACAATTAAATTCACATTATCCAGTCTACTTATATGAATATAATACTGATGCCCTTCCCATGCACAGACAGGCCCAAAGCAAGTACAAAAATATTACAAAATAAAATGTATATAATAATAATTAGAGGCTGAACTCAATTGTTCAGCCTCTGTAGACATTTTTAAAGCACAGCTCAAGACCCACTTCTACAACATTGCTTTTAATTGATCTTTTATTTTTTGTTATTCATGTCCTCACTGTAAAACCTGAAAGGTGCTATACAAATAAAGTTTTATTAGTATTATTAATAATTATTATTATTATGACAATTAAAAAGAAAAAAGAAAGAAATAAGACGTTGCCATTCAGACACAGAAGTACAGGCCTGTGTCTGCATTAAATTGGCTTAAGGAAAAAATAAATATCTCATGTCACAGTTTGTCACTACAGTTGTTTCAGTTCATTTAAGCTCTGTATAGGGAATCAACATGTTCTGTTGTAGTTATAGTTTAGTTTGTTAAAGACGTTGGGCAGCTTAACGATGTTTAATTGACTACAAGCGATAGAGTGAGAGAGAGTGAGAGAGAACGCGATCTTGTCGTCAACTCTCCATGCCCAGCTGTGCGTATATGCGAGTCTGGGACGAGTGGGGCTTTTTCTTTTCCTTTTTTTTTGATGATCACAACAAAGTCAGCGTCTTGTGTTGTTGTTGTAAGCTGTTGCTGAATTAAGGACTTTTCAAATGGAATAATTTATTTGGAACAATAAAACAAGACAGACACGCAGCAGGAGGACTGCACAGGTAAGAGGAACGTCTTCGTCTTGGAAGAAGTTTGCAGTGCACCCGACGACGGACAAGCTTATTGTTCAACTGTGTAAAACATGCGTGGCTCACGCAATTTATCAATTTGACCCAACATGAAACCTGCATTTATAACAGTGAATGACCGGTTACTTTAGGGCGCGTTCGGAAATAGCGCACTAGGCGCACTGTGCAATGCAAACTGATAGATGAGTTCGCTCCGGTGTGGTATTTCCGAACGTGCCCCTTACACTGCTCTGAATCTCGTCAGCCATCATCTCCCTTCATGTAATCAAAACCACTTCCATATCCATACAATGGAAGACGTTGCCCCTCTTTTAGGTGCAAGCACCACCTCGGCTTGTGTTGTGGTCGTGTTGGCCTTAGAGTATATAATAGAGAAGACATCCGAAAGGTGTTGGCTCACTGTTTTCAGTGCGCGCGGTGGGCTGCTGGGCATGCCGTATATAAGCGCTGTGACGTAAAATACTGCCGTAAAGCGAAACGGCGATATAAGCGATATAGCTTTTTTTTCGTGATAGACATTTTCTATCGAAAATACGATATATATCGTCATATCGCCCAGCCCTAATGCAGAGGGATCGCACCGTCGGCTCTGGGCCGTGGAATAAACCTTTTTTGGCCAAAAATGCCATCTGGGACAAGGAATAGGAGATATAGGCGATTAAAAGAAACGGATAGAATGGGTGATTATGGCCACAATGATTTTAATGCCGCGATCCTGTGTTATTGACAGCACCAGCTAGCAACCAGATGCTAATGTGAGTAGCATTATGACTTGATCCATTGAATGCACTATAAAAGTGCAATTGCCGTAGATCTACGCCAATGGTGTTAAGAGTAGCATTGATTAATTGGCTTTAATTGACATACAATAATGGCAATGGCACCAAGTGGGTTTTAATGACGCCTCCTCCCAACACATGAGCCCACATATTGTCCGTCTACGGCACAGACACACGCACACATAAGTGTGTGCATAGTGCACACGATCACACAAACAAGCCATCAAAGACTCCTACAGTGTAGAAGAGGGGGGAGTGTAAAGTAAATAGTCCACATCTCCCAAATACAGATTAGATGCTGCCCTACATGCCAGCTAGGATAAGTAGGATAAGAAGATGAGTCACCTAATGACAGCCACAAGAAATTATTCTACAAATTAACAAGGTACATTAGACCAAAGCACTCCTTCCGTTTATAGCAGCACTGCAGAATACTAACTGTTAATTTCAAAAAGAGGGGGCATATAATGTCCATCCATACCATCAACAGCTGTTGGTATGCCTTACACTGTCCCTCTACTCTATGAGGTCCGATAATACACCATCTGAACTTCTGAAGAAGTTATGTTATATTCTGACTGTGGAGAAGGCTTACAAGGAATATTATTTGGAAGAACAAAGGGGTTCCACTGCGACCAACTTGCCCTCAAGCCAAATTCAGGCTGGTCCGTGCATCCGGTGCGACTGGTATGTGTAGAAGAAGGAAGGCACTGGAGCAAATGGACAATTAAACCTGATAAAGATGTATCGACATCAAAACATTGTCACGTTATTTGTCTGCACCCTGTAAATAAAAAAGGCTTAATTGTCAGAATTTTCTCCAGTGCTTTCTTTCGAATATCCTTTGGTATCATTCTTTTCTCCCCACATTTGACCCCAGATGCAACTTACCCTCCTCTGGAGCAGAGCTCTCAGCTGAACTGTCTCCATCAGAGCTACCAGATGCAGCTGCTTTATTTACTTTCTTCTTTGTAGTGTTCTTCTTATCCGACCCTTTCCCTTGCTTAACCTTCTTCTTGCCTTTGGTGCCACCGACAGTCCACTGTACAAAGAATTGACAAATTATGTGTATATCATCAAATAATGTTAGTTTACATTTTTATTTTTCACCAAATTTTAACTAAAAGGCAAGCCATACTTGGGAGAATACTATTCAAATCTGGTAGACACATTAATTTGTTGTCATACCTCATCATCACTATCCGACGTCTCAGAGTCTGTAGAAGCAGCAGGCTTACTGACTGGCTCTTCCTGTTCACCTGAGTCAACTCTCTTCCTCTTTGCCAATGACAAAAGCTCCTGTAATTTAAAAGGAATATAGTTTAGTCAGTGAAATCCCAGGAATAGAGGGTATGCGTGTGACATCATCATCAAACCAGGAAGTTACGCAGGAACGCCTACTGAGTGGCAAAAAACTACTTCCTGGCCTTGACAGCCCATAAATCCAAACAGAAAAGTCCTATCTGATTGAATTAAACAACGTTAAATGATGTTTAACTAACTTTGCATGTTGCTTTGCCACTCGATGTGCCATTCACTTTAAGCATGCGCATACCCTCCATTGTATTTTAATTTATAGAAAGAAACGCTGGCCATCATAGCTGTCTTGATCAAAAAGTACATCCGAAAAGCATGACCACATACTGATTGATTGAAGAGGGTATGAGATACCCAGAAAAGCACTATGACTTGTTTACATTGGGGACCTCCGATTAACAGTCTAACAGATAGACACTTGATACTGTTACATAGTACAGAATACAAAAACAGCCGTTTGCTTGATGGAATTAGAAAAGCACAGTATGCCCCCATGCTGGTCTCAACAAGTGACTGCATGTGTTTTGTTTACACATGAGGGCTACATGGCTACCTGTGTGTGCACTGTCCCCGCCACAAAATATTCGGGGGGGAAACACTTAAGCCAGGTGCAACCCTGTGGAGTTAAATTCAACTCTAAGATTAGAGAGAACACGTGGCAAAATAACTGGCTGAAGTTTGTCAACAACACCGAAATAGAATTCTGTCTCCGCGCCCATGACGTCATTCGAGATAAGGTACAGTAAATCGACTGCGACTCATTGCAGACTTTTGCTGCCTAAACACCCCGCAACAACCATAAAGCTGGTGTTCTAATAGCAAACATCAGTACTAGAGTTAAGTGTGAAGCAGTCTGGTACAGAACCAGTCCGTGCCGAGCCGAGCCTTTGGCGCGGTGTTTTCCTGCTTCATAATGTTGTGTTCTGGAGATGCAACACTGGCGTAGCTAGCTATCTAAAGCAACCTGAAACTTGGCAAATGAATAGCATTCTGTTGCAGAGATATGGAGGGTCAATTAATTTAAGCAAACGAGCAACACTAAAAACAAAACTGCTGCACTTGAGGGAATGCCATACTCATTCCAGAGGGATAATAACACCACAGCCTCACAGTTTAAGTATCGTGTTCCAGTAAATAGACTGGGCCCACTCTCAGCTTTACCAAGGCAAGGCCAGGCAAAGCACAACCAGAGGCTAGCTGGCACCCCATTAGCTTCACCTCAAAGTGTTGACAACGTAAACAATGAACAATGAATTGCAAAATAATGCGCGTCGTGTTCCGTTACCTGATCCAAGTTATCGTCGCTAGCACTTTCATCGGAATCAGAGTCAATCACGACGCGACCTTTCCGTTTCTTTACATTAACCATGATTAGCGAGGAGGCTAACGTGCTACCTCTGCTAGACTGTGTCGTCTGAATGTTTGATGGTAAACCAGCGGACGGCCGCACGCAACGAACGGCGCTACGCAGACATTACAGAGCATGCGCACTAAAAAATAAATAAATCGCACGCGCGCGCAGACACACACACACACACTAATATTTGTCAAACAAACGTAAATAAACAGAATATAGCCAAACGATAATCAAAATCATAGGACCACAATGGAACCAAATAACTTATTTTTTTACTACTGTGCTGTCAGCTGTTTACAAGCTGTTAATAAAGTAATCAATCAATCAATCAATCAAATGAATCAATGCACCAACAACAGCTTTCTTGTTATTATCACAATAATATGTATACAAATTCATTGTTAGTTTTTATTACTGTCAACTGTGTGTGTGTGTGTGTGTGTGTGTGTGTGTGTGTGTGTGTGTGTGTGTGTGTGTGTGTGTGTGTGTGTGTGTGCGCGTGTGTTTCGGCGCGCGCGTGCATGTGACAACAACAACAATAACAAATAAATCGTTACAAACGATCTATACCGAGTGTGTCACTCACTGTCAGGACTGGTAACATTGGTGCACCACCAGGGGTGCTTTCAGGTCATGACACTTTTGTTCAGAAGTTGAACGAGATCAGAATAATCAGAAGTATTAAAGACAAATATGTTCCTTCCGTGCTTCCGTAACTTAGAGCTGCTGTTGAACGCAGCCCATTTCCGCTGCTTATCTGAATCTGTGCGACCTTGGTTATGTTCGCGCGTGGATATTACATTAGTACCACCCAAACAACACATTGCTCGTTTTAAGGTTATATTTTATTTGTTAAACAACAAAGAACTCACTTTGCGCATATTGGGAAACATATCAACCCATAAAACAAGATACTCGTATCACTAGTATGATTCCTGTAGTAGGTCCAGCATTTCCAATGCTGTATTAATGAAGCCATGGTGACCATGCCCAGCTACCCTAGGTAAGTTAATTTCGTATTATTGCGTATTAACAACTGAGTGAAGTCGATTGGATCCAAAAATATGTATTAAATCCGTAAATCCCCATTACATAATCCAAATGTAATCAATATGACGTCATCATAGTACATGTGGCATTGGCTATCCTGGCTGACGTGCCTTGACGTCATTATGATATGATTAATAGATATGGGCATCTATGCTAAGTCGTGAGGTGGCCTACAGCATGCACTGCATTGGGCAGAATCGTCCTGTAGTTAATACAGAGACTGTACTACAGATTCAATCTAAAGCTCACTAAAGCAAGGTTATTTTAATTCAGATTTAAGTTCTATACAATTTCTCTTTCTTCCCAACAGGAAATCGCTGCATTGACAAGTAAAAATGTCCCTGTCAAGGATTGCTTATCTTCCTCCAGTGAGGCTGATAGCTTCCATGCACCATAGGAAGATCTTGGTCCATTGCATCTCTCCTGTATCTGTGGCCACACGGTCTATGTCACGGATTCGGGGTGAATACAGACGGCCCGGTCAGACCAAAGACACCACTCCTCCTTGGAAGATCAAAGTAGACTTTGAAAAAGGTTTGGCGGGTATCAAGAAGAACTTTACACTGTTGAAAAAAGAGTTTTCCGACCGTTGGATCGGTCCAGAGGGGAAACCACTTACTGAACATATACTTGAACAGACTCTAGTAATATGGGAATTCAGAGGGCCAGAGAACCTGGAGCAGTGGACGGTGTCCTCGGACCATGAGATAGGAGGCCAGAGTGAAGCCTACATGAAACTTGGAAGGAACAACAATACCTCTTTTTTCTATGGGACTCTGTGTTCTGCTACTCCAAGGGATGGAGAAACACGTTACAGTGGATACTGTACAATGCGCTCAAAGCAACCACTGGTTAGTAATGTATCCCCTATCCAGTGATGCTGCTCACTAGACGGCTTTTGCCAGACCGATAACGTGGATTCACTCTCGCTTCCTCTCCAGGAAGATGTGTCAGTGAATCCACATTATGGCCAAAGCCAGGCTAGCTGCTCAATGCTCGTTTCATTAGTGTGAATTCAATCTATCAGGGTGGGAAGTTAATTATAACTGGTTGGTCCACTGAAGGATTCATAATTTGTCCAGAACACTTGCCTACTCAAATTCAAGACTTGTTTTTTAATCATATTTGAATTGAGTTGACTTCTTTTATATTATATTAGTTTAATTGAAAGCATTTTGTTTTTGCCTCTACATTTTCTATTAACCCATCAAGACCTGAGGCTGATTCTACAAATGCCTTGTAAATTTGTAGTTCTCAAACTTTTTCAAGCCAAGGGTCTCTTCCAGATAGAAATCACTCATGTGAAGTGAGCGGAGCTCTTATTGTCATACATCACGTTCCGTGGTCAGCCAATCAAATCATCTCAAATTTGGTACACACAAAGCTGGGCATAGGAGGGGCTAGCAGTCTAGTGCCTCTAAAAAAAGAATGTACAAGCTTGCATCATGACACGAAGTAACGCAATGTGAGCTTGTTCATCTGCTATTTTTGAATATCCAGCTAAAATTTTAAATGACACGGATGCTTTCTGGTTTTGATGGGTTAATGTACACATCTTCAAATAATTTTCTTAATAGTGACTGTATCCATATTTAGACACGTTTAACTGTTTGTAGATCATGTGTCACTAATTACCCCTAAAATATTCCATTTGTAGGCTTCATTTGAGAGGAAGAAGCACTATGATTGGTCCGGATTCAACACACTTCATCTACGAGTGCGTGGTGATGGCCGCCCATGGATGATCAATATTGCAGCAGAAACCTACTTTTCCCACCAGAAAGATGATGTATACAGTTACTTCTTGTATACCAGAGGGGGGCCCTACTGGCAAGATATCAAGGTATACCCCATCCTTCGCCATTTGAGGTTTCAGTCATTTCAGTTGTTTTACTCTCCTTTGGTTTGCATTAAAAGACATGTGAACCATTGTACAGATACCAAAAACAGCTGTTCATAACTTGGAAACTGACACAACCGTTTTGGAATGGGGTGCCTGGTGGTTGCTCAGCTCGTTAGTGCACTTGCGTTTAGCTGACACACCTGTAGTGTCTAAATTGTTTTGAGTTCTAATCCAGAGTTGTCTCCCCTCTCTGTCCTGTCACTACACTTTCCAATCTAAAAGCGTAAAATGCTTAAAATAATCTTAAAGGAAACCTTTAAAATATCCCCTACTCCTTTGCAGATACCATTCTCCAAGTTCTTCCTGGCACATCGTGGAAGAATACAAGATGACCAACATCCACTCTGGCTCGACAAGGTAGTACATTTTTTTTGCCAAGTAACTTATAAGTAAAAACATACATACATTAAGTTCACTATATGAAATATGCTATAACAATGCCATGAGGTTACCAGGCTCAAATTGTAGCAGTTATTCCTTGTTAAAACCTGTCTTTGTAGACCTGTAAAATATGCATTTCTACCAGAGCTACATGTGTGAATACAACACACTAAATTAATTCGACCACACTTCTTAATTTCTGCAGATAAACACAATTGGATTTACTTTGGGAGACAAAGCGGATGGCCCATTCCAGCTGGAGATAGATTACATTGGCGTCTGTAAAGATCATGCACATACAGAAGAGTTTGCCTATGAGGTCTACAAGAGGAACCCTGAAGTCTGAGAAGCATCACTGTACAGCCCCATTAAATAAAATCCAACAGTCAACAACCGAAGTTAGATCTATAGAACACAATGTGTTTAAAAAGACTATAAATAGTCATGATCTTGTATTGACAGATTATATTTTTCATTATAGATCATGATTAAAGCAAGTAGTTAATAAATAAAAATCACACCTGTGTGAACTGAGTGTGCAACCCCATTTGGGGGTCCCCATAACTTCCAGACCCACAGGAACGTGCCCAGAGTGGGTTGAGAAATGACATGTTTGACTTATTTTCTACAGACTTTGTTCATGTATATTGTATTTGGAAAGGGTAGGCATACAGTATTTTTTGGTCATAATTATAACTATTGTTACATTAACTGACGACAAATAAAACATTGAAAATGAAGATTGTCATGAAGTCATCCACAGCATTCAACATCATTTTATTTTACAAGTTATGCCCCACAGCAGGGCTACACTAAGATCACGCTCTACCGTGAGTCACTTTCTTCAACACCAGTTGCTGTTGTACTGCATATATTATAACCTATAACCACCCAATGTAGCGCAAATAGACTGCATTAAATGGCAATAGCATTAGCAAACTATTTTAGCGCTTGGTTGGCGATCCGCTTCAGCACCGCCGGCGCCTGTCATGCATGCCAGAGAAACGGGGAGGCGGGTGCGTAACAGCAACTGGCGTTGATGAACAAAGTGACTCACTGCTCTACCCCTCTCTCTCTGACATGTTGCTATCTCCCCTCCTTTACAATGAGCATGTTTTGTTGCTAAGCCACTACATGAAAATGGATAGACAAATGTATTGTAACTGAAAACATAACGATTGGCATCTGTCCATCTATTCTTCCTCTGGAAAATATTGGAAACGGTGACAGAATGAAACTATTCTATATACTATACTATAAGCTGCATTCAAAATATAAACCATAAGAGAAGAATCTCAGTACTTAAAGTACAATGGTAACAATCTACAGTAAACAAAACATATAAAAATGTATGTACAAAACAACCGTAACCATTTGAAATGTATTTTCAAAACTGGACTGCCAAGGTTAAGACATTACAAGGCCCCTCCTGGCTCCAAGAATGTCTTCTTTCTTCTGTTTTCTGTCTTTGACGTGCTTCACTCTCCTGTCATCCCTTAGAAAATAGGACACCATAAACCATGTATTAAACACAAGCTGTAAATACCCAGCACACCCCCAGATTATTTGCTAAACTTTTACTTTTGATTGAAAGACCCTTTTTCAAAGTTTGGTCAAATATACCTTGTTTCGACCTGGTGCTGTTTGTATTTTTTCTGATGAGATTGAGAGATCTGAAAGTCGTTTCCTGCTGTGTTTTCTCCATTCTCTCCAAATGGCTTCAGTTTCCCTATGAAAAAAAAAAAAAAAGACAAACAAAATTAGACTTAACCAATCGTGTCATATTTAAGCAGCAGAGAATTTTAAAATGCCAGGCATACCTTTATGGGGCTTGTATGCGAGGGGACGAGCCAGACTTTCTTTCAGGTCAAAGCATGGCTTCTTGTTGTTTCCAGGGGAGTTTGAAACACTTACATTGCCCATGAAAACAAATGTTCCTTTGGAATTCAGAAAAATAAGTATGAGAGTCAGAGAGACAAATACATAGCATCCTCAGGGTGCATTACTTTTACAGCAACTTTCCACTTCAATATGATATTATATCAGTATCTATCAATATATAAAATTATATCAGTATGATATTTAGACACTGCAATAACCTCAGATCATGTTACAATGAATGAGTTACAAAATGCATACACATGTAGTCGGCCTCCCCCAGAGTTAGTGTTGAAGTGTCCTTGAGCAAGACACTGAAGCCCAATTGCTCCTGATGTGCTGCTTGGTGCCTTGCATGGTTTCCGCCGCCATCAGTGTATGTGTGAATGGGTGAATTGATGTACAATCTATGTAAAGCACCTTGGATAAAGGCACTACAGTATATAAATGCACCATACATTTAGTTCCTGCACCAGTGTGTCCTTCAAATGGTAGTATGTATGGCATGATGTTACCTGGGGTCTTCATAGCCGAGACGTTAGCAGTCTTTACTGGGTTGACCTTTCCTCCATCATTGTTCCGTTTTCCTGGGGTGCCCAAGGAGATACATGTTGACATACGTGCTGGAGTCTTCACCAAGGTCCTCTTATGTTCATTGTCCTGTGTGGCTTGGGAGAACCTGCAACAAGTAGTTGACATTTGGTCGTTTTATTGTACCATGACATGTGCATTTTGACTTTTTGGACATCCTCAAGATGCACTAATCGTCCATACATTTTCTCACTCAGTTATTTATTACATTCACACCTGGGCAATGCCCATTACAACACGTTTTTGCTGGGCATAGACCAGCAGTAGAGAATTGGGTCTGCCCCCGAAACAAGACTATGGAAAACAAACCATGACCAAGAGGACGATGTAGAACAGCATCTCACCTAACATTGATCCTGCGAGTGGACAAGACAGATGGCCTGAACAGAGCATCGTCCTTCTGGGAAGGTTTCTTAAGCACAGGTTTACTGGCTGAGGTTTGTCTGCATTTGTCATCAGCTGGTTTGCTCAGTGCAGGGCTGAACAAGGAAGCACGGCATGGGGGTGGCTTCTATAAATATATAAAAAAGTATATATATATATATATATATACACACACACACACACACACACACACACACTCATTGAAAGTGTTTGGAACTGCTATGCTAGTAGTGGTTTTGAAAGAGAATGCTCAATTAGTGATTGAGTGATTCATTGTGAGTCATTATTATATTATATATTAATTAATTATATTATATATATATATATATATATATACCATCATGCTGATATTGCAACAATGTAATTTCACTTGATTACCTTAAGGTCTTTCACTGAATTACTGTAAGTTTCCATCTGCTTCTGCTTCCTCTCGACGTAGGAGTCAATGGACTCCATCTTTTTAAAATGTGCCTCGTGTAGTTTTTTGAAGTCTGTACAAAACAGTATTCAGAGAAACAGTAGTAGTAAGAAGAAAATTGTGCATATGTAAAAGATTGGTGAAACTTTCAGGAAACCAAATTAACGTGCAAGAGAAAGAAAACGTACTGGGTGTAGCCGGCTTCAAGGCCTTAGACTTATTCAAGAGTCCTTCATGGCGTGGGATTTTACCAGCTTTCCTTGCTTTTGGGCCATTGTCTAATATACAAACGAAATATACATTTATTTACAAAAGACAACAATGGATGTAGAGAAAAACATTTTAAGCAACCTTCTGGAGCGTTTCCGGCAGCTATTCTATACAATATTAGCAAAATAATTATGATTATGATCTATTGATCTAGTACAGCCCACCCCTTTTCAATTTATTTTTTACTGACCTGTCACACCACCCACTGGGATTTCATCTGCAAGATGAGGCTGTTGTTCATTTACACCAATCTCACTTATCTCAGTGGGGACAATCGCACCAGAACCACCAGTGGGTGAATACCGCTTCCTTTTGGCACTCCCTGCACCAGCTTCAGGAACTTCATTTTCCTTTTGAAAAAGAGACAAATTGTTACTTTACTCCATGTACCCATTTAGCTGGGAACCCATTGGCAAATCAAAAGGAAAAACAGTGCAACAGTCTGTCTCAAGAGAGACATTTAGCAGACTCTCTTGATCCAGAGCGATTTACAATAAGCAAGGACAACACACACTGACAGTAATACATCGAATGCATAGAAATAGTAATCTAGGAGACTAGCAGAGTGTAGAGTAGCGACACGCTTTGATCTCGCCGCAAAGCGGGTGCCTATGGGCTATACTAGTTCCAAACATTGGAACTATCCCATTGAGATAGAATGAGCACTTCCGCATTCCATTGTTACAATGGGAGTCAACACTAGTGTCGCCACTCTCTTACTATTACTCTGGAGACTAGGATCATAAGTAAACCAATAACCTATAATCAGTCTAACAGTAGAATATCATCTTAGTTTGCACTGATAGTGATTACTCATTACTTCCAAGGGACAACAGACAATACCTTGGATGCTGGAAGTTCTGCCTCAGAGATGTTTCTCTTGGATTTCTTTCCCTTGCCACGCTTGGTCACAAATGATATTGGGTTGAAGACTGGCTCATCAGTTACTGCGTTATCATCTTGGACAAGAGGTTGGCTTTCGTTTATGTCCACTTGAGGATCCACATTTCTCTCAGTCTATAACATGGAATAATAACATGGAAATAAAATACCTGGTTAGTGAGAAGAGAACCCGTGTTCAACTCTACGGTTCAACTAGAAGAAGCCTCGGCTCGTAGACAACTAGACATATAACAGGATAATGAGAACATTACATTGATTTTGATTGATTGAAATATTTATTAACAGTTTGCAGAATTACAGTACATTTGTAATTGGGTCGTACGGATGACCCAATTAAGCATTACACTTGTTTATAAGAGGGTCCACCATGATGTTCAATTCATCAAAACATTTAGAGACGTACAAATAGACACTTCTATATAGACAAAGAACAGAACATGAATTCATCATAAAGTGAACAATGGCTAAATTATATCATTAGAGTTGCTACATTAGAGTAAGAGTTACTTAAAGTCTTAAACATAAATAACAAATATGATATTGCAACAGTTATATTGACGAAACGTACCTGAACGCTCTCCTCTTGTTGGTAATGCCGTTTGATCGCCATAAGCAACTTCTCCGCCTTTTTAAGATACAAATATAACGTTTAATTCGGCTCACATTACGTCTACCAAGGCAATATGAACATGACATGTACATAATAGTTTCGTCGTCTTTTTGGCGAGTGAAACGATTAACACAAATAACTAGCTTTAGCAACGAGTGACTGGACTTTTCAAGCATGTTTGAAGTCATTGTATAGTCGTTGTTACCTTCATCTTGTTGTAGGCTTTAATCCCAAGTTCTTTTGCAAGACATCGCAGCTCCACATACTTCATGGAGTCAAAATCCATTTCCCCCCCGATAGTTGATTTTCGAAGAGAAGTAGAGAACGTTGTTTGTTTCTCTCATACGTTCCCCAAACACTCGATTATGCAGCTCTCACACAGACACTCACGCGACACGCACACAATATCCTCATTATCCTGTTACAACCGCCTTGAGTTGACGCCGACGGTTAAAAAAACCCTCTCTTTTCAAAAACATGGAGCGTGCGGCATTGTATTGGCTCGTTGGTGCAAGCGGAAGTGCCCCTGCGACCAATGTGGGCTACGGTGTGTTTACCGGTTCCGCCCACTTCCAATTTCTTTCTCTTTAAAAAAAGGTTTTTTATGCCTATAGATATTTTAAAATGATCAGACAAGACATTAACACAATCTATTATCCCACGATACAAATCACTAAATGCACTACATTTAGAGTACCCTCACTACTTCCTTCGTTTGATTTAACTTTACACAATGCACATACGGTATCTCATCTGATATTTCTAACCGCTTGGGGGCAGTGTTGCATCAAACTAATGTAGGAGGGAGAGGGTGTTGTTTAAAAATGAATTAATCTACGCAGTTTCTTAGAAAAGCAGTAAACCTGTTGCTACGATGGAGTCTGGGCGAAAATACCTCATGACCTTTCATTGTGAGAAATGTAACACTGTGCTTGGGGACTCTCTTGGGGTTTGTGGAGAGATGGAATGTTTGGACTCGATTTTATGCTCAAGTAAGTTTACTCCCACTGTCCACAGGCTCACATAATGCATAGCAGCATGTGGTGCAAAATCCCTAGGGCTAGATTTACATTTAATGTCAATACTATGAATAAAACAAATGTCACGTTCACAGCCGTGTAGACCTACTGTTCTTCGAGATAATTAAGTTGTCGTCGTACTAACCTGAATAAGTGCGTTTTTCATACTAGGGTTAACCCATAATGTGACTGTCAGTGACGAGGTCGCCTCGGTACTAGAAGGAGAAATGGCTCACTGGTAAGTTAATACAGAAGATGTTGAGCATCACGCATGGCCAGAAGACAGGTTACTGGGCATCTCATATGGTATTTCTTGTGTTGTATTGTGTATTTTCAGGACCGACAACATTGGAATTTGGAAATAACCCAAATAAGTGTTTCATTACTATGTGTAAATTCTTGGTGGAAGTTATGTTGTGCTGGGACTTCTTTTACCAAAATAAAATAAATCTAATTAAATTACCTGCTTACAGTTGACAAGTGTAGGAGTGAAACAGCCAGTGTTTCAAATTAAAGTAGCCCTGCCATCTTAACTTGCAAAACAATTTGTTAAAATACATTTAGTTCAACCTACCTTATCAGACAGGTATCACTATAGTAGTACCTTAGCCCCTCTCGGAACCCTCCATAAAGCTTTTCTGAAATTTTGATGAGTTTTATGTTACAAAGTCAGAAACTTCAGTAGCATTGGGTCCTGCTTGGAGGGCTAGTAGTACCTGATCATCAGGTATCACTACCTGTCCTGATAGTCAGTTGACTGAAACTGATGTCTTGAAGTGTCTTCAGTACTAATCATCACAGAACAGTTTGTGTAATGTTTGAACTACTGCCAATACAATACGTATGCAGAAATTTGTCTGGCTCACATATCAGCACTTCAAGTGTATTACCAAGAACCCACTAATACACGTATCAATTGTATTTGCAACTTGTCTCGTTAAAATCTAAACGTTTGTCTCCAAATGTAGCATCTGCAGCAATCTGAAGTGCATTGGTTGCCATTGTGTTGTGGGTGTGGTTGTCAACTCAACCCCACAGTACCTGGATGTGCTGCGCTCAGTGTTCATCCTCTACAAAACCTTCATCAATTGGTAAGACTCCACAAAGACACCATCACCGTGTGTGGGATGGTCAATTAGAATCATTATGTCTGAATGTGCATTGTGTACATTGCTCTTGGAAGGTTAACTTTTAATTTTACATTTATTTTAGTACTAGACTACTAGTGTTTTGATCCTGCTGGCCAGGTCTTCAGAGCAATCAAGTATGACGTTACACTCATCAAATAAAGAAAGGTCATTTATTTTCAGTCTGAAATATATCGGATGGTTATTTGTATGGAAGTAGTTAAAATAATGTCCTGACATTGCAGTTCTCCTGGACTTTACTAGTAATATCTAACGTTTGTCAGTCTAGATAGAACCCTGTTTGCTTGCTACTACAATGCTTGTGATCCTGCAATAGCTTTTTTCTCTTTTGAGTTTTGATATGCTCTTCTTTGTTTCCTTCCACAGCTATATCCTCAACAGCAAGCGAACAGTGAAAGCCTCCAAACTCACATTTGACTTTGAACCCTTAGGAACGACCATAAACAATGTAAGACAATACCATATCACTGACATGATGTATCAATTTGACCTAAGTGCTATTTATTTTTAAGTACCCTCACATCTCTCGCATTTTAGCTGAAACAGCAAGTTGAAGCTCTATCTGTACCTGTATCACTCATCAGAAAGAGGTTGTCTGAAAGGAGCACCAGCAGTGAAACATGCGACTGAAGCCGTGTTCTTCAAGGTCTTAGTACAATATGTTTTCATGATGATGTTGGCTTGTGCATTTGTTAAATAAATGTAGTGATGCATGGTGAGATAGTATGTAATCATTTTTTTGTTCTGTCAAAGCAAATACAAACACATTCCATTTACTTTCTGGTGTATTTCCAGACAAGCTTATGCAGAATGACTAACAATGTGAGCAGGTACGGGTTTCCTGAATCCCCAGTGGAGACTGAAACCGTATCTTATACCCTGTACCTATAGGCCTATGTAGTGTACTGTACCTTACCTTACTCACTTGCCACTCGGGCCCTACACAGCCTGGCCCATTTAATAATTGAGAACTGCTGTAGTTGTCAAGTTGGCACCATGCTGTTTTTTATTGCTGAATTTGATATTTTTTAAATACAAAACCAGACAAGAGATTCACAAATAATAGCATGCCCAGTTCCTCCCTCTGGAGTGCATAGTTTCTAGAGAAAAATATCTCATCGACAAACAAATGTCACTGAATATTCTTTACATCAGCCTGTTCATTTTGTTTTCTTAATAGCATAGGTTAGTTTGCCAGTTGGCATTCAGTTCAACAGCAGCTTGGTTAGTTTGACACAACAGAAAACAAAAGAAGAATCAGTGATGTATTTATTTTAGATTATCACTGATTGCCATTAAATATCCAATGAAGTTTGTGCGTTCAGTGTTGTGCGTTCAGTTTTTTCTTCCCAGAATCGCTCAGAGTATTAGAACAGATAATAAAGGCTACATCAACTTGCTGCTGTCCTGTCAAACAACCTTGCTGTATACATCACCTTGTTACAGTCTTACAGAACATCTGGTATTAATGTCAGTACCATAGTTTTAACTCATTCACATTACAAAGTTGGATTATTGCATGCAATACAAATCATTCGTTATTCTGCTAGCTTAAATCATGCATACAGTATACTGTATTTTTAAACCCCACTTATCCATATTGTACATAAATCCCCACATACAGTATATAGCATTACAATGTTTTTAGAACACAGTATTTGAGACATGAGGCTGGTGGTGGTGATTACAATGATGCAGTTGGTATTGGTACATGAGAGAAAGTGCTTTTCAACAAGTGTTAAATTCAGCTATGTTATCGTTTTACACCATGCAGTAACTGAATAGATCAATCAATGCTACAAAAGTGGTGACGGCCATTATTGCTTTCATAGTATAGAATATACAGTGTACTGTTTGGTTTTGGATAGTGATGCATGTTGATCTCATTATTAATGCAATTCCAAGGTGTTAGCAGTGATACTGTATTCTAAAGCCAAATATAAATACACCTCCCAAAGGGTTAACCGTAAACTGCCATAGGCAAAGTCTTGGAGAAAATCCTTTTCACATTACCCTGGCACTAAAATCATGCATTGTTGCATTATTGCTTCTAAAACTCCAAAAATGCTATGAATTAAAATAGAACATACTGACTCGTGAACTATGATGTATTATGTACAATTACAATGTTATGATTCATCTTTCTCAGTGACCATCTCACTACTTTGGATACCTTACATCCAAATCTAGAATAATTAAAGGTACTACTCTAAATATTACTTATAATCCTCAATACGTTTAACATTGGAGAGCTTTTTGGCTGTCATATCTGGAGAACTAGTCTAATTGATTAATTTAAACTTAAGAAAGTATAAACTAAAGGGAAATATAGTCAAACATCTCTTGCCTTATGTAACCTAACAAAGCAGTTCAGCTAAAAAGCAGTTGAACATCCTGTGGTTATGAGCCTATTACTTGCGATACATTTGTCCTTTAAGTGTTTACAGTACAAGGTCTTACATTGGCCTAGGACTGAGTCTCACATCACAATAAGTGACTACTGGTAATCTGAATTATAATGTATTTGTTATACTGATACTGCCCTGGTTTTACATTAAATCTAAACTAAAGGCCTGATTAGACTAAAGGATTAGGTTTCCACAGATTTGAGCTCTGACAGCTTTGAAAAACAATTCTGCTATTCTTCATAAAGCAAGCATCACTACTATTCATGCATGGCTACAATAATGTTGGCACCACAGTTCTGCTAAATAAGCTAATGCATATGAATCTATACATATCTTAATGGAAGACATTGGTGATTTTGTTGCTTTCAAACAACTTGTCACTTGTTTATACAATAGGCCTATACAATTTGGTCAACAACATGACAGTTAAGGTAAAATATTGCACAGTTCCCAGTATTTCTTTTTACAAATGATTGAAAAAAGAAAAAAAATCTTAAGACAATAACAATGAATGCTAACTCCAAAGAATTGTGTGGTGTGATTGATTGGTTAATTGGTTGTTTAATCATAAAGAAAATAAAACAAGCCATCTATCAATTATAGGCTAACATTTTGAGCAACAAGAATTTGGTTATAGGGGAAAAGGTTTTGTTTGTGATAGTGGTTTATGTCACACCGGGAGATGCATTAAGGACTGTTTTGACGAAACACATTGTTCCCCTTAATTAAAATGTCTGAACTGCAAGTAAGATACACAAACTATATGTAGTTTGCACATTTTGTGAGCTACCTACAGTATTTCTACAAATGTCATAAAATCATGTCTTGGGTGTGAAAATGATCCTGCTGTCTTAAGTTGCCACAAAAT
The DNA here is from genome assembly GCF_964188405.1 of Protomyctophum parallelum. Classification (NCBI taxonomy): domain Eukaryota; kingdom Metazoa; phylum Chordata; class Actinopteri; order Myctophiformes; family Myctophidae; genus Protomyctophum; species Protomyctophum parallelum. The sequence goes on along the minus strand of NC_139718.1, from coordinate 28,799,452 downwards.
GAAACATTTTTTTCTGGTGGTCCTATAACTGCTGGAGCACTTTGACAAGTTATTTGGCTACTCATATTGATCATGTTTGCTACTTGATCTCATACTTTTATGACAATGAGGTAGTGCAAAAAAACAACATGGTTTTCAAATCACGTCACAGGTCTAGATCTTTGCTACAGTATTTTGTGTCTTTCTTTTTTGTCACAGAAAGAAAGCCTATTACCAATATATGTTCATAATGAAATACAAAACATCTATGGAGAGGACCTTTGTTAAAGAACAAGCTCAGGGAGGACAGACAGAAACCTCATGTGGAACAGAAGGGTAAAAGCCAGCTTGATCTAGATTCTTGATCTAGAAGCAGGAGGTTCATTATGCTTGCATGTTAGCATAATGAAATCAGCTTGTTTTGATTTTTGTGAGGAATTGGCCAGCATAACCACAATTTAAAGAACTTCTGAACTGGTGACATGAACATTTTTACTGTTTACATCATGGATGATGACCGAAGAAGACTAGTTTACATATAAACTAGCTTCATACAATCATCTCAACTGTCTGGAAAATAATTATAGAATACCCTAATCTGAAAGTAATAGTAATGCTGATTTCTTGCACAGATAACCAATTCATAGCGATAGCATGGGCTACTTTACTCAACCACATAGAAGGCATGACCTATGAAGCCTCAATGAAAATAAACAGTGTTTAAAATAATTAAATGTCTGACAGATTCACATTATTTGCAAGGTATCCTCACTGACCAAAATACATGCATTGCAACATACATGGCGGGGATTGATCAATGATGTGGTGACGGTCCCAACTCCCAACAACTTCTCTGTTCAGACAGAGACCTCCAAGATCTCCGCGATCACGATGGGTCATCTACTCCCATGGCCACGGATGAAGGCCCATCACCTGTCACAGGGTTTCGCACAACTGGGGATGCTGGGTCTGGCCCGGGGGAGGCGTCATCTGGCTGGCGTCATCTGATTTTGGAACTGTTAAAAGTATATTGCCAATCAAATTGGGGGGCATTTAAGTATGATGAATTTGGCGAAATGTTAGACGGATGAAAAGCACTGACCTTGGCGAAGATTCACCGGGGTGAGTTGTCCAGTATTCCTCAGAATGTAGGTAGTATATATTTTCACTGTGCGGTGTAACGTTAGCACGCTAGTAAACACAATCTAGAGACATTCCCTTTACATGGCAGCCTACCGGATTTGGATAATCGGAACTAGATCACGGGACTAATTTCGGACCAGGCAGACCTGACAAGGTGATTGAACATTGAGATAATGATAATCTATCTTCAAGGATATCCTTCATGAGACGCAAGAGGGGAGAAGGTCTCCTCGCCCCTTCTTCGCACACCATGTAATCTACGGCGCCATTTCCATTTTTTATGATGTACGTCCTCTATGGCGATTGCGCGTTAACTACGTCAGTCAAAATCATAGAAATAGATGTTCAAGAGTGGAAGCCGAGTAGACGTTATAGTAGCAGTGAAATTTGTTGTCTTTTTCCTAAATCCTGATTCTTGACCTGCACGCTTTATTATTACCATAAAACGTATGTCATTACACTACATGTTCATGACCTACAGTAGGTGTTTGTAAAGATGATTTGAAAATGGCAATGGTAACAACTGAGGAGGTACTTAAAAAACGGAGTGCCCTCCAACCCCACAAGGCCACTGGCCTGTCTGGCCATGACAATATTCCCTCCACATTTCTCAGAGACTCAGCCAGAACCATTTCCATAGCTCCAATCATCACCCACATAGTAAACCTCTCCATCAAACAGGGACAGGTCCCCCAAGATTTTAAACTGGCCAAAGTAACCCCCCTGCACAAGAAAGGGAGTAAATTAGAACCCGGCAACTACCGCCCTATTCCAGCTCCATCTCGAAAGTGATGGAAAAAATAGTCTATGAACAGGTTGAAAAGTATCTTGCCACTAATAAATTAATGTACAAGTTCCAATCTGGTTTCAGAACATCCCACTCCACTGACACATGCCTCCTCTATTTGAGCGACCACATCAAACAGGATGCTGGCAAATACTGCAGCATGGTCAAGCTGGACCTCCAAAAGGCTTTTGACACCGTGAACCACTCCAACTCCATACTGGTTAACAAGCTAAAAGCTATTGGTTTTGATAGCACATCAGTGAGTTGGATGCAATCCTACCTGGAGGGGAGAGAACAGATGGTGTAGGTGAACGGAACACTTCCCCCCCCCCCCCCCCCCCCTCCCAGTGAGCTGTGGCGTTCCACAAGGAAGCATACTAGGGCCTATACTGTTCCTAATGTAAACGACATGACATCAGCTTGTGACTGCAACTTGTTCCTGTTCGCAGATGACTCTCATCGCAGATGGTCTCGGACAGGAACAAACTGCAGGTTGAAAAGACCCTCAGCTCTGAACTCGGTAGAATCTGCACCTGGCTCGCTGATAACAATCTATCCTTACACCTGGGAAAAACTGAATCCATTCTCTTCGGATCAAATAGTAATCTCAGCAAGGCAGATGGCTTCTTGGTTAGAGTGGGTGACAATATTATCACACGAAAAGATGAAATTACCTACCTAGGTTCCATCCTGGAGGCTAATCTTTCCGGTGATAAAATGGCCATCAAATTAATCAAAAAAGTCAATCAAAGAACAAGATTCCTTTACAGGATCTCCTCACTGCATGGTCAACAAAAACACCTTGAAGACCTTAACAGGAACCCTCGTAACGAGGGCTCCTGTTCAAGGTGTTTTTGTTGACGAGGGTTCCTGTTAAGGTCTTCAAGGTGTTTTTGTTGACCAGTGAGGAGATCCTGTAAAGGCCTCGTACAAGGTTTCTTTGACTATGCATGCACCTCTTGGTACCACAGCACCTCAAAGGCCCTTAAAACAAGGCTCCAGACCTCCCAAAACAAACTGGTCTGGCCTCACCCCCAGAACCCACCTCACCCCTGCCCACTTTGACAGGCTGGAATGGCTTAGGGTTGACGACAGAGTACAGCATCTTGCAATGGGTCTGGTCCACAAGATTCGATACACCACCAAGATACCCATGTATCTGTCTAAATACTTCCTTAATGTTAACAAAGTCCACATCCACAACACCAGAGGGAGTGCAACAAACCATGTACAACCCAGATTCGGCACAAACAAGCTCCTATGCCACCAAAATGTATTACACCCTACCAGTCATTAAGACATGTGAATCCCTTGACTCCTTCAAAACGGCTCTCAAAGGGCACCTACGGCTGCAATTCGAAACTGGCCAACGTAAAATCGGAATCCCCCCCCCCTTTGTTTCCCCCCTCACTGTATGTTTCTTTTCCCTTTTTACCTCCTTTATGATGAATTCCTGTTCTGTTCTTTGGCTATATAGAAGTGTCTATTTGTACGTCTCTAAATGTTTTGATGAATTGAACAAGGTGGACCCTCTTGTAAACAAAGTGTAATGCTTTATTGGGTCGTCCACTCACAGTGGACGACCCAATAATCTTTTGTATTGAGTTGTGGTTGAAATGTACTGTAATTCTGCAAACTGTTAATAAATTAACAGGATTAGCAGGATTTTTTGTGCATTACATGGAGAGATATTAACGGAGTAGTTTGGTAGAAGGCGGCGAACGGATAAACGGCCATGTGCTTGTTTACCCCCTTTCCATTATGGTAGAAGGATGACGCACATGCCTTCTCACCTGACTGTAGTGTATGTCATGTTTTAACTGCTGGACTAGAATCCAGACATCCTGACTTGAAAATACATGAAACCTGGCTCTGATCCACACTTTAAATATATACCCACATAGTCCTATTTTCAATCAAAGAAACAGTTTACAGCATGGCACAATTTATTCAAATTAAATTCATAAATCCGTGATAATTCCCATCACATGATAAAACATCTTAATTATCTGATTGATGATCTCATCTTCATTAATAAAAACAGGCATGTTGTATTTCCATTATTCAGTTGCTGAAAGGTATTCATGGAAATGATTTTAAGCAAACTTAATTAGAAAAAAAAATCAAAACGTCTGCATTTTGGTCAAATACATTGGCCTATACAGAAAATAGATTCTAATGCATCACATCCTCTCAAGTACCTGGGACCTTACTTGATGAAAAAATAAAAGCATGACAAAATACTAAGCAGTGCATATATAATCGATAAACATTGTTTCATGGGTTATAGATATTGTATGACATCCTGAACTAGCTGTTGAGCCTCTGTACTGATAGCCTAATTTCTACTAGTCTACAGGGTTAAATGGAGACATCCTGTGCTTAATTATAAAGGTCACATTTTGGGGGAAGGACCTTTTGTCTATAGGCTGTATATGGCTGTTCAATTCTCAAACGTAATCATCTATCAACCATGCTATTTTTATTTTTTTCCCCTTCAGATTACAAAGATTGGTTATTTCAACATGGCAGGAACTGGTAGCACTGTCCGCCTATTATGCTTCAGGGGTGGTAGTAATCTATGGTTCTAATCAGATTTGTTATGTTTTTAAACCACATGATTAATTGTCAGCAGAAGTTCATCATTTGGCAAAGTTTTGTGATGAATAGTACTATTTCATTATATAATGGGTTGGCGATGGGTTTATGATGCACCAATTGGCATTGCTGTGTTAGAGGCCTTTGGGGTATGGTCAAACTCATGTTGTATTCCAAAACAGGGAAATTACAATTTTTTGGCAGTAGCTGGGTTAACCCATATGAAAGATCAAGCATACAAACGATATCGGTTTCCTGTGTATCTTTTATGTGATATTTTATGAGGGGAGACCCACAACCCATGGCACTTGAGTGGATAAAAAAAAATACAACAGAAGTAAGTCCTTTGAGAAACAGAAGTAAGTCCTTTGAGAATGCTTAAGGGAAAAAGGAGGACAACCTCAAAAGCCAGAGACTTGCTATGCAACAAGACAGAGAGGAGTCTTAGATCTTACTTGCAATAAAACACATGCTTTTTGCAGTTGATAATTTACAGCTTTAAAAATGTACTTCCAACATCTGCACATTTTATATATGGACAATGAGGCAGCACATGATAAATATCCATATTCAGGAGGATAGTGTGAGTAAGCTTTAAATTAGCATGACCATGCCTTCTCAGCTTACCCATTTACAAGCAAAAGCTTGGTCGTACCATGATATACTATCAATCATTGTTCATGTTATGAATAGCAGAAGAGCGATGGTACTAACTGGCAGACAAAAAGAAAGAAATAAATAATGTTCCACTTCTGGGAGGATGGAAAAAAATTACATTGTGACAGCATAATAAAACAACCCAAGGCACGCAACTTTTTCCCTTTGTTTATGGAGCAGTGCAAAGGCAGAAACTCAAATGAGACGTATGGCGTCGTCTACCTAATGCTTGATCAAGAGAACATGTACTGTAGGTCAGGCCATGGCAGCTGGCCCGTTGAGTGTTGAAATAGGGTTGGGTCTTGATATCAACTGGCATGGCAAAGAACCTTTCAGAGTGGTCAATTCCTCAGTGCAGGAACCGGATGCTCATTTTCTGCTCCACGTCCACCTTCTCCAATACCTGAGAAAAGCATAAAAATGACACTATTCAAGCTAACAATAATATAACAGATTTTTTAGGTGGCAGTTTTGTGTAGAGCATGACACTGAATAAGCTTACATGGACTGCAATAATGTGACTTCTGGGCTTGCCTTGAAACAGAATATTTAATTAACCCGTTACAAACTCAGATCAAATGCTTGGCTATGTCATGCCCTCAACAAAATCTGAGGTTGGAAAAAAAATCCTTGCTTTTTTTGGACCCTGGTCTTGGAATGACCTACAGACGAGACTCAAACTGGCTTCTGTGATTCCCCTAGTGAGCTTTAAAAGGATTGCCATAGGCACACTTCCCAAACATTGCTGTATAGCAAATGTTGGTTCTCTTGCTTTTGAGTTTATTAGCTAAATTCTTTGCTTAGTTTTTATATATTAGCCTTTATTGGTTGCGTTAGACGTTCCTGTTCTCCTTTTGAGCTTCTTCGGTAGTGGGTACTGTATTTATTATAAGCGTTGCATGTTTGTCCTGATACTGGCAGAGCTGTGTCACTTATTTTGCCTCTTCTCTTGGCCAGTTCACACTTGTAAAAGAGACTTCAGTCTCAATGTGGTTTTTACTGGTTAAATAAAAGGTTAAATAAATAAATACAAATTAGGTTGCTTAAACACTTTTGCATGCGATTGTCAATCTTTTATTTTAGGTTTTTCCAGTGATTAGGGCTGCAACTATCAATTTTCTTAGCGATTATTCTATCAATTACTTTTTCGTTTAAGCAAGAAGCATGTTCTTTTAATATTTTATATCAATTAGATTTTCCTCAAGCTCCCAGGATTACATTAGATAATTGAAACTGGGTAAAAAAATGGGTTACAAAATTGTGGGATAAAACATAAAATCTTCCTCAATTTTCTTTCCTCCTCAAAACACATTGTTCATCGGCATAAAATAGCAGCCACATTTTGACAATCTTAACCGTAGAACACTGAACACCTTTTTGTCACACCATCACTAATTACAGGTATATTTTACCCAATGTAAAATATTCAATAAAAAATACATGGCAACTTGAGGTACTTATTTAATATTTTTAATATTTTATCATGACTTTTCACAAAAGAAAATAAATTAGAAGTGGGTATTATTTTATAAATATTCCTTAAAAAAAAGAGCTGGGAATGTCTCCTTTGGTTCATGGTACATGCGAGAATGGTCCTGTGGGAAAAAGCCCATTGTGTGTGTTTAGTGTTCTAGGGTTAATAGAAAGAAATGGGAATTCTAAACTGGTGCCCTTTAGCCCACTAACCTTTATGAATTCATTAAAAGAAATTGAATTGTCGCCGTTCTGGTCAGCTTCCTGGATGGTCCTGTCAGCAATGCTGCCTAGCTGTTCATCTGAAATGTTCACACCAACCATCATACGCAAGACCTGTAGAAATGATATAAAATGTAAAACACCTTCTGGCAAATTTGATCTATTGTCACATTTTATACATGAGGGAATACTGTAAGTGCTTGCATTTGAACATAATTTGTAAAACACTAGACTAGTGGACTTAAAATGATTACAATATGGAACACATTTTTACTGGGTTGAAATAGAACAATAACACATTACTCAGGGCTGGATGCAGAGCAAGGCAGAAAAGTTTTGTGCAAAACACAAGATCCGTCTACCAAGTCATTTAACCCTGGGATTAAAGCAATTGCAGGTCGCACAATGTCACCGAAACAAAGATGGCTTCATGGATGGACAGAAAACATCATGGGAGGAGAGAGCAGAGAGGAAGCTAAAATACAGGATATTAGATTGTCTGGCAAATCAACCTGTAGTTACGGTTAAGAAATTACATTATCAGGAGGGTCAAAGTCCTCTCTCTAACAGCAGATAAATACTCTACACAGTACTTTGGAAGGGAGTGAATGTTATACAATAGCGTTTGGTCCCGTACGAGTCATCATGGTGTAAACGGCAATTCTGTTATTACATTAATGAAAGGGGGGATAATGGTGTGTTTGGCTATCCTGTTATCCAGAATGACACAGATTCCCATGTTATGTCAAACATTTGCTCTCAGCAAACCTCTCACCTGTAACAGCTCATCACGAGAGATTTTGTCATCCCTGTCCAGGTCGTACAGACGGAAGGCAACTGGCAAAAAAAAAAAAAAAAAAAGGGGTTTCACTTTTCAGCCAGTCTCTGAACATATCCGAGAGGTGCGCACGCTTATCCGACACACCAAAGGTCCGACATGCAGAAATCACCCATCGCTCCGGACATGTGTTGGTCCGACATGCGTTGCGTCGTGCTTGCAGTTAGGGTTAGGTTGTCGGTTTAATGACTGTCGGACCTTTGGTGTGTCGGAACTAAAGTCTGTACGCAATCTGAGAACAGACATTTTTAAGAGTAGGTTTTACCGTCTGCAGGCCTCATTAGCGGGTGCAAGCCAGAAATCTGTATTACCATGTGGTTACAGGCCAAAGTGGCTGGTAGAGTAACCAGTGGTTCCCATATTTTAGCTCAAGACCCAAAAGAGAAATTACACTTTTGCCCGGGACCCAAACTAGCACCTTTTTATTTATTCAAAGGAAATGATTAGATCCTTTCATTTTATTTATGAAATATTTTCTGTAAATGTAGGAAAAGGGGACAAAATACATTTTGCTTGAGACCCAAAAAAAAAAGAAAAAACCTTGTCCGCGACCCAAAGATGGGTTTGGACACATTGTTGGGAAACAGTGGGAGTATACAATCGTACAAGAAAAGGATTGCAGTATTTTGCAGGAACTGGTGTTATTTTCCCCAATGTCTCAAATCCACCCCCTCATACTGAAAGTGCTCAGACTCACAAAGTAACTTGTTGGTCCTGCTGTTGAGTGGCTCGCTGTCAGTTCGGTCTTTATGCTTCTCATTGTCCTCAATGGGTCTGAAGTGAGCCAGGGTTCTCATGAAACCCCTGAAGTTCACCTGGTCCTCCCTGAAAGACAAAGTAGCATGGTCAAAACAAAGATTCCAATTGGGTTTTATAAAATAAATAAAAATTAGGGCTGCTATCCAAATTTGGGGTGCTAGATCCTAGAAGGGCTAAGCTACTTAATAAGCTTCTCTGTGTAGCTAGAAAATGCATTTCGTTTAATTGGATTCACGAAAAACATCCATCAGTGACTCAGTGGTATAGAGAAATCTACAGAGTACTTCCAATGGAAAAGCTCAGTGCCAAATTAAAAGAGAGAAAATAACTTTATGAATATATGGCAGCACCTGATGCCGGTAGATTACTGGCCCAGGGATCCATCTACTCTGATTTATAAAGGAAGTGGGATTGGAGAGCCCCAGCTGTACTCTTTTGCCTTCTGATGTGCCCATGTGTGTTGTGTATGTATAGTACATTATATGTATAGTACATTATATATATATATATATATAGTTTATGTCAGTGGTGCTCCAACTTATTCATGTGAAGCACCCCCTAAATAATATGCATTTGGCCATCACACCCATCGACTTTTTTGTTCCAGAGATACCCAGAAGCAAAGATTTGAGTTAAACAATTATATATATATATTAACGTTGTTTAATACAAGCAGATCGCAAACGCAAATTGGATGAGTCAATGGAGGGTATTGCAACTCTAGATTCACTACATTATAAAAAAAAATCACACCCGTGTGAACTGAGTGGTGCAATCCCCCCCCCCCTCATTCATATATATATATATATATATATATATATATATATATAATATATATATTAAAAGATTTGCACAAATCTTAAGGATTTTTCAAAAAAAGATCTATCATCTAAATTGTACTATTGGCATTATCTTCTTATTCACAAAAACAGGGGTTGGTGGGTATCTACTATCTACACTGCAGCACATCTCTGGATTAGCCACAATTTGCAACTCTAGATTTTTTAGTGGTGCAACCACTCCAAGGAACAGCAATGTTGTTGTTAATGTGACTATGTATCTATGTATGTGACTTTAAAGAAGAATTCCTTGCTAGAAGGCTTTTTTACCTTTCTTTGTAGTTGTGACGTCCCCACCAAAGAGGTCCAGGTGTTTTTTTGTGCAAAAATTCCTTATTGGCTATTTCCCCTACCATAAGCCCTCAATGAATTGCATTGAATGGGAATTGAATGGGGCTATGGTGGGGTGCTGTGCTAATTAGCTTATTTCCATCGAAATAAGTAGTAAAGTGTGCCGCTTGGGATATTATTTACATTATGAAGAGAGGATATATAAAAAAATATATATATATACGAGCGATGGAAATAAGCGAATTAGCACAACAACCCATAGCACCATTCAATGCAATGCAATTCATGTAGGGCTTATGGTAGGGGAAATAGCCAATAAGGAGCTTTTGCACAAAATAACACCTGGACCTCTTTGGTGGAGACTTAAAAACTACAAAGAAAGGTAAGAAAGCCCTTTAGTATGGAATTCTCCTTTAATGAGTACCAGTAGGGGCGCTGTTGTGCCAGAAACAGAGAGAGATAGTGCTGCACTATGCTGCTAATGAGAGAGAGAGAGAAAATTGCACCACTCAGTTCACACAGGTGTGATTTTTTTTAATAACGTAGTGAATCTAGAGTTGCAATACCCTCCATTGACTACCCACTCATCCAATTTGCGTTTGCGATCTGCTTGTATTAAACAACGTTAAACTCTCCAACATTGCAGCTGTAGTCCAAGCTTAAATTATCCTCGTTCAATCTGCTGAGCTTGTTTTTCATAAAAATCCACCATAGACATGTTATGAGCTACTTTCTGTCAAGAAATTCTGTGCAAGTGATTCTTTTGTGCTGGAGTTTGGAAGCACTCGTCTTAAGTCACTGAACGGCCCTGCAATCCTGCATGCCATCTGTTTCGCATTTGCACATAATGCAGGAGGCAGCGGCGCAACCCCTTAAAAAAACGAGCGCTTCCAAACTCCAACACTTAAGACAAGCAGATTGCAAACGCAAATTGGATGAGTGGGGAGTCAATGGAGGGTATTGCAACTCTAGATTCACCACATTATAAAAAAATCTAGAGTTGCAAATTGCAGCTAATCTGTGGATATACAAAGAAAAACACAAATAAACTGAGATTCTGCAGTTGCTTTCAATGAGGGCTATAGTGTGCCGACCCTTCTGCTGAAGGATCAAGCGGCTTCCAACCAAAACTAAACCAAGCCTGAGGCAAAAACATATCTGTAACCATTAAAAAACCACATCTAAAATCAAGGACGCCTACACATTGGATTTTTTGGGATCATAACATGTGGAAAAAAGCTCTGGTCAAAAACAAGCGGGACTACATATCAAAACAAGCACTAAACCAAAGAATACACTTCAAATCCTGAGTTAGGACTGTTGTTTACCAGATAGCTCTTTTTGGTTTTATACTATGAATGTTGTTAATTAGTCAATGCGTTACTGGTCACATCTACTGCGGTTTGATGTACACACACTGCTGTTTTGTCGCTCAATCTTGTGGCGATTGTGACTCAGGCCTATAATGTGTACTCTTGAGGGAAAAACAAGAATACAGCTGAGAGCAGACCAACAACAGTGAACACTCACCCCTCAGGGAAGAAGGCGTTGATAATTCTGTCTCCCAGAGGATTGATAGCCAACTCCGGGATCCTTTGGAAATCTTCTCGACTGTAGGAATCAGGGATGGCGGTAGTGAGCTCACAATTTATTTTAAAGGAATACAAAGCGTGTGACCCAACCCTCACAGCAAATAACCACCACAGCTCTTAAAAATAGGTTTAATTATTGATAAATATGTTAACTCAGTGACTCGCCAGTATTATTATTAAATTTGACACAGAAACCAGACATCAAACTCAACATTACAGGAAAGCGGTTACAAAGGTAACCCCTGCTTTATAACAAGTGAGATGACTCGCCTGCATAATGAAAGCGTTTCCCTCTGGAACCTGTTTTTGTATGATAATAGTACGTCAATGCAACAGTCTATCTGGCGGATGAGATATTCGGACGTGAATGTTGTGTCAACTGATGATTAAAACAAGTCACCTTGGATCCAAAGCCAGGTGGTTTCTGACTGCACACAACCCAAGTAAAAGCTGCAGTGCAAGGACACAGGGATCCTGTGTTTATTATGTGTAAACATGAAATCTGAGAAAACTGGTGCTGTGTAACAACACTATAAACGGATGTGTCCATGTATTCTCTTTTACAATGGAATAATAATGGGCGCAACATTGTTCTGATTATTGTAGTGTAGTCTATTGTTGTCTAAAAGACGGGAGACACATTCCCCTCTTCTTCACTTGGTTATTTTGTGGGTCTAGCAGCAAGAACTGTGGGGATGTTATCCTACTTTTTCATAACCTTTGGAATTCAAAAACATTCAATGATTACCTATTTCTTCACCTATTGCTTATTCTGTATATATTATGCATGCAGAGACATTATGCATGCAGTTGTTTGTTAATCAAGAACTTCAGTTTCAGTTGAATAGTCATGCCAAGTGCCCAAATTAGCTCTGGTCCATAGCTCTAATGGACTAGAGCTAGCCCCAAATGAGACAGAAATCTTAGTAAAGTGTTCCATTAGCCAATAACAATTGTAAAATACAAATATATACATATAAATACACGTATAATTACCTGAGGGTTCCATTTTCACCTTTATCAAGGCTGGTGAAGCGACTGTACAGACGTGTGATCTGACTGTGAGAAACTGCAAGGGGACGGACAGACAGGTCACAACTCAAACGTCGTTACTGTATGACACTAATGACAGACTGAGACTTTCAGCTAAATTGTTGCACTAATTAACAGACTATTGATGATTCCAAACAATATGTCATACTGATTTTGACATCTAAAAGTATGTTGCCAGTTAATATTAGATGACGTTCATTGAACCCAGAGATAAAATTACATTAAATGTTTAACCACAAAGCGTTTTGGCGTCCGTGTCTCCCAAAACCAACCCAGCAATTAGTCTGAGCTCAACTTACAGCCCGTTTCCTTCTTGATTTCTTCAATTTCCTCTTCTCTGAGTAATGTGGACGCCCGTGAACCCATGGTGAATGATAAACCTCGCAATCAAGCGGTAAAAAAAAAAGAAACTCAAAGTAATTCCTCCTGCAGTCTAAAAGTTGTCCGAGCTAGCTCAAAGCCAGACAAGAGCTAACAACAAGTTAGCAAACACTCCTCCTAGCTACGCTACTGGCTCTCGTTTGAAGTGAATTCTCGCTTTAATGACAGATGGACATTAGCTGCTGCTCTCTTGCTGGAAATTAATCCAATCGGTTGTTTTCTGTCTTCCTTGCTGATGCTGGTCTGTTCCTTTCAAAAACCTTGTCGATCTCGTCGTCTGTCTTGCTGCTGCTACTACTGTCTGCTAGCTATTATCTTACTTACAGCTGAGCTAACCTCACAGCAGCTGAGCTGTTGGTGGGTGGGCACGTAGAGTGTAGATCCCATAGCGCGGAGGCACAGTCACGTTCTGATTGGTTAGTTGGCTGCACATCGCACTGCTGCTAAAAAGCTACTTTTATTTTTATTTGTATCTACTACTTTTTAGCTACTTTTGATCAAATAAATGTGTGTCGCGCGCGCACAATGAAACAATAAGCTCTGTATAATTGCATTTAAATTGCAATCTCTCTTTTTATTTTTTCTCAGATAGATAGAAATATACTGTGGATACTTTTAGCCCAATATCGCCCTCGTGTGGTTAGTAATGTAAATGATTTGTCCCCGTTGAACTCTACTTTCAACATTGTTTCATTATATATCATCATCATCATTCTCAATAGAAACTTTCAAAATCCACGTTTTTCTGATTGATTCGAAAAATATCTGTCAAAACATTGTAAAGGTGGTCTAGGTAGGACAGTTTTCCCCAGACTTTTTAGCTCGTGACCCAAAGAGAAGTTGTCTGGACCTGAGAAGCAGATCTACAAGCCCACAATTTGCTATGAGCTGAGTTTAGTAGATGTGCTATTTTCACAAACATTTTTTTTAATTAATCAATTAATTATTGATTAATCCTATTTATCAGATTTCTTGTATGTGAAATTGTGTTGAATTTATATTTGAAATTCCTTTTAATTTCTGATTATTTTAATTTTAATTTATTTTAATTTGTTTTGGGTCTTTTATGCCTTTATTGATAGTGAATTCTAGACAGACAGGAAAGGGGAGAGATGGGGATTCGAACCCACGGCCCACCATCCGGCTGGCTTTGCAGCCTAGGTGCCCAGACGGTTACCGTCCGGGCCATAACTTACTTCAGATTTTTGAGGGGCCCCTCCTATGCCCAGCTTTGTGTGTACCCCATGATTGACTGAGCACTACAGCGATGATTTGATTGGCTGAGCAATGTACAGAAAATTGAGGAATTGTGATTTGCCGGATGTGATGATGTATGATAGATAGCGCCTCTCACTTCACACAGGTGTGATTTTATAAACTGTTTTTCATCTTTTAAAATTTGAAATTTGAAAAAAGTAAATGAAAATACATTATATTTAGTGACCCAAAAAGTGTGATCCTGTCTGTCCCTTATGCCCATATATGGAGACCTCTGTATGACTTGTCTGTGCAATTATTTCATAGTACTGATGTCATGGACGGGCACCAAGTATACTCAGGTAGTCGGGTACAGCGGATACAACTGGAGGGGCCTGTGTTCCATAGGCGTTCTGGGCAGAGTTAAGAACAAAAAGGAGCTTAGTTGACACCACAGTTAAAGACAAATCAAGTCATACTAACTTATCACAGTTTTCCATTAAACAGGAATGACTCAGTCAGGTGCAACAAGCACCTGTCAATTGTTAATTTCCGACATTCTTTTGTTGGTTCTAGCAAGGTACTAGCAAATGTAGTCCAGGCGCTTTTCAAGCACCTGGCAAAAAAAGGTGTTTCACACAAGAAATTCCTATTCCGGAACCACCAAGGAAAACATCCAAATGTTGAGTCCTCTCCTTCATACTATGAGTCAGAACCTGAGTTGTATTTCTTGATAGCTTCATCCATCGCAAAGATTGCAAACGTATCTTTAAAAAAAAGTGTTTGAAATAGAGGGGAAAGCAATAGGGGTGAAACAGAGAAGGTGAAGTTGTCCACAGTTAGTTTCCATACTTCATTAAAGACTTAAACTCCCATTATCTATTGTCTATCGGAGTGTTTCTCAATGTGGAGTCATTGAGGGCGTTCCAGATAGTTAGGAACCAAATGGACACTTACAGGACAATAAGACACATAAACCTAACTTCTCCCTAAAAGCGCTCATCATAACCACCTGAGCAGCCATTAATATTCAGCTGGTGTGCCAATGGAACCAATTGGACCCACTCCGAGTAAAAAAATGATAGTGCAGATTGGGGTCCCAGAGATAAAAAGTCCATGACCTAGTGCAAATAAAATTGGGGGTCCTTGAAATTAAAAATATATGGTCCCTTACTCCCTTGTCACTTATCTGGTCTTCACCCAGTGAAACAAGTGAAAAAGCCTGATTTCAGACCTGTGGTCTCCTCAGATGTGGCATCTTTGGCCTGGCAACTATTGTGAAGGTTTCCTTTAAAAAAAAAAAAAAAAGATAATTTGGGGTTGTTGTCGGGTTCCTTTGGGAGCCAGTAACCTTTACAGGTTTATGGTGGGTGAAATTCACTTTTTAATGAACGCTCCATTATGTTGTTTTGGTGAGATGAGAAAAGAATGGAGGTAGAGTACAAGAAAAAAATACATCCAGGAATTCCCTCCTGGTACTCTCCCACAGTTCATTGAAGCCTGGAAGATGCTGAAACGAGATGCATGCTCGAACCAGCTCTGTAGACAACAGGTAGATTCAAGGGATGCTGGGCTCTTCCGCCCCATTGCATAGCCACTGATTCCTGATTCCTCATTCCTTCAGACTGGGCCAGTTTCACCAGCTTATTCTGACATCGTATAGATGTCGTGTCAGGATCTGAGTCATGTTCTTTAGATCTTCAAAGACCTTGTTAGTTTCCATACTTCTGAAATTCCCATTCCCGGTTGTCTAGAGGGCACACCTGTCTGTTCTTCAACCAGCGAGAAATACAGTGGAAGTGGAAAGCGTGATTACAAACACCCCAGGCAACTTTGCACTCCTCATTTGTGTTAGAGCCTTGGTTGGCCTGGCACTCAATACAAAGATCCATGATGTGATTGCGGCAGATAGCACAGTTGTCCACTACAATGTCCCAAGACCACAATGCCACAGAATTCCATTTCTTCACTTCAAAAGGTTTCTTGCTGACTCTGCTGTTCGTGCCACTCGGCATATCAACATCCATAGGAGTTGCCATTGTGGCAATAATGCTTTGTGCGTATGTTTCCTTTATACAGATAATATTGTAAGCTACCCACAAAATATGAATGATTGTCCATTGAACAAGTCTCTTTTAAACAGAATCTCGTGTCATCAAATGCGACATCAGGGTACTCCATATATAGGCATTTGCTGTTTATCATGAATTGCTACTGACGTAATAGAATGGCCCCCAACATTTATATATTTTATAATAATAAAAGTGAATAAGGATTGGATTGGGATGAAACCATGCCCAAATATGGCATAGATAACGCCATAGAAGACATCATATAGTAGCCTCATGAAGTCATACACTGCCGTTTTGTTTTTATAGCATGGCTCTACATGCAGGAGGTGAGTTGTGTGTCTGTTTGTTCATGGATAATCTTTCAAGTCACTGGAACGATCAGTACCAACTTTATTTTCCTGGGAAGTACATTCGAGATGCATAGACCCTGTCAAACTATGCAAATGTAAACATTTTTATTGGTGAGTGGATCACGGGAAGAATGTTGAAAAAAAGACTTTGGAACTGAGCCCATACCCCATGTGTTCTACCAAACAAACTGAGAAACTTACAATGTACAATTATTAAAACGAGATGGGGTCCAATAACATCATGGCTCCCCTGTGAGATTCACAGGGATGGGGTGATGGGTCACAACGTTGCATTAATGACATCGGAGTTGCTCAAATATGGAGTAGTGGTGGTGGTCAATTGTCAATTCACAAAATGTGAAAAACACAAGAATATTCACAATTATGAAACATATTCAGGGATTGATTTACTAAACAGGCCTAAGATCAGTGTAAGGCCCAAACCAAACCACACCAATGATTCGCCATGCAACTCCTTGCAACCAAACGGTTGAGAGTAGTTGCAGATAGTTGCAATGTTGCATGCAACCATTATCCCCAATGGCAGTTGCAATGAGTTACATGGTGTGACATGTCTTCAAAACTGTTGTGTTGCAACGAGTTGCATTGGTGTGGTTTGGGCCTAATGGTTTGCCAGATTAGCTGTGGACGCACAGACACAAAAGGACATGCAGAAGAGCACTGTTCTAAATGGCTCACCCCTTTTAGGTGCAACAACATAAAAAGGAAAAAGGTTTGCATTTGTTGCATTCTTGAAATAACCCATCGCTCCAGCCGACTCCAGTCCTCTTCCTCTCTAGTGTTTTGTCAGCTCATTGGATAGCCAGTCCAGTCCCTCATATATACCTTTACCATGGGTAGCACAGGTAGCCTGGATGTACCATTTTCTGTTGCGACAGCTCTGCAGGCCCAACCTGTATGATAGTTCATTCACTGGCATAGCATTAGGTAAGTCCTGTTTGTTAGCGAATACCAGCAGCACTGCCTGACTTAGGCCACCCTCTTGCAACAATCTGACCAGTTCCTCCGCAGACTCTTCTACTCTATCTCTGTCATTGCTGTCCACAACATAGATAAGACCATGCGTGTTCTGGAAGTACTGTCTCCAGAGAGGTCGGATTTTGGCCTGACCACCCACATCCCACACAGTGAAGCAGATGTTCTTGTACTCTACGGTCTCCACGTTAAAACCAATGGTTGGGATAGCCTTAATAATTTGTCCAAGCTTCATTTTGTAAAGGATGGTGGTTTTTCCAGCAGCATCCAAACCAAGCATAAGTATGCTCATCTGCTTCTTTCCAAAAAGCTTTAGGAACATGGACGAAATTATGAGCCCCATGATGTGAAATGACCCTGGGAAACCTCCTGCGCGTAGCACTTCTTCCTGTGCTCGGTGTCTCTTTTATACACAGCTACCCAGATCTTACATCACCAAAAATGTTGTCAGCTTTGGAAACCATGGCAACCTGAAATCAACAAACATGGATGGGGTGACGGGTCACCCTTTGCCGCCAGAAAGGTCTGGGACCACCAGCAGTCAAATTGGACTGTAAATCTGAGAGTGTAAACATGGAGCCAAATGGACCATTTGGGTCCATTAGTTAAATAAGAACTCAGGATTTTGCAGTGTAGTTTAGTTTGCCTATGACTCTTGAACTGTAGGTAATACAAATCAAAAGCTTTCCCTCTGCTGTGCCAAATTCATTTTTTTGTGCAATTTTGTATTTTCTTCAAACTGTGCTAAAACTCACAAATCAGTACACTATTATCTCTGGGTACGTCATCTCATCACGTATAAGTCAGATTTGTCAGGTCCAATTCCAATTGGCTATGATTGCTGTCTGCCTTCCAAAGTTTGGGGGCCCTTATTTGCTCCTTCCCTCCTTGCACACTTTTCATAGTTGTCTCCGCCAGGCTAAATGTGTGACAGAGACTACAATTTTTGCCCCTGTCTAACAGCTAACAATCCGGCACAATTGGAATGATTGGCTAGCTGCACACTCCCCCCCTTTTTTTTTTACAATATATTCATTGAATTTTCTTTTTTTTTGACAAACAGACAATACAACAAAACAATACATAATACAGACAATACAATACAATACAATTACTTAAAATAAAAAACAAACAAAACAAAACAATAACATACATATATAAGTACAGTAGGCTACTCACTAGCTATAAGGGGAAGTCTTAATAAATAAAGTACAGAATATTACTTGTTGCTTGTCTGAAAAAAGGAAGTGATTAAAAAAAGAACTTGCAATGAGAAGGGGACGTGTTTTGGGGAACAATGACATTGCATGTCCTGTAATCATCAGTCAGTTCAGTTCAACAGTTAGATCGTCTTGGTACAGAGCGCCCCCTGGTGACTGTAATAATCTATTCAGATGATGACACCAGTTGGATTTAATCGCAGGGATCAAATAACGAATGCATGCATTTCAGGGGGCGCTCTGTACCAAGACGATCTGACGACGAGCTGGAAGAAAATGTATGGTGTGTGGTCCTGCTGATTGAGCTGAGCAATCTAAAATACAAAAGAACACGTCTTCAACAACTATGAGATGGTGTACTGGTCTGGTGATCAGGCTCTCAACATGCTCTTCCATGTTCAAGTCCCAGATCTCCTAGTTCAATTATGGTCCTGGAGAACTTTGAAATATATATTTCTAGTAAAGTGCACGAGCCAAGTATAAATTCAACACTGCACAAATAAGTTAATATTACTTTTCTCTCTGCACTGATGTGATGCAAAAAAAAGGTCAACAACGCCTGTACTGCCTAAGGAAATTGGCTAAGTTCAATGTCGACAAGACTCTGATGAAACTGTTTTACAGTGCCTACATCGAGTCCGTCATTTCTTTCTCCATTATCTGTTGGTATGGTAATCTCTGCATCAGAGACAAAAATTCCCTAGGGAGAATTGTAAAAGTGGCCTCAAAAATCATTGGCTCACAAATGAACGGCCTAGACCAGATCTTTAAGAAACAGGTACTTAACAAAGCCCTGTGTATCCGATATGATGCTGCTCACCCACTATACGGAGAGTACATCCTTCTCCCATCCGGCCTTCGCTTGCGAGCCCCCTGTGCCACAAAAAACAGGCACAAACATTCCTTTGTCCCGGTCTCTATTCACACACTGAATGCTGCTGTGCGTAGATCGAGGATATAACCTTATGATGAGCACTTTTACTTTTTACTTTTTACTGTATTATCTTGTGCCTATGTCTATGCACACGCACTTTTATGACCTATCGCATAGCACTTTAAACGCCTGCACTTTAATGGTTGTGTGCACCTTTTACTCTGGTATCCGCTATGTGAACTGTTTGTTGTCTGTACTGTTTCATTCATTGTTTAATGTACTGTCTATGCTGCAACCCAATTTGCCCTTCGGGGACACTAAATAAACTTGAACCTTGAACCTTGAACCTTGCACAATTAGCCACACAACGTCCAAGTCAGACGCATGCCAAACACTCACTCAGCAGTCTCAGCTTACTGACTCTAATTCAATGTCTTATGATTATGAATATAATTAAATGTAAATGTGTCTTACTCTTATAAACCCATGGGGTTAGGGCACTTTGTGTGCAGAACACGAAAATAAAATAATCAATCAAAAATAAATACTTGCTACCTCCCACAATGCAGTCTGCTGTTCCCTTTGAGTAACAACATTGATACAAAAATAAAATACAAAAAATAAAATAACAGGAGATTCCACTCAGTGATAGAAAAACCAATGTAGCTACTGTAGAAAGAAACACTGGTTCAAAGTGTAACCTTGGCTGGGGGAGTCGAACCCCGGACCTCATATCAACTAGGCGCATACGTTACCAGTGGACTAAAGAGCCAGACCTGAGGAAGAGCCAAACCTAAAGACACCAAGCACATACAAATACATTTGTCACGTTTTAAGCTATTTTAATATAAATGTTTATTTAAAGACATTTAGTTATAATTATTAATTCCATCGCTTAATTGTATCAAATAAATCCACTAAAGACTAGGCCTAGTTGTAATAATTCATTCCATCTGTTAAATCCACTAAAGATATAGCTGTAACTTATTAATTCTATCACTGAGGAAATATCTTACATTTCCGGCGTGAGCGGACGTCCATACGCCGTTACTACGCGGTCCAAGAGAGAGACGGCGTATCAACGTCGTGTGCACGGCGTGTCGGCGTAGTTCATTTTCAGGTCACTTTCAACTGTCTGAAAACACAAAAATAGTCTAAAACTGTCCGACGGCGTGAGCGGACGTTGATACGCCGTTGATACGCCGTCCAGAGAGAGACGGCGTATCAACGTTGTATGGATGGCGTGTCGGCGTAGTTCATTTTCAACTGGACAACGTTGGCGCTGTTCACTTTCAACTATTTTTGCTATGATTGATTGCTGATTTATTTTTGATTGATTATTTTATTTTCGTGTTCTGTACACAAAGTGCCCTAACCCCATGGGTTTATAAGAGTAAGACACATTTACATTTAATTATATTCATAATCATAAGACATTGAATTAGAGTCAGTGAGCTGAGACTGCAAGTGAGTGTTTGGTATGCGTCTGACTTGGACGTTGTGTGGCTAATTGTGCAGAGAGAAAAGTCATATTAACTTCTTTGTGCAGTGTTGAATTTGTGTGCAGAACACGAAAATAAAATAATCAATCAAAAATAAATACTTGCTACCTCCCACAATGCAGTCTGCTGTTCCCTTTGAGTAACAACGTCAACATTGATACAAAAATAAAATACAAAAAGATAAATAACAGGAGATTCCACTCAGTGATAGAAAAACCAATGTAGCTACTGTAGAAAGAAACACTGGTTCAAAGTGTAACCTTGGCTGGGAGTCGAACCCCGGACCTCATATCAACTAGGCGCATACGTTACCAGTGGACTAAAGAGCCAGACCTGAGGAAGAGCCAAACCTAAAGACACCAAGCACATACAAATACTACATTTGTCACGTTTTAAGCTATTTTAATATAAATGTTTATTTAAAGACATTAGTTATAATTATTAATTCCATCGCTTAATTGTATCAAATAAATCCACTATAAGACTAGGCCTAGTTGTAATAATTCATTCCATCTGTTAAATCCACTAAAGATATAGCTGTAACTTATTAATTCTATCACTGAGGAAATCTCTTACATTTCCGGCGTGAGCGGACGTCCATACGCCGTTACTACGTGGTCCAAGAGAGAGACGGCGTATCAACGTCGTGTGCACGGCGTGTCGGCGTAGTTCATTTTCAGGTCACTTTCAACTGTCTGAAAACACAAAAATAGTCTAAAACTGTCCGACGGCGTGAGCGGACGTTGATACGCCGTTGATACGCCGTCCAGAGAGAGACGGCGTATCAACGTCGTATGGATGGCGTGTCGGCGTAGTTCATTTTCAACTGGACAACGTTGGCGCTGTTCACTTTCAACTATTTTTGCTATGATTGATTGTTGATTTATTTTTGATTGATTATTTTATTTTCGTGTTCTGCACACAAAAGCACACAAAGTGCCCTAACTCCAGAATTGAACTAGGAGATCTGGGACTTGAACATGGAACCTCTGTGTTGAGAGCCTAATCACCGGACCAGTACACCATCTCTCATAGTTGTCGAAAGACGTGTTCTTTTGTATTTTAGATTGCTCAGCTCAATCAGCAGGACCACACCATACATTTTCTTCCAGTTCGTCGTCAGATCGTCTTGGTACAGACTGACCACACCATTGAGCCACGGTACCTTTGGGCATTCAGCAGATGTCTCCTGCCAGGAGACATCTGCTGAATGCCCAAAGGTACAAAGGTATAAAAAATAGAAACTCAAAAGCACCAGGAGACTCCTGGTGCTTTTGAGTTTCTATTTTTTATTCAAGCCTTGAAAAGTTCAAATTACTGCAGCATTGAGCTGTAGGCGGAACAGGACTTGAACATGGAATGTCTGTACTGAAAGCCTGATGATTAGACCACTGCACCATCAGTCAGACACTCCCAGGCAAAGTCTCCTGGTAATTTTGTTTGTTTGTTTTGTTTCAGTTAGTAAAGCTAAAATAACACAATCATATTAATCAGATGTTTCTAATCTTAGCGCTGTCTTCTTTTGCATGTTGTTGGGAATCGAACCCTGTTCTCCTCCGATGCCATGGCAGTTAGCAGTACTTGAACCTGCTAGATGTCTGTATCTGTAGCAGAGGCAACCGATCAAGTGCACTACACCATTGAGCCAAGGCACCTTTGGGCATTCAGCAGATGTCTCCTGGTGCTTTTGATTTTTTGAGTGGTGCAACCACTCCAAAGAACAGCAATGTCATTATGGGACTATGTAACTGTTACTATGTTTAGAGTACCAGTAGGGGGAAAAGTGGTGCTGTTGTGACAGAAACAGAGAGAGAATGAAATTGGAACGATACAGATAAGAAATTGGAACAATACAGAGAACCAATAGAGGGGAGTTGCTAATAGATAAAAAATCACACACGTGTGAACTGAGTTGTGCAATTCCCCCCCCCCCCCCCCTCTCTCTCTCTCTCTCTCTCACTCTCTCTCATTAGAGACACTACCCCTCTCACTGTTTCTGGCGCCCCCTACTGCTATTATTAAGTCACATACTCGTGCTCTCACAGACACACACACAAACAGGTACGAGGACATTGCAAGCTGGTTGTAGGAGTGGTTGCACCACTCAAAAATAAATTATATCTATTTTGTAATGTTAATTAGAAAGGACTGTAAATAAATAAATATACCTTCAATAACCCAGCAGGGAGACCAAATACCGTGCCGTCTTTACGTTAAAAATGAGTGAGTAGTTTGAATGACAGGGGCACGGTGGCACAGTTGGTAGTGCTGTCGCCTCACAGCTAGAATTAAGGTCCTGGGTTCGATTCCCGCTGGGGACGCTGTGGGCACTGGCGGCGTGTTCCCTCCTCCGCGTCATCAGTGCCCATACCCGAGGCGGGGGTTGGCGATAGGGCCTTTCTGTGTGGAGTTTGCATGTTCTCCCCGTGTCCCCTAGGGTAGATACCCTCACAAAAACATGCCGTAAACCTGGTCTCTAAAACTACCTCCCCCTGGCCAGCCGGGGCGCCTGATGGAGGGGAAAGGAACTGGTCGGAATAACATGTCCCTTCCACGCGCTACGTCCGACCGGGGAAATTCGCCTCTGTCAGGTGAAAAGAAGCAGCTTGGACTCCTCATGCATAGAAGGAGGCATGAGGTCAGTCCTCTGCCCCAATTTATTCCACATTTGCCTGTTTTAGCACCATCAAGACTCAAGAGGAAGAACCTTTTTTTCATATACCGTAATCCTACAGATTTTGTACACATTTATTATCTCTATAGTGATCAAGGCTGATCTGTCTTGGCTACTGTAGTGCATGTGTATATTAGCTTTCAAAGTTTGCAGGAGTGGTGCGTTTTTAACAAAATGCCACAAATCTTGAATGTAGTGTCCCATGGCCGTGAAACTTTGCACACACATTCTACTAGGCCAAGGAAGAAATCGTTAGCTACTAGGCCAAGGAAGAAATCGTTAGCCTCATAGCATAACTGCCTAAGTCATATTTTTAAGGTTTTCAGGAAAGAAGAAATGAAAAATTTACTTAGTCAAATTAGGGGGAAAAAAATACTTAATACAATCTAATTTAAGGAACCCTTTACACAGTAAAATCCTTAGTGTGCAAAATAAAAATACATTTGTGGTTTACAGCATGGAGTGTGTAAAAAGTGGGACATCGTTCTTTTAATGAATCCACTTGCTGACCAGCTGTTTAATTATTTATAGGGGGATATATGTGATAACAACTTCATTATGCTTTATGTAGCATGTGATATGTCAAACTAGGGGGTTTTCTTGATTCTGAATCCATTCCAACCATTAGTTTTTCTGCACAAAAAACATTCCGTGGGCTCACTGAGCTTACTGAAAATTCATTCATCATTGTGTGTGCAGTCCAGAATTTATTTAAAGGTCCCTGCAGTACAGCAAACATTTGGTGGCATGTCCTTTATGTCATTAATGTCAATCAAACATTTGTGCAGGCTCCGGACCACACAGCGAAAAGAACATCTCTGCATAGATGTACTTTTTCCTCTAAAGCTAAGCTACTGTATATTGTCGCTGACAGACAGAAATCTTGTATCTCCATATTTCGTTTTCTTTTTTTTATATTAATGTATAATGTAATGTAGTATATTAATGCTTTACTATATCCTACAAGAGTGTAACACAAAAGTAGAGACAATAGCCAATTTTCCTAGTTTTGGATATACACGGTTTCCACCCGACAGCGACAAAAGATCATATAAAAATCAAGTAAAGCAGTAAAACATTCTTCCAGACAGCATCTTTCACAGTGACATAGTGCAATTCATTATAAAATGGGTCTTTAAAATCAGTAAAATAATAAAAAAATATCACAAGTTAAGAAAATAAGTGTTATAGTGTGCTGATGGGGAAAAACAAAAACAACACAAACAACACAAACATCAACTCCGCGTCAGCTTGATTCTTTAGCAGTGCAATGAGAAGTCACATCTTCTCAAGCCATCCAGTTTGAGACTTTTTGAGGTCCATTTTACTTTGAGAAATAGCACACGTAGTCCATGGCCTTCTGAATACTGGGGAGAGAGAACATTTAATGTGAAGAATTAGTTTTCACAATGGCCAAAAAAGTAGAAACAATCACACTTGAGATGAAAGGCTATAAGAGGAACACATGGGGATGTATGATTTGGATTGCTGATTATAATAAAGTGACTAGAGCAAGTGTATGCGTTTTGTGCTTTTATATTAATTAAAATGAAAACTAAAAGGAAGACAGTGACACATGCATTCATGCACATACAGACCTATCAATGGAGTATCCTCCCTCACACAGGTTGACCAGAGCATAGAGGTGCCTCAGTGCATACTCATACTGAAACACAAGATTATAGCCCTATATATTAACATCACTTCATATTCATGTTCCATACAAGACGCCAGTCAATTACAGTAAATTTCAGCTTAAAAGAAAAGTACAAATGATAGGAAGATAACATGGATTTTCCCCATGTTGTATTGGGCTGATTTAAATGTCAGGCATTTACAGAGAGGGAATTTGTGTCATTTCATTCATTGATATCAATACTATTTATTTAATCTGCACCGCACAGAAAAACAATATATATACATATATGTGTCTTGGACAATAGTAGTTATATTGCACCCAGCCCTAAATGCAATGCTCTGCCTAGAGATTAAAAAAAACACAAATTTATACTTTGCAGTTCAAGTACCACAGTGGAAATGAATATAGCATGAACATGCTACTTTGCAAACAGTAGATTGCAAAAGTCCACGGAACATGATTGTGATATGAGAATATGAATGTTGTGTAAATTAAAAAATGTTGCTACTATACCTCCATTTTGTGCCAGTTGAAGCAGTTGTACTTGTAGTAGGTGACTGCGGATTTGTAGCACTCATCCTGGGAGAGCTCTAGTCGGTCGTTGAGAAGCTTCTGAGCCTTTAGCTTATCGCCAGTCACCCTCGCCACCACTCTGTTCATAGTCTCTGCCAGCATCTCCCTCACCTAAACAAGATTAATTTCATATAGCAACTTAACAACTAATTGTGAAATGTTTTAGGCTTAGGCAAAAAATAAAAAGCAAGGCTTTTGCACACCTACAGGCGACAGGTGCGTAGGAGAGGGTTAAGTGCCCGACATAATGAAAATGAACAAACACTGTCTTCAAATGCAGTGAAAAAAACTTTAATAAGGAAACATAGCAACGTTTCGGCCTATGCGGCCTTCATCAGACTATCTTTATGATAAATAAAGATATCCTGATGAAGGCTGCATAGGCCGAAACATTTCGCTATTAAAGTTTCTTTCACTGCATTTGAAGACGGTGTGCGGGTGTTTGTTCTTTTTCAGACTTAGATGACTGACATTTACAGCCAAGAACACACACACACACACACACACACACACACACACACACACACACACACACACACACACACACACACACACACACACACACACACACACACACACACACACACACACACACACACACACACACACACACACACACACACACACACACACACACACACACACACACACCCACACACACCTCCATTTACCTTAAGGTGGGTGTTGATCTCCATAAGCAGCCCTCTTACAGTATTGATGTCGTTGGAGGCCATCATCTTCCTCTTGAGGATGGCCAGGGGCACATCAGGGCTGGGGATGATGTCAGCGTCCACCACCGGCTGCAAGGTCATTGGTTCAGCTGGCTGGGCACCTGCCAAGCTGTTACCCTGGAACTCCATCACTTTCATATGGGCAAGAGTCTACAAAGCAAGCACATGAACCACTTACACCCTATATACCAGGGGTTTTCAACTGATTATGAACCAGGGACCACCAC
Source organism: Protomyctophum parallelum (assembly GCF_964188405.1). Classification (NCBI taxonomy): domain Eukaryota; kingdom Metazoa; phylum Chordata; class Actinopteri; order Myctophiformes; family Myctophidae; genus Protomyctophum; species Protomyctophum parallelum. The sequence goes on along the minus strand of NC_139718.1, from coordinate 28,772,785 downwards.
CCTGACTGAGAATCAACCTGGGGACCACTGTTGTGTTGGGAGGAGGGGGATATGGGGGGAAATTAACCTTCCATATTAAACTCATGATGCTGTTCATTGCAATTTATGCATGACGAGCAGTGAGCAGACATTACATTGAGTATTACATTATATTTCTTTATAATTGTGACTCAACCAGGCAATCCGGTATACCTACTTTCCCTTGAAATTCTAACTCCCTTTTCTGTGGAAGTTCTAGGCGTCCGACTTCCCAGTAACTGACAACATTGATGCGTCATCAACTCATCATACGCCTACAGAATACTTTCCTACATACTAAATGCATGATCAGCGACCACACCTTCACGGACCACCAGTGGTCCACGGACCACCAGTTGAAAACCCATGTCTTAACTGATATACCGTACTGACACATGTGGCCCTATATCTTGGCCCTATAACCTTTATCTCTAAACTGTTTTTCCCCATATTTTACTATCTTGAAGCAGATCTACATCCATACATTATGGCTATTATCGGCTATTTGAACTATTTTAATAATAGTAGTAATATATATAATAGTAATATATATATATATATATATATATAGTAAAAATGGCAAATACGTGCAAGATATAGCACATGATGACATGATTATATGGGCACATTTCGTAATAATGATGACTCAATCAGGCAAGCTGGTACACTTCACCCTTCTTGAGATTCTAACTGCCTTTTCTGTGGAATTTCTTAACCTCAGACTTCCCAGTAATTCTGATAACATTGACGCACGTCTTCCACGGAACAGTGAGTGCACAGACGTTGACACTGTTCCGTGGAAGAAAATACAAAATCTACACTTTGCTCTGCTACATTACTAAATGCATGGTCAGGGACCACATGCAATACCTCCACGGACCACCTGTTGAAAACCCCTGCTATATACTATAAGTTGACCGGGGTCCACCAGGGCCCTGGTCATATTACAGGCTTTGCGTAGGAGGAAAAACATTTACATTACTTAACAAATGTTACTACAAATGTTAAATTCAATTAAAGCACCATTTCCCTCACGATGACATGGACAGTTCGCTGATAGATTATATTGACCGCCGAACGCTGATTCATCGTCCATCATCCCAATCCTGACCAACACTTTAGATTTACAGTATCCTGACTGATACAGGACCAACACTTTAGACTTACTGTATATCAGAGTATTTTGGTTGGCTGTTTAAAGGAAGTAGCAAAACAGAAATAAATTCCTCTTTTCATCAAAAAACTTTTTTTTCCTGACCTTGTTTCCAAACTGCTGGACGTGGCTGGTGTTGGTGTGGCTCTTCACAATCTTAAACTGCTTGATTAGGGTTTCCTTTGCCAGGTCCTCCTGTAAGCAAGTAGTGAAACACAAACCCATCAGAAAGTAAATCACTTGGACAGAAACATTCCTAGTCTGGAGGAAACCTCTGCCCAAAATACACTATCTAAAAGTCGCGACACGACACGTTATGAGCTTGTAGATCGGCAATGTATTTTCAGAAAAAGGATTTGGTGTAGTGGGGGGTGGGGGGGAGAGTTGACCGAGTACAGGTGAAGTTTACTACGTATAGAGGTTTTAGTTTAAGTGGTTAAAATATTTGGGACATGCAACCATGGTGCATCAACCATTCAATCAGAATGTGTTCCTGTATTGCATTTCAACACTTCTTTACCTCATCACCTTCCCATGTCAGAATAATGTGCCATAATATTAAAAAACAACAGATTTTCAAGTGTTAAGACCAGTATAGCCAACACACAATGATATCATCGGAAGGTTTCAAATGGCCCTTATTGAGTTTCATGTGTGTCAATATTATTCAATATGTGTAGTATTATCTGTTGTATTGGTGGGGGGTATTGGTAGACACCGGACAAGTTGACGTACCACATCAGAGTCTTCCATCCATTTGATGCTGTACACATCTCCCAGGTAAGTGTCCCTCTCCTCATCATAGTAGCAAGCATAAGAAGATTCATGAGAATTGGCAGCAGTGGTAGCATACACTGTAAAAGGAGAGTAGGTGTTGCATTTTAGTTTTACATTTTATAGATTATGAATTTATTATGGTCATCGTACTTTCCATTCGGTCATCTGCCTCGTTTGAAAATAACTTTATTCTTTTCACATGTGTTGTGCTATATAAATAAACGGGGACTGCCCATAGATCCAAAGTCCTGTTAGTCCGAACATACACACATTAAGATTGGCGAACATGCACTGCTCCCATGTTTGCCGTTATGTTTAGGTTAGAGATAGGGATAGTAATTTCGGAAGAATGAACCTTCTGACTAATGACACAGCACCTAAATAAACGTGAGGGGTGGGTGAGACTTTTGACGCACATGCATTTCTAAATTCTAGGTTTTCTAAAAGAAAGTTTAGCAGCAAGGAAGATACCTACAGTAGGTCAGCCAATATTGACTGTCAGTTGTTGAAGTTAGTATGATGTTATACTAGATGATACTGGACAATAGTAGTTATCAAAATACTGTAATTTCTTTGATTTTATTGGCACTGTACATACAGGCATTGCTGCCAGTTCTGTCATTCAATCATATTCAATTCAATTCAATTCAATTTTATTATAGTGTCAAATCACAACGAGTTGTCTCAAGACACTTTACAACCAACAAAGATCCACCCAGAGCAAGCAATATTGCGAATTTGCGACAATGGCAACGAAAAACTCCCCTAACAGATGGGTCACTGTCCTGTGTTCTATGGGTGGAGCACAAATGTCAATATTGGCAGATCATGTTCATTTAATTATGGGAAGCCAAAATCATGATCAAGATTCAAATTTGAATACTTTTGCAGCCCTAGCACTGTTACATGACTGCAGTGTTGATTGTCTTATGGACTTCATCATCACCACATGTTGTTCTGTTCTGGGAAGTGATTGTGAGTAGGTGAAGTGCAACTCACCATCAACGTCAGCAGGCAGGCGGGTCATCATTGATCCAGACTCACATGCTTCAATGTAGAACACCATCTGTGCATGTGTGTGCAGGAGGAAAGGGATGGGTGAGGAAGAAATCAAGTTCGGTGAGGTGACGCCATCACCTTCCAGCAAGAACAATCTTGTACTCCAGCAATCACCTGATTGGCATGATCTAACTATGCCATCAGAATTGTAATATGTCTAATGTTTAACCACTTAAAGGTATATTCAGTGATTTCACTCAAAAAACCTTAGGTTTCGTTTTTGGCTGTGGGACCCAGCCTTTCGTCCAATCAGGATAGAGAGCCAAAAATGAAACCTAAGGTTTTTTGACCCCCAGGGGTTGACTGGGGACAGGGAGGAACTCCTTATATGGCCAGCACACTCTATAGTAGGGAGGATTATCACAACAAAACAAAAAAATAAGTGATATTTGAATTAAGTGAAATCACTGAATATACCTTTAAGCCCCATTTAGAAATTACATTATTTTGAACAAGATCTACAGGATCACAATGTTCACATTGTGACGTGTTGTGAGGCTATTTTCTATATTTATAAAAAGAAAAAGAAAAAGAAGAAAGAAGTGGTTATAATGACATGCGCCGAATAGGCTCTCACCTTTTTGTACTTCTTGTTTTCATGCATATAGTTTATGGTGTCCATGAAGTCTTTAACATGAAGCTGGGGAGAAAGAGCGAAAAGCCTCTTTAGAATTCAGTCAGGTCATTAATCACAATATCACATGAACACACACAGTGTGGCAGTCAGAAGTGACACCTTTGTATTTACATTGGTTTAGATTTATGTGTAAGAATTGGGTGATTCTATCTGTGTGGAAAGACCACTGTCCAAAGCAGGAAATAAAAAATATGAAAATGCTTACATCATCATTAGGGAAGGCCAGGATTCCAGGCGCGCCATGATCAGTGAAATAAACAAACACATGATCGTTGGGGCCGCTGCCAAGAGAATGAAGAAATGGAAACAATCAACGACCTGATAAACCAGTAAGGTTGATATTCTACACACAATTTATTCAAACATTCCCCGAAATAGAAATTCATTCAAATAAACCTATTTTCCAAAGGCAAGCGGTTTTCAAATGAAACACTTTAAAGTTGGCTTCATTTTCCTCCTCACCTATTCAAGACTTTGCCAGAGCCTCCTTTAACATTTTGAGAGTCACCTTTCAGCACTGCCAGGAAGTTTTCAGGAGTCACAGCCTTTCAGGGCAACATTAACACAAACAAGAGAGATAAACCAAAAAACAAGGGAGTGGAGTTTTAAAATATTGAAATCTACCTACGAAAAAAACCTTTTTGAATGTAGTGATGTGATTCTCATGCCATGTTATGGTCGGTCAATAGCTATGATTTGCACTTGTACCTACAGTATGTGCATGCACACTATTTGCATTGCAATGAATTACTCACATCCCCAGTGTAGTCTTTGGGAACTCCCTTGTACACATCTGTACCATTTGGCCTGTTGATTATGATTCCTGGTGTGGGGTTGCTGAAAATAAAAATATTATTCAAGTTTATCTAGGGAAGTGAAAGTCAGCTGACAAAGCATGAACACAATGACATTGCGAAATGGTTGATTATTCACCAATCAGGTGACAGTGAAGAGAGTAAAGGAAATGTACAGCTATCTCTCTTACTATCTATTCACTTGTCATGTGCATATCGATAGTACGATGATGAATAACAAAATATATTTATATATATATAAAAATATTTGGACAGTTTTAAATGCCCCAAATAGGAATGCCAGGTGGAAAGTGATAGAATGCACTACAGTTAAAGCTTAAAAGCAACCCACCAAAAAACACAAAAGTATAACCAGTAGTATTGACATACAGCAAGTATCGAAGTGGATATCAACATTTTATCATGTTATTTAGGACTTACATTATGTTAGGTTTGATAATGATTCAATTTTGACTCACTGACCAAAATATTCAGTATAAATAAAAACAAGGGCACCGCTGTTCCAGGAAATAAGCTACCTTATGGTGAAAATATGACCTCTTATCATTATTGACTTAAATCTTTTTGATAGATAAAGGGGCTCACAACAGATTGACAAATGTGCTAATATTTAACCTTAAGAAAGTTCAAACATGGATTCCACAAAAAGACCAAGTGCAACAAAAAAAAGAAAACATTGGACCTGGAATATTCCAGGAATATTCTATTTATTTAAACTGCAAGTAGATTTTAATAGTAAATAATACAGGAGAGCCCAGTTAAACATGATTGCTATTACATTATCACTGTAGCCTTGTATATCTAGCCCAAACTGAAGCCAACAGCACTGTCAATCACACATCATGTCCAGCTTCCCTGTCTTATCTTACAGTATATAGACAAAATATATCAGGTGACTATTGTGGGGATGACTATTGGTGCTTTCACAAAATATGTTTTTGTAGTCATCAGAAATGCCTATACAATAACTATGTTTCTGGCTATTCTATTATTTGCCTTTTACCCGGTCAAGTAAGTTCCGAAAAGTACATCCACGTCATTGTATTGCAGCCTTTAAAACCAGAAAAAAGACACTTAGGCCTACTGTATGCCATACGATAGACAAAATCCAAGACAATAAATATAGTCAGTATGTGAGGTTGTGTTTGGATTGTCCTTATACTGTACTGTGGAAATGTCCGCAACGTTCAAGCAATACAAGTGCCTGTATTGTACATTTAGCATACTTTGTGAAGAAAGTTAGCTCAATTGATGTTTATAGATGTTAACACACCACTGCCCAGCTGCTTAGTTTTGCCCTGAGCAACATAACTCCCATATGAAGTCTAGAAAGGATAGCAAAATTAGTTCCTTGTGACTCTAGTCAACTATAGCTCAATGGTCTCGTTTAGATCACTCTGTTAAGGGCAGAAACAGATAAAACGGCACACCCACAATTCCCTATAATATTCGGGTCTGAAAACGCAGCAGTCTGTAAACACATTTAGTTTACTTTTTCTATTATTTTCACAACCTATTTTTCAACCATTTAGCAATCAACAAATCAAATGTTCTATGAATGCATGCAGCTTTGCACCCTCTATAAATCTTGTGAATCATGAGATTTGATGACAGATGTCATGGACCTCAATGTAAGTGGATATACTATGTACAAGTATGTACTATGTAGGCAACAGAGGACCTGTACAGAGAACTGAGAAACACCAAGAGCATGTGAAGTACAAAGGAAAACTGAACTCACTCTTCATTGTTTCCCAGGTCGTCGTACATCATGACCACGATCTGCTCATCAGGAATGCCATTCTTATGAACGATCTGATAGGCATGGCAAGCGTCGGCCTGGGAGGGAGTCATGTCATTCATTATAATCAACTTCTGTGACCATTTCAGTTTTCTGGAACTGTAAATTAAATGGCACTTTAGGTGTGCCATACTTTCATATATTTGTCTCTGTACTGTTATTACATAGATATCAATACAGCAAATAAAATGTATATTGATTCCGTTTAGAAACGAGTCTAAATCTTAGGCTATGATAAGGTGGCATTGTGGCTAGTTGCGTATGCCAAGTTCCACTTGATTTACCTGGTGCCTGTAGTTGTACCAGCCATTGGAGCCAGCTACAATCACCACCCAGTTCTTCCCCTTGTCGGTCTGCTGTGAGGGGAATGCAGCAGCCAGCCCCAGGCCCAGGCCCAGCAGGGCAACGATGGGAGAAAACATTCCCTCTTGCAGTGTTGTTTCCTTATTACTGTATGTGGGTGACAACAACAAACTGACTGAACAAGTTCTCTTAAAACAATTCACGGCAACATTTTCATATATTTCTGTGCCAAATTCCCACCGAGGTGACAGTTATGCATTTTAGCTTTTTTTTGGGTTAACGGAATGACAATATATTATAAACATTGTAAACGCACACAAAATCACACAACCTAACTGCCCGATGTCACATGACACGGGGTGGGTGATACTCTTCTTTGGAAAGCTAACGTTAGCTCTAGTAGCAGTCAACCTCTAAAACCCTATATGGGGTGCGAGATAACCCTTAATAACAATGTAGTACCCAATACAATGAGGATATATTTCTAATTGTATTCACCTTCTGTTTTACGGAGTGTCTAGATGAAGCCGCTGCAATGCTGCATGCATGTATATCCACTCACCGTCGTCCAATTGTCAATTTATATAGACGTGATGTCGGGAAACAACCTGGAGTTTACATGGGAAACCAATCCCGACGCTGAGCGAGGACTGAGGAGGCGGGACTTGTACACTGTACTGTCCGATATTATGGTACTGTCATGTGATCAAGCAACCCACGCACTGTACTGTTAAAAACAATAATAACTAACTATTTTCAAGCACTGTGGTTCAACGACCCCATAACTCAGAGTGTACAAATGGAAACAAAATGCCCGTTCCACTAGTCCTAAGGGAGAATCAATTCAAATGGCTGGAATTTCATTGCCTGAGATTTGTAGTCTGAAAGTGGAAACCACTTTGAGAAGTGGACTGGAATCCACTTTGAGAAACACTTTTCTAGCAAGATATTCTGCTCAAGCTGTAAGAAATTTGGATGCATTTTAAACATATTCATTAAGATCGCAACATAAATTTGAATAATGTAGGCTAGAATATATAGGCTACACACCATTGTCGCAGTGACAATTCCTTATTGGTAGGTACAAAAAAACAAAACAAAGTCACGTGCTTAACTAACCAGCACATCTTGTAAAATAATATGCTTTGTCACAAGACGAAGAGTTGCTTACTCAGGGAAACTCATAGAGCACTGCATGTCTAGGCAGAGCGGTAGTGTGGGCTGCTGATGTGTGAGTCACTGAGCAGTGCACTTTGATTGGTTTGATACATAGTGGTGGGAAGTAACCAAGAGGCCTACATTTACTCAAGTACATTTAAGTACACTTTTGTGGTACTTTACTTGACTACGGCATGTCATGTAAATTGTTCGATACATCTCAGAAGGCCAAATATTGTACTTTCTCCACTTTTAACACGTGAAAAAGTTTGACAAATTGTGAAATATTTGAGTAGGTCTACTTTTATTTTGGTACTACTTTTATGCCAATACTTTTACTAAGTAAAATTTTGAATACAGGACATTTCTACATTATAGTATGATGTATTTCTACATTATTTCCATTTACTATAGTAACAAATCTGAGTACTTCTTCCACCACTGATACAGTGCATACTGTATTGTAGAGGCCATGTTGTTGATGCACCACCACCATTCTCGTTTCTTCTTGAACATTTTTTAAAAGGCATTTCTGCTTTAGTTGACAGCAACGTGGTGATTGAACCTAGTGACTACACCCGGCTTCTTCTTTCTCAAGTGGCTTGTTTCCTTTTAGCTAGCCTATAATCATTTTGAAAAACAACAAAATGTATAAAACTGTCATAATTCCAGGCTCTTTAAAGATGTTTGCCATAATTCAAACAGTTTTATTTCTCTGTATAGAAAATAATTAAGTTAAATTAAATAAGGGAACAGTCCATCAAAAAGGGGGGGGGGGGGGGGGGGGATCGGCATCTTGTTTTCAACCGATGGTCCTTATTGATACATTAACCTTTGTCCCATAAATGAAAAGAAACAGGTAACAAAGTGTAAATACCATGTTCACAGTAATAAATATTCAAAACAAAATCTTTTGTACATTGACATAATATATATATAGAATCATATACAGTAAAAAGTTATTTTCAAGTTTATCAAACAAAACAGTAAAAACTAAAATGGCTGAAAACTTTACAATGATTGCATTTTTTTCCATTCCCAAGGCATCAGTAACCAAGGCAACCATTCAGAGTCTGTAATAAATAAAGATGTGATATTATCTCAAGATTTTAGTGCATCGCTGTAAATAAAAAAGAAATTATAGTGCAAGTTCTCTTTTTTCTCTTCTCCTCGCAACATAATCTTGCTAATTTCCAAACTAATCAAAGAGGAATGACAACAGCAACAACAACAAAAAAGTATGTTGAGTACAGCAACGGCAAAGTCTTTTCCAACATCAGCCTCTTCTAAATAAAGTTCTTCTGTTGTCATGGCAGCAACATTTTTTAAATAAAATAAAATAAAAATATGTGTATGAAACCATGGCCATTACTCAATACCAGGTTTTTTTTTGGCAAAGTATTTGGAGGCAAAACATAAAAAATTATATATTTCCATACATTCTTGACACTCATTTGACACACACACACACACACACACACACACACACACACACACACACAAAATGCATAGAAAATAATTACCAGTAGCTATAATTAACTTAATAGGGTTATTAATGGTCATGCAGCATTTCTGAGCGACGCAAAGCAAGGCAGATACTGTAAAATGCATGTCGTCATAGTAAAGGATGTTGAATGAAAGTGTACTCTGCCTCCGCTTGCACTTCAATTCCCTGGCTTCCTGTTCCCCCTCAGCAATAAGGAACGGGGGAGGGGGAAGACTCCCGTTTTCCCTGTTTGTCCGCAGGCTCCTTGCGTTCTTGCGGAGAGCCAGGAAAGCTCTGACCTTGGTTTATTTTTTCCTCAAAAAAGGTGTGTAGGTTTGTGAGTGTTTGTGATGTGCTTGCTTGGCTCACACCTCTGCGCCCAATTCAATGACCCCAGTCTCGATGATGGGAACTAGCTTATCTTCCACCTGTACCAGCAGGATGGTCTTGTCGATATGGGACCGATTGGTTGGGTCGCGGCTACAAGGCACCCACCGGTGAATCACCTGCCAAAGAGCACTAGTTGTAAGTTTCAGATCATATTGGATTTGCATGGAGGGCCATCTAATAAAAGGAAATATACAGAGCAAGCCTAAGGATGTAAAATACCAGTTGAAACCATGTTTAATGACTGGTGGTACAGTATGAGCTAAATAATTATTTTGAGGCTATGTTTTGTAAACACCACAGGATAACAATTTAAAAATAGAAATGCAAGGACAATTACATACAGGTTTACATCCGAAAAGTCAAACATTTCAAGAAATATATGGTACTGTATGATTGTATGTCTATGTTTATGCACAGCTTATATATTAAATATATATACTTATTTGCATAAGGAGTTCCCAATGCAGTCTTACCTCATGTGTCATCATGGCATCAGGTGCAAACATTTCAGTCAGCTCCATATATGGTGCACAAAAGGGGTCATGCACATATATGGGCATATACTGATGACAATCTCCATATATGGGCATAAAGGGACAAGCACTGGCAGACACAGAGATCTCCATATGGGCATATTGGTTGGATTGCCGGTGCGATGTAGGTGTGAAGGCCACGTGGCGGCCTGAACCTCTAGTAGGCCTATAAATAGTCTGAAGTAAAAAAAAACACGCCACTGGGTCACAGAAAGTGTTTTTCCCTTTCAAAATCCCATAATTATTTCTTAATTGTGTAATATGAGAACCATGTTCCAAAAATGAAAACAATTAGTAAAGCTACTTTACTCATATGGTTACAAAGCACCAACAGATATTGAAACGGTACAAAATCTTATCCAAATAGTACGAAAATGAAAGACTGCAAATTGACTACAAATCTCATATCAGGCATTGAAATTACCCAACGACAACATCCCATTACATATACGGTAGCCTCGGAAACCCAGACGTTTTTACATGTACGGTAGCTGCCTTGTGCAAACAAACATAATCACTGTTGTGTTCCATTGGATTTCTTCTTCATGTAGAAGAAGAAACGAGTGTTGGCAGTTCTCAGTTGTTTAATAAAACAAACTAAATAATAACACACCAACAACAAATGTCACAAAATCCAAGGAATCTCTGGAATGTTTTGATGGAGCATGCTATGCTTCAGTGGCGACAGCGAATCACGTGATTTCCTACTGTCATTTTCCAAAGCTACTTCTGGGTACCGCAGCAAAATTAATTAAATTCTCTCCAAACAAACAGGCAATCAAATATAACTGAACAATTCAGAGCCTGACCCTGACAGAATCACTGGACCTTTTTTTAAACGTATCTTTGGAACACAGTTCTTATATTAAAAAAAGAAAAAGGGATTTTGAATGGGGAAAACACGTGGATTGACATCAGGACTAGCTGGCCTAATAACTTACATGTCCTTCCATGCCCTCTAGGGGGCTCCAGTCTCTCCAGCATGTGCGTCCTGCCCTCAGTCTCAAAGATTCATCGGGCCACTGCAGCTCCTTCCTCTTGGACAGGTTGATGGTCTCCAGCACCTGACTTGCGTCCACAATCTATCACATGACATATTTCTAATCAGGTCCAATGATTTAAAATAATATAGTTCATTATAACATTCACAGGGAAGTATTATAAGAATCTGTTGTGAGGCCCAGGCCGTAGCGTAACGGTCTGGGCACCGGACTGGTGATCCAGTCGCGGTGTGCCGCGGGTTCGACTCCCGGACCCGACACGGCCTTTACCGCATGTCATCCCCCCATCTCTCTCCCGTTTCCTGTCAGCCTACTTTCTATCCCTTAAAAAACCAATAAAGGCGTAAGCCGCAAAAAAATATCTTAAAAAAAAAAAAAAAAAAGAATCTGTTGTGTTTCTTTTATATCATCATACCACTAAACCAGTGGTTCTCAAAGTGAGGTCCGGAGACCCCCAGGGGTCATTTCAAGGGGTTCCAGAGGGTCCCTAGCGAAGTGATTGATAGTTAAGAGTCAAATGGACTCTTACAAGTCTGTAACTCTGAGAGTGCACAAATGGGACCAAACGGGTCCATTTGTTCAATCTCCGAATTATGTGGGTCCATTACCTTAATGCATACTTTGAAATTAAAAAGTTCGAGAACCACTAAATCAAACTCAATCCTCACAGAGAGCCAACAGAGTTCCGTATCGAGTCCCGTTTCTCAGAAACAGCAACCCTCACACACACCTGTACTCTGTAGGAGATGTCATCCCTGCGCACTGTGGAAATGGCAGGGTTGTGCTGGTGTGGGTGTAGGGGGTGGTGGTGATGGTGGTGGGGGGGGTGCTGGCTTAGCGGGTCGGCCACCACGTTGCTGCACAACCCGTCGTTGCCCAGGAGGCCCACCAGCGTGTGGCGCTTACAGGGCGGGATGCTGTGACTGGAGAGGGAGGCGGACGGCCCCGCCGGGTCAGAAGTAGAGCCCAGACGGAGCTGCAGGGAGGTGGGCAGTGTGCGCAGGGACAGCTGGCTGGTGGAGGAGCGGCGGCAGGGCTCCAGGCCTGTGGCAGAGGTACGGAGGGAGGAGTGACGGCTGCTGCTGTAGCGGTAGGACGACGACTGGCTGGCCACCGAGGCCCGGGCCGGGGAGTGGCGGACCAGACCGGACTGGACTGACTGGGAACTCTGACTGGTGCCTGGGAGACAGAGGATGGCAGGAGGAAGAGCCAGGCAAAAGACAGACATTGTAAGTATTATTATTAAATATTATTAACTTCCGTAATACCAATTGGTATTGTATTTTATCATCGGAAAACCTTTACAATGAGGTACAACTTATAAGGATTGTGCATTTGTGGAATCGTAGCTCCCACACAGTAGTTTTACATAAAGCTTTGTTATAATACGTTTCTCACTTTGCAGCACCTCAACAAATAACATATAGTACAACGTTGCTGTCGGAAATAAAAATCTCCACCTCTTTTGCCATCACAATGCCAATGACACGCAAAAGTAGCAAAAATTTGTTTTTCTTCTATTATAACATGCCCAAAACAGGGAGGACAAGTTGAAAGTGGTAGAATAGAAATAGAAAGTATTAACAAGAGTTTACGAGTAAATAATAAATACATTGGATCCATTGGAACTCAGGTTATTTTTTCCACATTTCCTGAAAAGTAATGGTTTTGGACATACAAGATTTCCGGCCGACAGCGACCACATTTAAACCTCTAACAGCACTCACCCAGAGAGTGTGGCTGGTAGGAGTTGGTAGCAGCAGGGCCAGACATTCCACCCTGAGAACCTGAGCTCTGTTGAGAGTCACTGACGACTGTCCCATTCCCACTGCCACAGGACAGGCCTCCTGCATCAGAGTCCTCCATGTTCCCTCCACTGTTACACCCTGCACCACAGCCCTTCCTTAACCTAGACACACAGCAGCACAAAGGACACAAAGAGGAGAATAACAGTTGAATTAGCAGACAAATTTGGAAAAAACATAAAACAAACGCATATTTTAGCTCGGCAGGAGGCTATCCATCTACATTATAAGAGTGTAACACACACACACCCACACACTATTTGACATAAGGTGAAACTTGAGACACCTGCAAAGGTGCCTGATACGTTGTTAACTTTCTGTATGGGCACCAACATTGCAGGACCGAAACCCTTCCTCTGAGCAACATAAAGTAACAGACTGAGATGATAACATGGGTGTAAATAGAACTGAGGATAAGGTGAGCAGTGAATAATTATTTTCCAAATGGAATGAATGACTCGGCAGTACAAACCTGTGCCAGGTGCTGACAACAAAGTTTCTGATGTTTCCGATACTGATGGGTCCCCCCAGAATGTGTCCGAGCTGTGGATGGGAGTTGCAGTAGGAGGTGGTCAGAGGAGACACGTAGATGGGGTATCCGATAGGCTGGTCACACGAGGAGTTGATCATGTTGCGCAGGGCCTGCTTGGCGTTCTGGATGCTGCCACGCTCTGGGTTCCTGTTTCTCAGGAAGACAAGCTCCTGCTGCTGACCAGCCCAAAGGCCTCGGACACATTCTTTATTTACCTGAAGACCAAGGAGAGAAGTGACGTTTGGGTAATTATATTGGCCGAGTTCAATATATGTACTATACCACTCGAGTGGGGTGGGGTCTGACATCGATATATTCATGCATCATGAAGACAAATGCTTTTACTTGAGTATCTCTAGTTCCCCTCTTTTGGTGACATTGTATGATTTCTTTCACTACTGCTACTTTCTGGCCCTTTCCAATGATACTTATTACTATCCTTTTTCCTTGTCCTCTCTCACTATTTAAATCACAAACACCTGTGCCTGCCTCGTGCACCTGACTAGACTGCCTTTAAGCCACTCCACTGGCCTGATGTCAGGTTCAGTCATGTGTATGAACTATGAATGTTGAAAGCATTTCGGCTTTCAACATACGCCTCCCTCTGTTTGCTGCAGATCTTCAGTAAGTCCCAAGTGAAACAAGAAAAAAACAAGAAAAAATAGAAAACAAATATGCAACACAATACACAACTACTTTGTCTTATTCATCAGTTTGACATTACATTGCTGATGTATTCACTATTCTATCTTTGATGACGTCGTACCTTGATGACTCGGAAGCTGAGGTACCGGCGGTTGAGCATGATGATCTTGTACTCATTGGTTCCTTCGTCCAGGACGTGGCGCAGGGCTAGGAGTGATGCCGAGTTTGAGAGCACAGCACTTCTCCAGGCTGGGTCACCCTCGTGGGCAATGACCAGGTTCTGCTGGTGGGTAGAAATGGCCTCGAACAGCACCGCCGGCTCATCATACTCATCTGGGGATGTGAAGTGGTCCTGGCGGAGAGAGGACACATAGTAAGCTTTTGGAAATTGAATAAATTTTATGACCATTGCATGCCATTTCTTTAACATCCAGCACAATTATAAAGCTTGACATTTTTAATATTACTCAATGTGCATTTTAAATACTTAAAAGATAATATTTCATTGCATTAATATGTTTTCAATGAACAGCAAACAATTTAATTAACATTTGCACAAGTATAGCACCATTGAAATTGAGCATTTTGTTTGCTTCCAAATTTTTCACTGTTGATTTGAGTCCAGACAGTGTTTCCATCATGTCAATAACTGTCTGCATTTCCCTTCCTTTTTTAACTAATTAAATGACTACTGCAAATGTACAAGTAGACAAAATACACTAAGTGGAAATCCACTAAATCTGCTAAACCGGTTATAAATAAACTAGCTAAAGACAGGAGACATGTTGTGGTGCAAGATTGCAGCCAAATGTTAGCAGCTTGACTGGGTCAAACTAGAAACAGGAAATGTTACATTTTATAGGCTCTTGTACAGGATCCCATTACATCCTACTGGAGAATACAAAACAAAGGCACATTTTGGAATTAAACACCAGATGTTTAAAATATATATATTAGATTTAGTATTGATCAAAGGGCCACAGTTTAGCCCATTTATATTATTTCAGAGCCTCACCTGGTGGAGTTTTAGTGACATTCTGATTCCAGGCACCACAACTTTCCTCAGGAGCTCCATGTCAGCGAAGATCCACTCATCTCTAACTGAAGAAATGCGGAAGTCGCCCTTGAATAATGCATGTAATCCATACAGGAAAGATTCCAGATTGCTGTGGTAAAGAGAGAGAGGACATGTGGTCATGAATAAAGACCCTATTTTTCCAGATAAAACACTGTCTGCAATGTGCAACATCTTGCAAAGTAAAAGAAAGTGTCCGATAAATTTTCCAGCATGCTTCTCTTGTACGTACTGTAATGCTCTTTTAATCATACAAGCCAGCCCACAAATAGGAGGCATGCACAATAAATATTGGTTCAGTTGGAAAGATATTGTCATGTCTTGTGTGTTTGAGTAGTTGGGAAAACAATCTGTGGTTCTCAAAGTGGGGTACATGGAGGGGGTTTCAGGGGGTCCCCAGCTAAATGATTGAAAGTTAGGAACCAAATAGTCTCTTAAAAAGGTCTGTATGTATCTTAGTTATGTACAGAGTTTGTACACTCTCAGAGTTATGGGCCTAATGCATAACAAACTGGTAGTCCTTGAAATTTATAAAAACCTGGACATGTGGTGTGCAGCTGTCCCCAGGGCTCTCCTCCCCAACACACACAGGCCAAAGCACAGCAACACCAGGGCTGAGTCCTTGTCACTTTCCAGTGGCTGGAAGCAAAGGAGAGAAACAAATTGATTATTTCAATGATTGTTTAAGTTAGATTAACTGGCACAACACTAGTCCAAACATTTTCAGCATAAGATAAAAGAAGGAAAAATGTTTAGCTGTTGCTCTTATGCAGATCAACATTAAGTCTTGCTCAAGCACTCTTCAATGCAACATACGGTTAAACTTAAAACCTTACTTTGCATTGTGGGATGCCCTCACTCACTGACAACCAGGCTGCGATGCTGTACCCCATGAAGTCAAAGGTTTAATGCTACATGTTACTCAACAGCAACCCTACCTTGCCCCGTTGAGAATTGCAGTATTGAATCCAGCTCAGATAGATTCCACAGAAGCTGTCCCTGGAGATGCCAGCCAAACGGTGGTCATAGTCTTCGTCGATGTTGGGGTTAAAGGTGGGGTCCAGGTCTACATAGTTCCTCTCTCCACAGCCCCGCAGGCCATCTCTCATGGTCTCATTAGCCAGCCACTCCTCTAGCTTGGGGGATGCGATGACATAGTAGATGATGCCCTGACACCAGGAAGGAACGGTGGAAGAAGAAGAAGACAGCTTCTGATTGGCTCATTTGTGTCATTCATTGTATGTTTACATCTGGTACACCATTTGTGTGGTATTTTTTAAATGTGGTGGATTAAATTAAGATTGATTAAAAAAAAAGTATACTTTCTGGGATATTTCATTTTGGAAGTATAAACATTTGGCACTGATCCGTCTAGCGGCATTAGCTAAATTAGCTCTGAATACACAGACAGACAAACACAAAGACAGACCCGATTATAGACTGAACTAGCCTCTTGCAGAGCCATGAAATGAAGAAATGAATCTGCACTTCCATCTGAAATCATGTGGCAATGACTCTACTCCACTAACCTTGACGTAGTAAGTGGTCAGGATTCGTCGGAGGTCAAACACTTGGAGCATGGAAGCGGCACTGTTGTCTGTGATGCTGTAGCCCTCCAACACATATTTGGTGACCAGCACCTCCCAGGCCAGCCAGCGCTGGCCGAAGGCAGTGTTGAAGGACAGGACGTGGGGCATGTGGCCCGGCTCACAGCAGCAGCAGCCCTCATCCTCTTCAACCCCCTCGGTGATGGCCTCCACCTCTCGCTGCTGGCAGTACGTTCCTGGGTTTTAAACAATCGGCAGGAATATGAGATGGTACTGTATTATTATTTATTCATTGCGAACGCAGTGAGCCACTTACTATGACAGCAGGGGCTGAGTGTCTGTGTGTGTGTGTGTCACGCTGTGTGGTGTCACGCTGTTACACCACCGGCCCGCCACCAGAGGGCGCAGCTGTGGCACGCACACACACAACCACACACACACGAGCTGCGTTCGCTTCACGCGTTTGCGCGTCTTACTTGTCTTTTTATTATATGTGACAGTTAGATTGTTGATTGTGACACAAGCAATTTCGCTTATGCAAGTTCGATCTTTTTGTTGGCATTTTTATTGTTTTACTCCACGCCTTTGTTTTTTCTCGGCTTGATTACTGCAATGCACTTTTTTCTGGACTGCCTAAGAAAACAACTGACAGATTACAACTTGTCCAAAATGCAGCAGCCAGAGTTTTAACTAGAACTAAGATGAGAGAACATATTACTCCAGTTTTGGCTTCACTGCACTGGCTTCCGGTTGTTTTTAGGATTGATTTCAAAATTATTTTACTTGGTCTCAATGGTCTCGCACCTTCCTACCTACATGACTGCCTGCCTAAATATGTCCCAAACCGCGCCCTAAGGTCTTCCACTGCTGGCCTGCTCGCTTTGCCTAAAAAGATGGCAACTAAAAAATACGGGGAAGCAGCTTTTTGCTTCTACGGGCCGACTGCATGGAACAAACTCCCATTGTACCTTTGACAGGCAGCCTCTGTAGACATTTTTAAAGCACAGCTCAAGACCCACTTCTACACCCTTGCTTTTAATTGATCTTTTATTTTTTGTTATTCATGTCCTCACTGTATTGCATTACTGCTTGTTTTTGAATGTTTATGCCTTGCTTTTCTTTTCTTTTTTCCTCCATTGCTCTGTAAAGCACTTTGAGCTGCATTTCATGTCATGAAAGGTGCTATACAAATAAAGTTTTATTATTATTATTACTATACAGGAGAGTGTAGAATGGCAAAGAGAGAGGGGTGACATGCAAAACAAGTTACAAGGAGTCGGATTTGAACCCGGATCCTTTCAACTCACAAGGAGTGAGTGACTGAATTTCCGTAAAGGTACTCAGTAAAGGTCTATTGATTTATCTAACTATCCATCTATGGAGCACGTGGTAAAATTGGCAGAGCCACCAGGTACCCAATGGAAGGTCATAAAGCACATCTACAGTACATACAGTATTGCTTGTAAGCAAATGTTGCATAATCAGCAGCAGTCAGTACTGCCGAGTCATTGTAGTGTAGCACAAAGTCTTCAGAATATTTCCCAATACAATATAGCTTGAGGAACAAAATATAACAGGGCACCATTTCTCCAATGAATGAACTCAATAGAAGCAGCCGCCTTATTACTTTGAATGGTGTCCACGTTCTCCATACATCAGACGTATAGTATTTTGCAATTTTGTTTTGACCCTGCTTTGAGTATCAGATTGAGTGTGATTAACCAAATAAAAAAAATCAGCTACTGCTTTGTATTGTTCTGCAGTATGCGACAAACCCCATCTGGTGTAATAAACAGGCCAGATTCAAATGTATTTCTTGCGACCAAAGGTCGCAGTTAACTATGGAATCGAGCATTTCCCGTCAGTGTGTCGGGCACCATCACTGTGTCTCCCTTGTGACTTATACCTCTCCATTCAAATTTCAAAATCTAGATGGACCTGCCTCAAAGTTATTAGTGCAGCCACACCCGGCAGCCGGCGAAAACTAGAGTTCTCAACAGGCCCACCTGTCCATTCAAACTCTAGACGGGACTGCCCCAAAGTTATTAGTGCAGCTGCGTCCAGCAGCCGGCGAAAACTACAGTTCTCAACGGGCCCGAAAAATCTACCTGCATGTCATTCTCCCTGCGGCTCTACAAAGGGCATGGCGCTCCTCCTTACCTCTGAACTCCAGCCCGCGAAGCTGGAAGGTGACCAGGCCGTTGCCAATCTCCACCAGGTGCACCAGGGCGTTCAGGTAGTCAGAGGCCAGGATGAAGCAGTCTCCAGTGCCAAAGTTCCCCCAGCGCCCCAACAGCAGGTCCCCACACAGGCTGTGCTGTAGGGAGCGTGTCAAATGCTCATAGAAGATGGAGTTCAAGTTGTTGTCATCAGAGCCTAGGTAGGGACAAAAAGAACAGAATAGTTCAGTCAGTCATTGTCAGTGTCGGGCAGAAACCCTGGATCTCCATATTGAAGTAAATGAATGGCCTACTTCTAAATCTACAAACTCACATGTTGAGAGCTTGTAGATCTTCTATTTTAGCTATTAATTTTAAGTGAATCTGTCTGTGGGGTTTATAAATATTTAACCATTGAAAAGTATTACCACAAACCTATATCTAAATAATAACTACATTGCATCTATTGGAACATTTCTTTCCTACAGGGTTACAAGGTTTATGCCTGACAGTGACGATATGTAATATTAATTATTAACAGTTGACACAATAACTGAATGAAATTAACTAAACCAATTAATCTTAAAGGTGATCGCCCCAGTTTATTAGCATGTAGGTTATTGTGCATTACATCTTGATCAAAAATATGTAGCCACTATGACATACCTGGGTTTCTGTCCAGCTGAGACGCCAGCCGTGTGTTAGAGTGGTCAACTCTCTTGGTGCTACAACCCAAAACACATTTTATTTAAATTAAAATGCTAATTACAACTAAGCAATTACTAAAGTCACATTATTTTAGAAGCATAGTAATTAGAAGGGGATTAAACTGAAGACAATTTGGAATTGGGAGAATTATAGGGAATTAGAATAATTACAGTAATAATAGGATAGGATTCAATAGGCCTTACTTGTAGTCTCTCTCCCAGAACTTGACAGGGCGAACATAGGAAGTGATGAAAATGGCACTGCCGAGGAAGGGGTTGAGAGGAGTGGAGAAGACTGCTGACACTATGGCCTGAACAAACAGCATGGCAGAGTCTGATAGGGCTTGGTGTCAAGGATTACTTTGAAAAATACTATTTATGTCAAAGTTAATCAAATAAAACACCATCACTAAACATGGTTCATGGTTCAGTGAAAATAGCTGATCTACAAGGTGGACAACAAAATATAAAGTCGTCAATCGTCATGGGAGAGATTGTAAAAATGTAAAAATAATTTAAAAATAAAGAGATGTTTCAATTTGGTTCACTGACTGCGTCAATGGGCGTGTAACATGGTTGAGTGGCGTGTGTTCCTAGCTTATTTCCATTTAAAAAAATCTAATCAAATCATATTTCACCGGCATCATATTTCATCGTGTCAGTCTGAATATGCCATTGCCAGCTATCATCATGACGAAAAGATACGAGGCACAGCAAAGGGTTGAGCGAAGGCGTGGAAGGCTGAACCCCAAGTGATCTGCCAGGGAGCGATGTAGGTGTAGACGAAACGCAGCTTGTAGAACAGCTCCCACAGCTGTAGACAAGCACAGGACATCAGAAAAGCAGACATATTATGTAATCATAAACCAAATACATGGTTGCGTTTGTCTAAATACCCACACACGTTATATACAGACATAAAACCTTTGTGCAACTACAGAGAATACAGTACATCTTTTTCAACACATACTACTAGTATACAATACTAGTAAAATAAGTGGTTCCTCTTTAGTATTGTTTAGTGTGTCCTTGTGTGTTTTGCTCCATTTTTACATTGAAGTCCAACTCTGACACAGTAATGTGTTTAAAAAAGCACACTACAATACTACTTTTTATTTTATTGGTGTGATCATGTGTATTTTATTGTACCATATCTGTAGTGTACTGTATTCTTATGATCATGAAAGCTGTATATTTTAATTGCACTGTTAAGCCGTACAAGGGACAAGAGTTGAAAATTAGCCGTAGCAACAGTAACTGTCAGCACATCAGCTTCATTCTCTGTATTGGAACTGTGAGGGCGTGATATACTTTGCTGCACATGTCATGCCATGCATCATGCACAGAATATAGCAGGTCTACAAGTTCACAATGCTTCGCTGCAGGATGCGTTGTGAGCTTGTATATCGGCTATTTTCGGTGTAGTCACATGCTCTTGTTAATACGTTTCTTTGGTTAAATATTTATAAAACCCATACACACTTCACTTGACCACAAAATCTGCATTGTGAGCTCAGAGAACATCCATTTTGGCTACTATTACGCGTCACTCTTGTACAACGAAGCAGGGCATTACTGTACAAAATTAAACATAAAAGGTTGAAGGTGATGTACAAGGTTTCTGCCCGACAGGGACGATAAGAAGAATAGAAAAGCAATATGCAAAAAAAAAAGAAAAGAAAAGCAATATGCAATCGTATGTCTGACCTTGCTGAAGACTATGGACATGAGGAAGAGGTCGAGCAGCAGGGTCTCAGAGAGGTGGCGGTAGTCGAAGGTGAAGAAGAGGATGGTGAACAGTACAGTGACGTACTGGTAGGTGGGGCTGCTGTAGGACGATCGAAGGAGCTTCAGTCCTGCTACTGTGATCATCAGAGCCCCCACCCTGCACAAATGAGCACATGCATTTGTTGTTTCTCCACCAAGTTACTGTATATAGCATCACCTGTCAGTATATCTGACTACCGGTATATACCATATTTAATATATTATTACGGTATATATGTATACATCACTATTTATGATATAAATCTGTATATCTGACCATATAAGTAATACAAAAGGTAGAACTCTCACTCTGTGTCAAGTTTCTTTGGGCTGGCGAGCTGTCTGGCACTGCCACTCATCTCATTAAGGATGACGAGCGGATACAGAACGTTCTTCTCAACAAACAGCAGCCAGACATGGAGCTTCTCAAACCACATCACATGGGCCGCATCTGGAACAAGACACAAAATGAATTTACAGAAACACAACTAGCCTCACTGACAGACCTATTTCACTGGGATGTTGTAACTCCATATTTCGTTTTCAGTTTTTCCTAACATGAATGCCCTACTTCGTTGTACAACAGTGTCGCAGTGTCAACCAAGGCGGCTAACATTTTCTGCACTTCTTTGCAGAAACCAGGAGCATGATGATGTTAATGATGCTGTGAATGTTCCACTAAAAGTAGCCAGTAATGTAAGGATGATAGGCCGAACTCTATTCTGATTAGTTGGTCATTCAGAATCAGAACTCTTTGCAGTGATGTTAAAATCACTACAATTTGTACACGACAGACTCAACCCGCATATATATAATGTACGGACATGCTGATGAATAATTCTTAGATTTTGCAGTGTTATACAAAGTGCATGCAGAGTGCTAGCAGCAGCCACAGCTCAAGCAATGTAGTTTGGATACTTACCCCGGACTTCAAACTGATAGTACTCCTTGGTTTTGAGCAGGGGGTGGGAGAAACAGTACCAGGGAAGCTGCTTGCGCACCTGGGGCAGCAGATAGTGGGTGAGCAACCCCACTGTGCCCAACAGCGCGTACAGAATGTAACTCAAGAAAGGCTGAGGAGAAGGCATATTAATATTAGAACATTACATATTTTGTGGTTATATTAGGATTATTGTTGGGTCTGAATGTGACAATTTCCTGTCCAAAACATGGCTAAAAAGGAAATGTGTCACTGATATGAAATAATGTAAATGACAATGGTTAAATGGCAATCTGTTTTTATACAAAAGGGTTTTACGTTGTTTTAAAAAGGTTTCACTTATTCTTTTAACAATATTTATTGATTTTTCATACAGAAAAAATCGGTAGCAATATAGTATATGAAAAGATGAATTTGAAAGATAAAAGATGAATAAGAAAACAGTGTGTATAACCTGTAACCATATCCCCTTTCCACCCTACATAGCCCATCAGAAGATTCCCATAAGACCCAATGTCTGACCCTTTGCTGGAGTGCATCCATAAAGGTGCATAGTGTACTATAACAGGGGTTTTCAACTGATTGTGAACCAGGGACCACCACCCTGACTTAGAATCAACCTGGGGACCACTGTTGTGTTGGGTGGGGATATGGGGTAAGGGCTAAGATTAATGCTTTTTTTTTTTTTTTTTTTTTTAAGATATTTTTTTGCGGCTTACGCCTTTTATTGATTTTTGAAGGGACAGACAGTAGGCTGACAGGAAACGGGAGAGAGATGGGGGGATGACATGCAGTAAAGGCCGTGTCGGGTCCGGGAGTCGAACCCGCGGCACACTGCGACTGGATTACCAGTCCGGTGCCCAGACCGTTACGCTACGGCCTGGGCCGATTAATGCTTTTGTAACACTTACATTCCACTGTTTTTCAACCAATTGTCCACTAACTAAGTATAATTTCCTAATAATAATGACTCAACCAGACAGTCCGCTGCACTTCCCGCTCTTGAGATGATAACTCCCTTTTTCTGTTGAATTTCTTGACCTCCAATTAATCAGTAAATGACTACATGGACGGTCATCATAGGTCACCAGGTCATTCAGTTCACTGTTTCTCAACTAGTGGAACTGGAAAGACATTTAAAAAAATCAACAAATCCTACATTACTAAATGAATGGTCAAGGACCACATGCAATACGTCCGTGGACCACTGGATTAACCATTTTGGGCGGGAACCCCTTTTGGTGTTAGCATCATGTTATGCTTTAGCTATTGAAAAATAGCAGATCTACAAGCTCATAGCACGCCACCGAGTGGTGCGCTACCAGCTTGTAGGTCTGTCGTTTTTGAAAAATCGAAGAACGACTGACATAGAAACATAGCTTTTTCAGAAAACTGTCAGGATGTAGAAGACATTTTTAGAATCTGACCTCAGGTCAAAATGGGTTAAGAGTGTCTGCTAAATGCCTAAATTGTAAAATGTACTTGGCTGTACCTGTAGTGCAATGAACACTGTGCTGACATGGATGGCGAAGTACAGAACAGCGATGACCACACAGACAATCATGTCGGACTGAAGACGCTCATTCTATAGGGACAAGAAGAAACATCAGGGATGTGATCGGCAAAAGAAAAAGCAGGTCAACTGCACCCTCTAATTGTAAATCAAATGCAAATGTTGTTTTCAAACAAACCCCAACATATCCAGAAAATACCTGTAATATATCTGTAGGAAATACAAGGCAAGTATCAGCAAGCTTAGTAGGTAAAATTTGATCAGGTAAATCATGTGGTCTGAGAGGTCATTATGCAAGAATAGAAATCTATCCTCCTACTAGTACAATAAAGTAAATGGACTGGACCCAAGCAATTCACCTGGGACTTGTCATACTTAATTGACAACAATTATAAATGTACAGCTACCCCCCGAACATGGATTCAATTCATTATGCAACAATACTCAACTCACCACTGAGGCCCTCAGCTTCTCTGGAAGAGGGTCCTGGACCTCTGAGAGAGGGTCTTCTGGGTTCTTGTCTTTCAAGTTAGGCAAGATCTTGGACTGTATCAGTGAGCTACAAAGTGAGATAAATGACAATACAATATTATTATCTATATTTCAAATGTGGGGCCCATTGTGGCAATTTATCCGGTTTGGGGGGGGGGGGGGGGGGTGTACAGCACAGTAAAATTCTTAGTGGAAATGTCATGTCCATTTGGTTCCATTGTTACACTCTTCTGGGATGTTACGGTGTAGTCCTGTGTAAACTTACATGAGTACCGAGGGGTCACTACTCTGGCGGCTCAGATGGTACGACACTGCCACCAGCAGCCCACAGAACACAGAAAACAGCACAGGGATGTGATGGGGCTCCCATGTCTCCTGTGACACACAAACAGGAAACGTTCTTTATCACAAAATCTATACTGTACTTCGCCACGTTTTTATCAAAACGCTTTTGCATTTATAATCCAAGAAATTCAAATGAGATGAGAGGACCATACTGGTGATCTGGTCTGGCATGTGAATACAACAATATAATTTGACATTACTACTGACCATTTTCAAAATTCACTTGATACCGTTTATTGACAGGATGATATGAAAATCAACCTGTTTAGACTTGAAACTTGTTTGAAATAAGTAATACAACACACTAAATACCAATGTGCATGCAGTTACATCATCATTGCACTTAAGCATGGATTGATTTGAAAAGTATATCCAAACCAAACAGTCCCTGGAGAAAAGAAACATCCATGACAAATTAGCTTGTGGCTATCCCATAATACAAATTATTACAAAAGTACATCCACAGTGCAGCCCAGCTACAGTACATGGTATTAGTATGTTTATTTTAAATGACTATTGACTGCAGAGAACATTTCCAAGTGAAGACCAGATAAGACTGGCAAGCTGGTAGCTCTGATGACCACAGTGGCATTTTAACTCCACATTGTAAACTTTGCTTACATTAATTAATTAATTAATAATGAATTCATTCTCGGGAGACAAATCAATCACATCTCTACTAAACCGGTCATGAATACTGAACAAGGAAGCATTCTTCTCATTGTTTCTGTAATTAATTCAGAGGGAACATGGACATTTTATGTTGGTTTGAAATGGACTGGGAAAATTGGAGAAAAAAAAACTAGAGGCCTCTTATGTGAACAGTCTCTTCTTCACCAAGTCTGAGTGAACCTGTGAGCCAAACGCCTTGTTCACTCATTTCAACGTGAAGTAAAGTGCCTCCCAGTCTCATTGTGTGTTGCGATTTAATTCTGTTTAAAACAGGATTTGACTGTGTAGTGACTGTGGCCCTCACCTTCAGGGCCCCATAGCACAGGCCGTACAACAGGGCCACGGTCACAGCACTGCGGACGACGCTGTACAGGGCCGATAGAAGGCTGCTGGAAGCTGTGAAGGACAGAACACTGTGACACTGACACCTCATCAATTTACAATTTAAACATTTATCCGACGCTCTCATCCATAGAGACATACAAATGACACAAACCCTTGTCAACACACAGCAGAGAAAATGGTCAAGTAAATAGAGAAGAAAGAAAAACAATTTGCTATGTTTGCCCCAGAGTAGGAATGCTAGCATTCATGTGGTTATGTTATCAAGCTAGTCAGCCTATAACAAGGCAGTATGATCACTTGCTAATTATTTTCCATCATGTCATGATGTGTTTATTTAACCCATTCTGAACGGGCACCCATTTTGGTGTCAGCATCATGTTATGCTTTAGCTATTGAAAAATAGCAGATCTACAAGCTCATATCGCGCCACCGAGTGGCGCGATACAAGCTTGTAGGTCTGCTATTTTTGAAAAATCAAAGACACTTTTAGAATCTGATCTCAGGTCAGAATGGGTTAATAATGAAACTGTCAGGATGTAATAGACATTTTTAGAATCTGATCTCAGGTCAGAATGGGTTAAATGTATATACCTAATGTCCTTTCCTGTGTTTGTCCTGAACACACTGGGACAAACCCCTGGCAAGCTTGAACCAGTGAAACTTGGGGTCATGTATGACGATCCCACAGAGGGCAAACACAACACCCGCAGAGATGTTGGCGTTTAATGAGTCGCTCACCGTTACCACCAAACACATGGATGTCCAGCTGCTCAAAGAGGTACATGACGAATGTGTTGACCTGTGGGAGCAGTCCCACAAAGAACACAACTGGAAAGCACAGCGTGAAGACTGCAGGGAGAAAACAGCAGGAGGGAAGCAGGTCACCTTTTACCGTTCATAGAATAACATTCATGCTGTATCCATTGATCCATTCACAGTGACAGTTAGGGTGTAGTAGAACTAGATTTCTATACATTTTCCATGATCCTTCTCTTTTCTTATACTTAGTATTACCCAGTGTTGCAAGTATGACCCATGACCATATAAGCTTTAGCTATGAGCTGATAAGGAACTCCAATAATATGTAGTACTAGTAATATAAAATAAAACATACATACACTAAACAAATTACCTCAATATCTACTGACAGAGTCCCATCTCAGGGGGATGCATCTCATAGCATGAGGGGGGTGAATGTCTAGGATTTTTCCTAAACATAAATTAATGTCCCACATTTTTACACACTGCTGCATAGAAACGGTTTAATATTAGCCCAACCTTTGAGGGAAACAAACCTTCAGCCACTCCATATTTTGTATAAATTCCACAAAGCTTATATCTCTATCTGGGACAGGGAACCTTACCTATGACTAGGTCCCTGGCAGAAGCGAGCACAAGGGAGCTGGTAAGCGCTACTCCATACAGGGTGAGGCGAGCCGAGGAGGTCCTCTGGCTGCCGTAGTGGAGGATCCAAATGAGGCCACAGCACAAGCAGAAGTAGACAGGCCGGCTGTATGCTATGATGCGATTATGGCCCTGGAAGGTTAAAGAGGCAGGGATATCATGTTCTGGTGTATAGCTGAGCTGACCATATTCACACATTGGGCATTTCTGCTTTCACTCAATGGCAAGGTGGGGATCCTGACCAGAGTATGACGTTAACAACAAAATAGCCACAGTTATAACATCGTCAATTAAACGTAACCATGCAAACAATGCAGAAACTGAACCGACTGCGCACAATAAATAATGTGATTGTTCCCGGCCAGTCAAAGAGCATGGATTGTGTGCACGATAACTATGTCATAGTCCCCGGCCAATAAAAGGGCATAGATTTGAGGGTCCAATGGCTGAATTGCCACCATCAAATCAATATGAAAAGGTATGCATTGGAATAACGTGTTCCTTCCACATGCTACGTCCAACCAGGGAAACTTCCCCCTGTCAGGTGTAAAGGAGCAACTTGGACACTCATGCTCATGCATGAAGGAAGCACGAGTTCAAGTCCGTTGCTCTCCCCAGGTTGGCGGAGGGTGTGTAGAGCCCAGGATCACATTAACACAGGGGTGAAAAATGAGTTACAAAATCGTGGAATACAAATTATTTAAAAGAATTGGATAGAAAGCATAAAGAAAATGCTGTGTTGTAGAATAAAATAAAATGCCCATTTATCATGCAGAATAACTGGATCCAGTACAAAGATCTGCATCACACCAGTGGACAGAAATAGCACCACATAAGGTTAGTTGAGGTAGTGAAAATGTGTGCTTAAACTGCTCAGCTTTCCGCCCAAGAGGCTGCACTGCTGCAGTGCATTCACCCGAGGGAGCACTGACAGT
Source organism: Protomyctophum parallelum (assembly GCF_964188405.1). Lineage (NCBI taxonomy): Eukaryota > Metazoa > Chordata > Actinopteri > Myctophiformes > Myctophidae > Protomyctophum > Protomyctophum parallelum. Next base: position 28,744,771 of record NC_139718.1, on the reverse strand, counting down.
TTACGCACCAACACTCACATTATTTGTGTCATGTTTTCCCCCAAAGTGTCAAAGGTATTACAAAAAGGGAGAGAAAAACACTTTGATGTGAGGCAAGGTGAGGTGAAGAGAGAGAGAACGGCAGACAGACAAACAGAGAGTCACAACAAAGTAAGAGAAAGAGACAGACAGACAGAGCAAGAAAGAGCTCGGGGGGAGATTCCTAGAGAAAGACGTAGTATGGGTGATGGAGAGAGGGATGATGAAAGAGACAGAGAGACAGAGACAGCAGAGAGAGATGGAGATAGTCAGCAGACTCAGCACCGTGGTCTAAACTCTGGCCAGTTATTTAAAGCATGTGCCTGCAGCAGAGTAGAGTCTGCATTAAAGGGATAGTTCACCCAAATAAATACTTTTATTCTTCTCTACTCACCCCATGGAGACTTGAATTCATGGATATTTATTTGTTTTTGTCGCATTCCTAAGCCAATAATTTGATGACCAGCAGTGGTTCCCTATGTCTTCATGGGGTGAGTAATCGATAGAAGTCATTTTGGGGGTGAACTATCCCTTTAATAAAAGAAACACTGTTTCAGGACAAAGCTGGGAAAAGAGGAGGAGACGAGACAAGACGAGGGAGAAAGGTAAATTAGAGTAGGAGTAGAGGAGAGGACGGGTGAGAGCAGGAGAGCATGGCTGCACTGACGCAAGGGGGGAAGGAAAAGATTCCAAGGACAAAAACAACACGTAAACAGGAACAGGTGGAGGTGCAGAAAACTAAACATATACAGCGCACAACAGATGAAAAGTAAGCAGTCTTTCCTGGGTCATAGAAGTATGTTGTTGATCTAAAAACCTGAGCTAATTTTACTGGTGCAGTCACTGATCCTTCTCTGAAGAAGTCAGCTGAATGCTTAAAACACCGATTAAAAATGGAGACACTGTATTAAACCCTTGGGGTACAAACATGACAGCAATAATAACAACAACCCTATAAGTCACAGAGATTGCTTTTATAAATGTATGGTACTCACATGCCGAGGGGATGAGGAGTCTGGTTGAACACTCTGTCAAATATAAAGTGCAATTTAATTAACAGCCCAGCACTTCAATGCAAATTCCAGGATTACACATAACTTTATAGTGACCAGATTACTATGTAGTGATCAATGTTTATGTTTAAACCACTTAACCCATTGTACATTTGCTTACAAAGATGAAACAGAAGTAATCTACCTGTAAGTAACCTAGACAAAACCAATGAGTTCTGATCTGACCTTTCCATGGGTTCAAGAATCTAATGCATTACATTGACATTATGGACATTGTAAACTAAAGTAACTTGCCATGCAAGTTTCATATTCAGTGCTCAGCTTCCATTTAAATTATCTTTTAATTACTATGTCAGTACTTTTTGCTAATTCTATACCTTTTATTTGACATTAGTAAATAAAATGTAAAAAAAATCAGTGTGATAAGGATGTCCATGTGTTATTGAGGCGATTTTGCAAGGATATCAAGCCTTGCTTGCCCGTGAGATCTTTTACTTGCCCTTTGGTGTGCATTGGATATAATTATGATTTTTTTTAAACCACTGAGTCTGACCACTTATATCAGCATTATTCTCGAGGAATATCTTCAATCCTGAGTGCATTACTAGGCTCACAAGAAATATGCTCATCTGTAGTACAAGACAGTGTGAAAGTGCGAGAAAGACAGTCATCAGTGCATACACTTCAAGCAACAAGCACGTGCTGCTAACCGCGATGTACTGTACTCACCTTAAGCAGAGAGTATTGGCAGCTTGCAATGACGAGACAGAACTGAAAGACCCAGATGTCTGTGAAGAATCCGTGGACCAGCAGCACAGAGCCCAGGAATGAAACTAGGACAGCCAGCACCACTGCTAACACGTTCTCTAGAACCTCGCGGTTTCTGAAAACACAGGAGACATTATTTGTATTTGTTTTGGATGCATAAATTACACATTTTCTACAACATTCTCTTTATATCCAGTCTACCTTCCTGGCTTCCTCATCGTCTACTAAACCCACTGTAATACTTGAACCCCAATGCACTTCCCACAACAGTTGCAACAACTTTGGTGATAACGGATGGCGTCAGCCTCACCTGTCAAACAGTGCCAGCAAGGTGAGCCGGTCAAAGTGCAGGCCCACCCACAGGTAAGGCATCAACCAGAAGCGGTAGTACTGCCTGGCTTTACCAGCAGCAGCAGCAGGGTCCTCTGGGCCCATTGGGGCGTCCTGGAGCTCGGGGCTCAGGTCCCCGTCCTGCTGCTCTAGAAGCTCTGGGTCCATGGTTAGCAGCCGGTTCAGACGGATCTGAGGGAGGGACAGCTGACCCAGGGTCAGAGCTAGACCTCAGGTAATGATGGAGGATGTGGTGGGGATTTATAGGAGACCATGTGCAGCCAAAAGATGCATTCACATAGGATGTGATTCCATTTTTTTTGAGTGTCCCGTTTCAATATTAAGTCATTGTAAAGATGTGACATGTAGCAATATTGCACTACTTCACGCCAAAGAGACATGAATTTTGCATGTTGAACATTTTCAATATTTCATTTTAGCAGAAGCGAACAGAGTAACATCCTATGCAGGACGCAGTTGGAGAAGTGAGAGTACTGTCTGTCTCTGGTAAGCACACATCGTTTTACCATATCTTAAGCACACACTGATTTACCATACCTTGACAAACACACTGGTGAAATACACCAATGTGCTTGTTCACAAAATCTCAGATGAATAGCTACAAGGCTTCTGCCATTCAAGCAATGCAAATATTTTGACTGCATCCAGTGTGAAATGCACCTTTAAGGTCCCTGCACACTGGCTGCGTTTTCCCGTCGGTTTTCCGAAAAAACGCAGTTATACAGACACCTTTAGTGTCTGTATAAATGGGCAAATACATTTGAACTTTAACAGACAAATGGATGCAAGCATGTGGGTACAGAGTAGAGATACACAGAACAGACACAGCACACCCACCCACACACACACACACACATGCCGAGTGAAAGTGAACTCACCAGGTCATGAGGGTAGAAGCGAACTGAGGTAGAACTGGAGAGATGGGAGTCTGTGTCCCTGTAAGTTATGAAAAATGTCAAGGGTCACCATTTGTGAAGTCATCCTGCACTCAATTTGGTTCCAAATAGCATTTGTCGAAAACATGGATTGCAGTGGAATTTGCCTTCATCTTCTGGAACCACAACTGAAGTAAGCTATTGGACTTTGTTGTGTTTTTTTTTGTTATCTCTTTGAGATTTTGTGTTGCGTTTTATCACTTTGAGATTTTGTGTACTTGTATCCAATCATGCAATAAATACCTCAATCAATAAAGAATAAATAAACCCTAGACATTTTGGTTACCCCATGGCCTTTCCTCTGGTCAATTTTTATTTTACTTGGTTGCTGCCCCCGTTTACAATACGTGTTCTTCCGGTGAATATACTATATTCATGTTGAGGTGAATATACTATATTCAACTGTGGCTCTGGAGGTAGAGCAGGTCTTAGCCTAGCTAATAAGCCAGACCGACAGTGTTGTGTGATATTAGTCTGGCTTATTAGCCAGGCTAGAGCAGGTCGTCCAGGTCGATCCCTGGGTCGGCGGTTCGAATCCCGGCTCCTCCTGTCCTGTGTCCTTGGGCAAGACACTGAACCCTACATTGCTTCCAGTGAGTCGGTTGGTGTAAGATTGCCACCATTGGTGTGTGAATGTGGGAAGTGAGGATGCTGGCGTCGACTGTTCGCCGCTTCACCTCCCAATGTATGAATGAATGAACCATTGTAAAGCGCTTTGAGCACTTGGAAAAGCACTATAAAAATGCAATTCATTATTATTATTTTTATATGCACAGTACATATTTATATGTACCATCACCCGTGTATACTAGAGGTTCCGGTGGCTATGCAGCCTTCAGACCTAGTACAATATGAGTTCTAGCTGATTCTTGGCCCTCACATCTATGTCACTGTGCTCCATATGGAGCTGATTGTTTGCGCCTGATGCCAAAACGACACATTCAGTTTATTATATATATTTATATATATTTATATATATTATATATATTTGGGCGTAGCTGCAATGGTAACTCCTTATATGGTTATGGTCAAATCATAGTGACATGAGCGTGACGACCAACTGGTCCTCCCATTAGCCAATTTGAATATAGGATATAGTCAGTTCCATATTTGGAGGAACATTCATACATTCACTACCAATTATGGAGTTTGGGTTGATATTGGTGGCCAGATATGGCACTGACTGGACAGTAGCTACAGTAGGTGGGCCATTATATGCTTTTAGACTCTAGTGTTGTTAAATCACACCTGGAACTAGCATTATTTTGTACTTACCATATGTTATTGGAGGCTCGTCTTGTGGCAGGTTCAAAATTGACCAGAGACATGTCACAACCTCCTGCCTCATATAAGGAGGGAGTGAGCTTCCCTGAAAATGCACAAAAGACAATATGTCACAGAGGGGAAACTCAAGCATGAACAAGGCTCACATGCATTCCTTACACCATCTATTGGCCTAACTTTGATAAACACAATAATTTGATAAAACTGTGTACATCCATGTCAACATATGGCTCTATAGGGCACGTTCCTGTAAACGTCGTCGCTCAGTCTCACAAAAGTGTCATATAAGTGATTACAACCACATTTTTGTAAATAATAATATATATTTTTTCCTTTCTTTATTTTTTACAGTGTTCATATAGATTAACAAAATAACTGGGGTTAACATTTCTTTATCACATTACTAATACTCTAGAGCAGTGATTCTCAATGTGGAGTCCAGGGACCGCCAAGGGGTCATTGAGGGGGTTCCCAGCCACACGTATGGGTCTATAACTCCGAGTGTACAAATGGACTTATATATATATAAGGTCCACTTTTATACTCAAGAGTTGAATTTAAAAACAAATCTGTGTAAATCAGGGTCCCGAAGATACAAATGAGGGTCCGTGGAGGTTCATGGCCATCAGCAGTTACCGCTCTAGAGCAGATGAGGGAGTCTATATGTTACTTTGCTCTTTGAATTGCAGGATTCTCAGAATCACAAAACGTTTCAGGAACCCGGGTGCACTTCAAGTCTCCTCAAGCTATGAGCAAATGAGGACAAACAGAGCCAGTCTGCTGAAATCACAAGTGCAGAAAGACGCACACACACAGACACAGACACACCCCTCCAGCTATTATTGCGACATTTAATATGAAAACCTGAATTTCCGTGTCACATCACGCCTCCATATGGTCACGCCTCTTGACACGTCACGGCACCATATATAGCCATCTCCATATATGAAGATCATGACACTGACCTCATCTAACCATGGATAACCATACATGGAGAAGACTGGATCATCACCTAGATCTGTATATATGGAACCGGCCAGCAACTCTACATCTCACCTTAAACCCTTAGATCTCCATATATGGAGCTGACCTGTTCTGACATTCCATATGTTGATCCTACCCCACCAGTCCTTCCTATTCTATTCTATATGTTGAACTGACCTCATCACACCCTGTACACTCAAGACACGCTCCATATATTGCCAGTACATAATTCATTCCATATGTTGATCTGACCCCCCTTGCCAAAGCACCTGCGCTTGCCCAGGCGGATGCAAGCACGTGACCTCGTCGCTTCTCGCCCTCAGGGTGTCTTAAGTTACTGGTGAGTTGAGTAGTAAGCATTTACCATTGGTTAAGATGGAGGGACCCAAACTGAATCAAAGACACACACACATCCCCATGTTCACTTAAATCTTAAGTATGCAACTACTTGTTCCACTAACAAGACATGAACTGTAATCAGAAACACACCGTCTTCTGCATGGGGAGAATTAACACATTCACACCAGTGTGTCACAGCTGGTTTCGCAATGGGATTAAAATCTGGATTTGACCCTGAAGTACTCTACAGGACCTGATAAATAAAATAACAGAACATTTGTCTGCTTAACTCATTGTTTATCGGAATATCTCACAAGGCCATTAGGGGGTCCTGCGCAAATGGGCAGAGAAACATGGCACGAGGGCGTGACTGACTTGCAAGTAACACACAATGGAGCGAGGTCAAGTGCTTGCTACAGCATTGTAGACGTTGATAAATGGAGCGGGGATAATTACATATGTCTATATAACCAAGTGCAACCGTCCACTGACCACAGATAATTACACACTGCTGCAGACAATTCTGACAGTCCTAGCTGTCCTAGCTGTCCTAGAAAGAATAGTATGGTATCACCACAACAATTCCAGACCGCACAAAAGAGAAAAACAAAGCTAAAAATAAGTCATATGCTTTCTTTCTTTTTTTTTAAGAAAAGGGGACTGATTTGTCACATGCACTTACGACGTCCCTAAGGCGCCACAGACACCAGAAAGCTCTTCCCATTCCTGATCCTTTCCCATCCCCCCAAGCCCAATTAATACTTTTCCATTCCTTTGGCCAAAACACTTGTCATCTTCAGTGCGCGACATTGCGGTATGACAAAGTATTAATGTGTGTCTTCTGTGGTTAAGAAGACCTATTGTACACCCCTGAACAAACAAACTCGGATTCAATCCTGCCAGTGAATTCTCTTATGCCTCCCATTTGCCATCTCCCGCCATTCAACTGTCAAACCCTTTCCAAACGGTCTTCTTCATAACAAAACAATAAAACTGCCATTAAAAGGGGGAGAAGTCATGCCATCTTCCAGTCAGCATAGCTCCCCTACCAAAGTCATCCTGTAGACTGGTGGCGCCAACGGTGGAGGCCTTGTCCTGAGAGCCCTCCAGGTGCGCACTTCCATTCCTGGCCAGCAGGGAAGTGCTCGCGCTCAGCACGGTCACCTGGGACGGGGTTCTGGAGGGCTGACTTTTCCCCTGGGATGTAGAAGGCTGGGAGGCCTGGCCGAGTGCCTCCTGGAGGCTGTCGGGGGGGAGGAGGTGGAACGAGGTGACAGGGGAGAAGGAAAGGAAACGAGAAGGAGGCATAGGGGACATTGGTACATCATCATAGGAAGAGGAAGCAGGCCGTGGTGGGTTGGGGTAATGTGACAAAAAGGAGTGTGTGAGGAAATAAGGAAGAAAGTCCTGCAGGTGCTGTCCACATGAAGTGACTTTGTTCTTTGTACTGTATACAGTATATTTGGAGTATATTTATTTCAATTCAGATATTCAGGTACCACAAGCTGGGAGTACAGCTGTTGCCCGATCTGACATCAGGCCCCTGTTATCCTCATGGAAAGTGGCTAAGAGACTACACAAACAATGAAAAGGGTGAGAAACACTAGAAGAAGAACACCTAAGCCTGAGCTAAAGATAGGACAGAATATCATGGGGCAATGCGGACAGGGCAACCTGATCTGACGAGTGACAAGTCAGGGGTCTTTACACCCAGGGGGAAAACAAAGGGAAATGGGCTCAAGTTTCAGAGGGAGATAATGCTACATGAGGGAGATAAGCTGCAGAACTCGTGGACAAAAACGAACCATAGGAAGGACTCGTGAGAGACATATGCCTGTTGCTGTCAAAAGGGCTGGAGAGAAGCAGAGATGCGATTTTTTTGTAAATATACCAGTATCCTTTTGTTTCGCATTTCCTAAAGAAATAATTCCAATTATTAACAAAAAACAAAAACAAACATACATTCGAAAACAAATCCATAAGAATGTGTTTTTGTTGTTCTGTTATGCTGCGTTTATCGTTTTTCTATTGATTGTTTTGTTTCAGTTTTTTGGCTAAATTTGACAGACCTCTTTGTATTTATTTCTTGCCACGATTTCTTGTTTTTGTGGTCTTTTCGAAAATAGAGATTTGTAAAGAAAAACATAATAAATGGTGAAAATATATGTACAAGCATCGAGACGCACTGTGAGCTTGTAGATCGGCTATGTTCACTCACTTAAATAGTGCATAAGTGGGTCTGGAGCTAAAAGGTGTAGTGTGTAGTTCAGTGTACTGTAGTACAACACTAACACTGCAGAGTATGGACTGCAATTCACTATGAAGCTGGTTTAGTAGGATTCTGGGAAAATCCTGAATGTTTAAAAATGTAAAAATTTACCCATAATGATCAGTTTTCACACATTATTCTAACGTACAAAAAGTCTTTGGTGTTTATTGTTCCTTTCTCTTTGAAGGTAAGTGGTTAGAGCTTGTCTCCAACATTGCCCGTGTTAGGATCTGGCTGTAGCTAATACCAACACAGCATCAATGATCTCCCTAATTATCCAACTTGATAGGACTATATGTACATGCCTATACAAGTCTCAAAGTCATACCCATAATGTACACTATTATCAACAAGAAGCTGATTTTGAAAGCTTGTGTACATTTTAGGTCACCCATAAAATACTGAGACTAAATAAAGCTAAGGAGACCTGAGGACAAGGTCATGAAAACATCTGAGTGAGATGGGAGAGGATTGGCAGAGGAGACAGAGTAGTATTAGTTGAAGAGCGGGCAGTTTTGCATTCTGCAAGTTTATTGACCCCTGGCAGACTGCACACTTGTTTTCTTGCTCAACAATTTCCAAGGCTCAGCATTTGGAGATGTGACCTTGCAGCAACGGGGCGGATGCAGGGAAAAGCAGAGCCTTGGCTAGAGATGAATAACTGTTTGGGAAATTATAACCATAGAAGAAGGGAGGCACACAGACCTGGTAAGAATCTGTTTACGGTGGCCATTTTACATCATACTGAAACCAATGTCAGGGTGGGCTTTCCCAACCCTCGAGCATGACTTAAGGGCTGCCGTGTGAATATGGTCAATGGAACTTAAAAATTCACGGACCAGCCACTAAACCCACAAAAGGAACATCACATTAATATAGAGGGGCGCTAGCCCCTCCTATGTCCAGCTTTGAGGGTCTGTGTAAACAAACATTGAAGACAAAAGTGTGTAACTGTAAACACAAACCTTGAAGACAAAAGTATGTAAACACAAACATTGAAGACAAAAGTAAGGACGCAAATTGTGATTGGCCAGAATGAGATGACATATGATGAGAACGCCCCTCACTTTTTTGAGTGGTGCAACCACTCCTACAACCAGCAATGTCCGTGTACCTGTGTGTTAATGTCCGTGTACCTGTGTGTAGTCATGAGCACGAGTGGTGTGCGCATGCGTGAAATTGGAACGATACAGAGAAGAAATTGGAACGATACAGAGAAGAAATTGGACGATAGTGCTGTGCCTGCTAATGAGAGAGAGAGAGAGAGCGAGAGAGGAGTGGGGGGGGGGGGGGGGGAGTGGGGGGGGGGGGAAATTTGGCCAGCCCAGATTGAAATCAGGTTGTTTTTATAAATCTAAACATAAATCTAAAAGTCTAAACAGCAAAACATTGAAATGATTTTTGCTAAACAGATTAATCACATATCTATCTACAGTAGGTAGTTTTAAATGCGATTCAAATCTGATTTCTAAAGACATGTCTCAGTCTGGACAGGCACTGAAGCCTCATTTATATACAGTAGGTCTGCTATTGTCAGAAAGCGACACAGTCGCACAACAGAGTACAGTAAGTTAAACATCAGGTCAACAATGTCTTTATACACAAAGCCGAACTGATCACTCTCAAATAATAGTGTAGAGTCAGACAGTCAGTCCTAATTAACATTGTATTTGAGAAACAAATCAGACTTGCTTGTGGTCTGATCAAAGCCTAAGAAGCATATATATTATATATATATATTATATATATATATATATGAAGTGCTCTGCAGGCTACTGCAGCAATCAATCATGCAACGTCACTGGAGTATTGTCACTCTGACAATCAAACCAAAGCCCATTTAGCATTGCACCAATGCATGCGTTAGGTCTCCAAGGTCAGCTGTCCACAAAAAGAGGACAGTAGATGGATTGATGAGGCTCCCGTAAATGGATTGAGGCTGCCATAGACAGCCTTGGGGTTTCCAGCAGAAAGATGCTATGCCCGAATAAAGAGGGTAGAGGAAATGTTGCTCAAATGAAGGGTATGATAAGGGGTGCACAAGCCGCATGGAAACAATGTAGAGACAATGATCTCCAAATGAATGCTCAGAGGCTGAAAACATTGGAAAAATATATAGGGTTGTTGTAAAATGTCACTTTGACGTTTATATGGTGTAAAATGCTAGCTGGGCTCTTAAGAAAGACCATTTATGGACAATTAGGGACTTAAGGAAAAATGGAGAAGCAAATTACTTAAACCACATGCATTATATTTTTGAGGGGCCCTCCTATACTCAGCTATAGTGTAGATTCTTGTCCCAACACAAACATTAAATGCCATTGCCATTAGATATTCACACTGATCAATATCATTGACTCCCCCTCTCTTTCTGGGAGAGCTTCCAGAGAAGGACAAAGTAACATGATACAGGAGGATGCTTTGTGTTACCATGCACTTTTATGAGAGGCAACGGTTGCGTGAGACAGATCAAAGCTGGCAATGCCCTTGGGTCTCTCTGTCAAGGTTTTGTGAAGACTCCATTCTCTGATCTTTGCTCAACAAAAACGGGGGGGATTTAAGAGGCTAGATCTGGTGCAATAAAGGGGTGGATATACAGCGACAACAAGCCTTCAAAAACACTGGAATATTGGGACGAAAGGAGTCACATGCAGAACGCGAGACACGCATGGCACAGTCAATGGGAGAGAGGGGTCATGCAGGGCTTTCCCAGCATGCAAAGGAGATAACACACGCATCCTGGCAGTGTCAGAGGAAAAGAGTGAATGACAGTTACTGTTGATGTGGGAATGGAAATGAAAATACAGAGGGACCGAGTGGTGCCTGCCCGGTAGCATGCTAAGACCAGAGCACACAGTACAATCCTGATGTTCATTTATCTATTTGTAACTCTGAGTGCACAAGTATAACAAGTGTAATTTGGTTATTTCTGTACCTGCAGAATGCATCTATACTAGTAAATCGACACTGAGGATTTTACTGTGTGTACTGTGTACCAGTGCCAGTCCCCTCACCCCCATCGTCGGCATGCACGGCGTACCTGAGAGGAGATCCGATGAGAGAGGTGGGTGGCGTGGGGTTACTCCCCGCATTGTGCCGCCTCCGCACCGCCTGCCGACGGAACGTGCTACGTTCTCGTCGAAACGTGACCGTCTCCTCGCTCCCCGGGGCTGTCATGGCAAGAGGACATTGATTGGAGCGGTCGTCAACATGGATGTTACCCCTTGTGATCGTTTCTTTGAAGGGTTCTTTAAAAACAAAGGTTAAATACTAGGCTAGCTATTTGTGTTTTTGTTTTGTCTTTAGTCTCTTTACCTTCCATAATCAATGTGGCAACAGTCCAAAAGCAAAATCATCATTATTCATTTAACAGAGTGTAAAATTGACCGATTAACTGATGAGAGTAAAAATCAACCCACAGCTCACTTGGTCCATTTTTGCATCTCAGGGTTAAATTGACAGTGAGGATGATGCTGTTTACACAACTGGCCATTCTATTAAGAGTCCTTTTGACAACAAAGAAAGCCTGTGAATGTCACATATAGGATAGTGGACAAGACAGTGTAAGCCCTGCACGGTTATCAACATAGTGAGATGGTCAGATGGTAATCGTTGCTTGGCTGCATCTCTCCTACAACCAGCCCATAGTCAAACACTCAATGTAAATCAAGCTCTTTTTGCTGCCAGCACAGGGAGACAAGTCTGGGCACACCCCTGCCTCTAATATCCCAAAAGGAGCAAACCCAAGAGAGCCAAGAAATAATCAACACCGTCAGCCTGACAGAATGTACACAATACCTACAAGCCAAAGACCACATCCAGGACATTAGCAAGCAATGTACTAGCGGCTAGCCTAACAGCCTGAAGGATTTACATTTGTGTACACGTCCATGCACACGTGTAGTGACGCTTGTCGTCTGATCCACACTTTTATATGTTTGTTTGTTTTGCTAAACCACCTAAGCGAAGCCCCATTTTGATCCACAAGCTCACAATATGTCGCATCATAAAAATACATAAATAAAATAAATTCACCTATAATGACATGCCAAAAATATAAATGCCACTGTTAAAATAGTTCAACAATCATATTTTCGAGAAGCATCATCATGGTATCAGTGGATAAGACCAGATCCTGTCAGAACCATCTCTTCTGTTCCTATTCCAATGTGTGTCTCTCAGCTTTTCAACAGCCTGCTTTCATGAAGAAAAAACATATTATAGCCCATTCTCCTTACAAAAAAAAAAGAAAATGAGGGGGAAATAAACGTGTAATAGACACGCGGGCGGAGGCCCCTTATAAGAGGGTCTGCTGTTTGTCTAACCTTAACAAAGCGCACACTGTCCCATCATGCTAATGGTGAAAACGCACTGGGAACGCTGTGCCTCGGTCAGGCCCGTCACTACATGGGAACGCTGTGCCTCGGTCAGGCCCGTCACTACATGGGAACGCTGTGCCTCGGTCAGGCCCGTCACTACATGGAAACTCACAAAGGAGCACGGCAGACAACGTCTTATTCAGGAACTCAAGCACACAGTGGCAACAATGGGACAAAACCTGGAGTCTGGACTACACCCAAACCAGTGGGGAAATTTGTGCATTTATACTCATTCAATGACGACGGAAAGCGTGCACGCATCCGCCTGGGTGGCCATATATGGAGCGTACAGGGTTTGATGAGGTCAACATAAGGAATGTCAGAACAGGTGAGGTCAGCTCCATATAGGGAGATTTAAAGGGTGGCAGCAGGGGCAGTGTCTTGAGTGTACAGGGTTTGATGAGGTCCGGCCATATATGGAGCGTGTCTTGAGTGTACAAGGTTTGATGAGGACCCACTGCCCAGGTAGGGCCTGTCGAGGGGGCTGCACTAATAACTTTGGGGCGGGCCCGTTTAGAGTTTGAATGGACAGGTATCAGTCAAAAGGGAGACATTGAAGAGGAAGGACAGGTAGGGATCAACACATGGAATGTCAGAACATTTCAGCTCCATATATGGAGATGGAGGCATGATGTCACGAGGCATGACCATATATGGAGACGTGATGTCACAAGGCGTGACCATATATGGAGGTGTGACGTGACTAATGACCGTCCTAAGCCAATAATCTAAGTCCCAAAATTGTTAAGACACGTCAGCTTGCATTAAAACATTAAACCTTACTAACTGTATACACTTAGTTGACCAGTGTCCCCAGGGGGTCTACTTGGCCCTCTATTTTTCCTCTCAATCTCTATACTGGAAATAGCCAATCTGCAAGCTTATCTACAGTATGTGTCACAATGCCATACATTGTGAGCTTGTAGAGCAGCAATTTTCGCTGAATGTGAGTGTTTATGTGGTTAACCACTTAAACCCTGAATATTTTGTAGACTGGGGTACCCCATGGTTTTATACTATGTCCCCACTTTTTTCCCTCTACTCCAAAGTTCTGTGTCAAGAATAGCCGATCTACAAGCTCAGCTCACCATCTATAGTTTTATATACTGTATATACACATACATTTATTTTATATACGTTCTACTGAGAAGTAAAAGTAATAGGAAATTCTAATGCCAACTATCAACCATATCAACTACATGAGAACTTGAGAAGCAGCCAATATCCTGTCACAATACATCCTGCAATTTGTTTCCAGTATGAATTTTTGAAATAATATTGTTTGACTATGAAGTGCAATTCACTACATCCATTTTAAATTTGCTACCGTTTACAATGTGTAATTGAGGTGTTCCATTGTCAATGAACAATAGCAGGAATGATGTGAATCCAGAGAGGGCAGTGTGCATAGAGCACCGAAGTCTGACGTCACTTTAAGTAGAAGGTGTCAGTCCCCAGGTTCATGTATTTGTTTAGTTGCATTGAAATCCCCATTGAGGCGATTTTAGATCGCCTCATATAACAACTGTGTTTGAAAAATAAACATGTCACCCCGGCCGCTTCACTCATATGGATATGAAGAATCAACTGACTGAGAGAAAACGCTAATGTTACTGCTGCTGAATTAGTTCGATTTTCGCTAGAAGCAGACTGTATCATATATGAGTGACTGACTGTTGCAAACGATACAGAGACACCTCCCTAACAATAACGCAGAGACAGCTTGTTTATTTTTGGACCACAACGCTTATAGTAGACGATATTAAGATCACACCATGTTATTCTCCATAGAGAAATTACTTCCGCGAACCAGGGGAATCGTCGGGATGAGCGAGTTACGTCAGGACTTCGGTGCTCTATACTACAAGATACAATCAACTGAATGATGTGAATCCAGAGAGGGCAGTGTGCATACTACAAGATACAATCAACTGAGACCAAGTCTCACTGAGACCACCTACTGTATGTAGCCACAGGAATAGGGGTGTAACAATATCGTTGTTATTATCACAATAACAAAATGTCTCAATATTACCGTGGGCCTAGACAAAGATACAACCAGGTGTTCATCGGAGACGTCAATAATGTAAAAATAGTTAAAATAGCTCCTGGATCCGTCAGGACAAATCACTCACTTCACACACGAGTGTGATTTTATTTTGTAGCTTTTTTGCCTTTATTAGATAGTGAGATCCGGGCACTCTACGGTCAACTGTCTTCATCAGGGGGCCTGTCAGTGTCATGGCATCTACAATATTATTAGGTATTCAGTATTCATGCATGCTGATGTCACGCACCAAGGGAAGTGGCTCTACACCCTCACAACACGGCGCAGGCTTGTGGCTCAGCCGTTTCCGCTACCAGCTTTGTATGGTAAAAATGGACTGCATTTAGAAATTGCCTTTCTGGTCTTTCTGACCCTTCAAAGCGCTTTACAGGAAACCATGCAAGGTATCAACCTACTCATCGGGAGCAGTTAGGGGTTCAGTCTCTTGCTCGAGGACAGGACACTTCGACACATGGAAGCCTGGAAACCTGGAACCTTCTGATTCCAAGACGGCTGCTCTACCTCCTAAGCCACTGCCCCCTGCTACATGATGCTACCAGCTTTTTAAATGACTTGGCTAAGCTTCAAACAAGCAATCCATCTCATTCACCACAAATGCTTGGAATTCAATGCTACTCCGAGCCACACAAATGGGAAAATGATTTAACATTTATATAGTTTTTTTCTAAATATCATGATAAATATCACCTTGTGAATTTCAGTTTTTTGTATCGTTACATCCCTACCCTGGACTGAAAGCAAGTTTTTACTTCACAAATATGAAATCAAGGCACAAAACAAATGACTTATGTACCCTATGTTTAATGTGTACAACGTGCAATTCCATGTTCCACTTCAACCAATACTATATCAGAGGAATAAATGAAATGAAAGGAAAACTTAACTTGGAAGAAAGGCCCGCAAACACAAGATCCAGTAATATAATCTACAACCCATTAGAAGCAATATTATTCGTTTTATCCAACAATAAGCATACACACAGGAATCAGTGTATTTGTTAGTGGCTATAGTGCAGTGGTACCGTTCACAAACATATTCATGGACCCCACTTTGAGAAACTCTGTTAGTGGTACCTACCCCGCAGGGAGCTGGAGGTGACATCCTGAGGCTCAGTGAAGGCTGCCTGGCTGGGCAGGCTGTTCCTGGAGCGAGTGACCGACTCCAGCTGGGAGGCCCGACCCAGCAGGGATGCCGGGTCAAGAACCTCGCCTTCTTTGGCTTCCAGGTCCGACTTGGAGGTGGTGAGGGGCCGGGGCGCAGCAGGGGCACCCAGACGGTTGGGGTCGTTAAGGCAGGCCGCTGTGCCACTGTCCAAACTCAGCACTCTGGCGTGTGTTTTGGCGCTGCCTGTGCTCGGGGTCCGTCGAGAGGCACGGCGTTTTGCTCCTGTGCGGCCTCCCCCTCCTCCTACATCGCATCCCATCACGACTTTGGAGGAAGAGGAGCAGGCCGCTGCGTGGGCAGCAGTGTGCTTGGCTTTGAGGGCTCGGTAGCGGCCCTCAGGGGAATGGCAAGAGTGGGAGGTGGTGCTGGAGGAGCTGTCCGTGCTGAGCTGGTGGGCCGAATGGAGACTGGAGGCACAGCTGAGCTCGCTCTGGTCACTCGAGTCCTCCTCGCCGCCTGCACCCCCAGCTAACGCGGCGCTGTGGGGCTTGGCCACTCCCCGGAGGGACATGTAGTCCCTATGGCGGCTGGCATCGAAGCTGCTCGCACGCTTCTTGCCCGTCCGCCGGCGGCTGCTCCTGCCCGCTGCCCCACGGGATGAGGAGGACCGCTGTGCAAGACAGGCTGACTTGGGCCGCACGTCGTCTCTGTCCCGTTCTCGGACGGACATCATCACGGCAGCCGATCCATCCGCGCTCATCCTCATCCCAGGCTCGTCCTGGCATCCGCAGGGCTCAGTCGGCTCCTGGGCAGTGGCAGATGTTGGCACTTTGTCAGCAGGCTGTTTGGCCATCAGCTCGTTGGCGTGAGGGTTTTTGTTGGCTTCCCGTGAGGGCAGGCCCCCGGCAAGACCTCGGGCGCTGATGCTGCCGAGGCTAGAAGTCCTGCCACCAACTGGTATGGCAGAGGAGGCCTCCCCTCTGTCCCGTGTCCCCCGCTCATCCCCTGAGAGTGACAGGAGGCTTTCCACGTGGGTGGAGCTGGTCTGCTCGCTGTGGAAGCTGCTGACGGTACTGTTAGTGTCTCGGTCCGTGCCGCTGCAGTAGCTCTCCGTGGAGCCACTACTACGAGTGCTCAGGCTCCGAAGACTGTCTGCGCTGCGCTCTCCTCCGTGGTGGGACTTCCCACCTCCAGACCCTCTGCCCCCACCGCTCACATCCACCTGGTACAGACCAGAGCTGCCCTCCCCTGCCTCCCTGGAAGCAGAGCGGGCTACTCTGCGTGTTTCCTGGTGTCTCTGATAGCACTCTGCCCCTGAGGTGGAGGCAACTGCTTGGTCTTGTTGGTACGGCCTATCAGTCCCCTCTTTGTCTCTGTGAGATTTGCCGGTGTCCAATTCGCACACTGGGTCAAGGCCTCCTCTTCTGGGTGGAGGGTAGAGAGAAAAGTCTGGCAGGGAGGGGTCAGGGAAGGCAGAACCTGCTGAACTAGAGGTGCGAGGCAGGCCCCGCGATCGCAGCTCCTTCCTGAAAGACTGAGACTGCGATGGTGCGTGAGTGGTCAGCTCTGTGTCGCCGGAGGAGTGTGATTGGCTGAAGTGAATAGCAGCTGAGCTACAGAGGTCGCCCGACTCCCTGGTTAGCTCCGGGGGCCCCAGAGAGGTTGAGGGCTGCATGGAGGCGAAGGAGTCGTTGGAGACAAGGCAGTACATCTTTGGGTCTGACATCAAGTCTTGATGGATGGAAAGAACATTAAAGGATAAGGGCATTAATTTATTGAAAACAAGGAAGAAACTTTTGTTTTGGTTTACTACCAATTCAACTAGTATTAACATAAGCCAGAACAATAGGTAAAAATAGTCATGCAAAAGATGTGCACCACTGTACTCAACAATAAAATACACAAGTCAATTAGACAGAGCCTGTTAACCTATGTGCTGAGTACTACTGTGGTGCCAAATGTGACAAGTTCCCCGAGAGAGACAAAATGTCAAAATAGCACTGCTTTACGTTTGTCATTAGTTATTACCATGATCATGGCTGCAGCTCTGAACCAGAGTCAAGCTGAGGTCATCCGAGTTCTTCTCCACATCTCCTCCTACAGACAGGAACAGAGTAATGATGAATGATACTTGCATTCATATATATTCAAGCATCCATGCATTCTGTTCCGTCCTTGGATTCATGAAACTTCCTCACTAACTCTGGCACCTTTGCTAATGGACTGAGATGTACACTAGCATCATAATTAGAAGCCTGCTTAGGGAAACTGCTGTAAATGTTTTACCATCGATAGATTGTATATTCCTCCTTATATTCACTGTAGACTGACTACATTGTTTTAGCATATTCCCACACAGACCATCAATACAAAACATCGATAAGATATATAAAGTGACATTATGCTAATCTCACTTTTTCCTCCTTTTATCTTAGCTTTTTCCTCTCTCCACTTTTACTTGTTTCTGTCCTGCATTTCTTGCCTACTGCAGTGCAATCTATCAATCAATCATTTGCTCGTACCTGCTGTCTCCTGATGGCCCCTCTTGTATGCATGTTCTGAATCTGCAGGTGTAGTTCATTTTTATACCGTTTATCCTGCTAAAGCATATGTTGACATAACTGAATCTAATTTTTCTATGTTCCACTTTCCTGAGTCTTTCACTACTCTGCGTGAATAAAGCAGTTGAACAGTGTACATCATTAAATATTAAGACAAGACATAAAATTATCATAAATAAAAAAGGTATACAAAAGGAGAGCACTCTTGGAAATACCCTAAATATTTGGATATCATGAGGCTAACCTTTGAAGAATGTGCTCTCCCAGAGGGATGGTATACAGTACATCATTTGTGAGTTACTGGTTGTTTTGTGATGGACATTGTGAGTAGATGTAAGCTCTCAGGGGAAGAAGATTAAAAAGCCCAAACCCCAGCAGAGCCCTCGTTTTACTTCAGACCACTTCCTGTCATCAGGAGCTGCTGGTTAATTAGAATGGCATCGAGCGGCCTCACTGAATAATTCACACAACGTAGCCGCCTTGCTCTGAAACTCTCAGCACAATGGACCCCCAAAGCACCACTGTCAGAGACTTCATTTATTGTCATCTTTTGAAATAGAAAATAATTAAAAGGCCTCCCAGAGAACAGCTCCCTCACTGGTGTTTCCAGTGTGCTGCGTTTTGTGGCACCAGCATAGCTTAGCTGTATTTAAAGAGGCTGTGTCTTGATGTGTCTAGAGAGAGGTCACGATAACAACGCTGAGTCAGAACACATCCCCTGGGCAGTGGAGGCCACAGTGGTCAGTGATGTAGTGATCCATCTAAGAAAACATCAATGCTCTGCACAAATGTTTCACAAGAAGATACAGACCTGTGCACTTGCATGCAGTGCACTTACTGTACATATACTGCACTTATATACGTGTGCTGTGCCACATCATGCATGCAGTGCACATGTGCCACTTGCATGCAGTGCACGTACATAGCTGGTGGCCATAGTTACCTTTGGCTGTTGTTGCTCCTCCGTGGGTGGATCCGATCTAAAGAAACAAAAACCCTTCATAAGTCTTGCAATGTATCGTTAATAACATATAAACGTAGACGCCTCTTCCGGCTCTGGGGGCGTCTGTATCTCAACGGAAGGCAACATGGAGGCAACAGGAGGCGATAGCGATGCGTGATTGCATTGGCAACCTTTCCCGAGATTCCTTGCGAAGCATACAAGGAAGCTTAGCGGAAGCAAAATGGAAGAATGGCAGGGGACGTTCGCTAGGCCAATCAGAGGCGCCACTCCCTCTTTCCCAGCATTTGCCTTCCGAGAATCCTGTTGGAGACAGGTCGCTCCAATGAACTGCAGCGGCCAATGAGGCACCAATATTTTTTAATATCTATGGTTAATAAATCAAATGTTCCTGTGCAATTCCTCAAACGGTGCTCAGGTAATTAACAGCTAATTTAACAAGTATGTGTCTGTGGGGGCACAACGACAAATTAATGCAGTGTTTGGTCACTACAAGACAGACACAAGTTCCAAAACAATTATTTTGTCACAAAACAGACCTTTGCTTCTTCACTATCATTACAGAGATAAGAGTTTGGGCTTCTCTCTCTTCTTATGTACTGTAGGTAGGTGCACAGCAGCTGAGCAGAACACGCCAGATGATTAGCGGCTCAAGGACACAGAGTGCATAGACTTGGAACACGGGGACCCATGGAGATTTTGAGGTTAAATATATCTTGCAAAATAAATCATAATAACACAGAATATTAAAAGCAAATTTGCTGACAGCAGTATGCATGCATTTCAAGCTAAACAAGAACATATACCAAATGCCCCACCTCCCACTATAATAAATGGACAGGAAGCATCATAAACTTCAACCCTAATCCCTGTGTGATACGTTACATGGTAGGGATGTGCTGATGATAAACTTTGGCCGATATCCGATATAATCAATTGCTCTTATGGCTGATAACCGATATTACCAATGTCCATTATGATCTCATCCTGTATTAAAACATTATAATAATTTTGTCCATTCAGAAAAAATACATGTAACAGGGTATCTGTCAGATGTAACTTTAATGCCTTATTAATATTGTGACAATCGGACAAATTCATTAATCGGTTGATTAATTGGACCGATACCGATTAATCAAAAAACAACACAAATCGGCCGGTACCGATGTGTTTGCTGATTAATCTCCCATCACGAAAGACAATTTTAAGCCTCAACCCACAACCTTTTCAGAAAGGTTTTTTTCTTCTTGGACCCACAAAAAAGGCGACTTTCTGTTCAACCACAATTCTAGTTCACACATTGTAGATTATTTGCGGTTTACAAATACACAAATGATCACAAAGGTTCTAGGAACAAGTAATTCTGACCTACAAAAGAATGTGAGATAAATTACAAATCAATTTGATTAGAGATGTACTGTAAATTAGATGCCGCTGTTGAGAGCCATCATTCCTCTGTTTACCTGGTGGTTGGCGTCCATGCCAGCATAGGAGTTCCTGGAACTGCAGTCAACAGGCGGGGTCTCTTCCCGGATGAAGTCTGCCATCTCAATACCCCCTCCAGGGTCCCTGTGAGGCAATTCACATAGAATGACACCGCTACACATACAAGACACGCATGAAAACATACACAGATATGCAGGCACATACGCAGATGAACAGATGCACGCAAACGCAGATATTCAAACATAGATTGACACACATGCACACAGACAGAGACACGCAATCACATGCACACACAGCTATATACACACAATTACCTAACACATCAACATTGCACCTTCTCTGTGGAAGCGCGGACAGACAGCATAGAGAAATTTACTATTAATCTTGGTCAGAATCTACCATTCACACAGGAAAGTACGCTTTTAATCATACCTTTAAAACACATTTTATAACAGGCTTATGCTTTTCATGACACGTACATTTGAAAAACTATAAAAAGGGCAAAAAAGGGAAGAAAATGTTCCATGTACACTTTCTCTGGGCCAAATTTAGCCCGGACGTGCTTGTTTAACCAGTCAGTATGTCAAAAAAAAAAGAAAATTGCCAGGAATAGTCTATAAATCATTTCCATATGCCAGAAAATGTTTCTTAACAGGTCAAACCACAACACAAACATTCAAAGCAATAAACCGCCGCACTACATGGTGTGCACACTTGATATGAGAACAGTATCTGGGCAAAGGAGACTGTGGGAAGGAAGGGAGAGTGAGATTGGGGCGAGAATGAAGGATGGTAGTATAACACCTTAACCACTTAAAGCCCTCTAGACTTAATAAACTGGACCCGAGTTGGCTCAGAGTCTGTACTTGCTAGTACTTGGACAACTTTATTCAGTCTACACCGAATTGCTTTGTCAAAAATAGCTGATCTACAACCTCACAAGAGTCACAATGTGTTGCAAAACAACAACATGACGCGTAGATCTGCTATTTTGGCTAATGTTTCCCCCAGAATATGGATGCTGGGGTTAAGTGGTTAATCAATTTCAACAAGCTTGTCTGCTCTACTGTAAACTCCCAACAACCTGGAATGCAACTCCAGATGTGTAGGCAAAGCTACGACTGACTGCCCCTGCGGTCGAGGGGCTCTCATTCTTGTTGCTTTTCCACCTCTCCCTCTCCCTCTTTCTCTCTCTCAGCATCCTGCTAAGCGCTCCCTCTGGAATGTGAAAATGAGTCACTTCTCCGAGGCCCGGGCAGTAAAAGAACCCTGGAACCTCACTGGCATTCAGCTCCTGCACAACAAGAACTAGGGACCTTTACATAAAAACAAGACGACAGCAGATTGCCATTTACAGCTGGCCTTGAATGTCTAATATGGAAGGTGAGGTATTGATTTGCTCTGTAGCAGGCTTTATTTTCATGCACCATGACCAGAGGACAACCCTCTGACCCAGAAATTCAACAGATACTGAAACTCACAATTAGATCACCATTTAATTTTAAAGTTACATGACTCGCACTAACAAAATCCACACTTGTGCTCCATTTAGGACCTCACCAACCACTGATTAGAGATCTAATGCACAGCACAACACTCATACATGGCCTGTTTGCACAATACTATAATAGTTGTCCCATTATCATCTTCTTCCGTGTTTATGACTTCTCTGAACTCACTTTAGCTACACATTTTGGACATTTGGTGGATGTTCCGTGTGTTTCCAAGTACCACAATTTTCACTGCTTTTTTTTTTTACCAAAACAAGTCCTTCTGCACTCTGCATTTCTAATAGAAATTGATCATATTTGGCATTTCCTAAAGTCTTGCTAAATTTGTGATGGATAACTCATATCGATGGCATTTAGTCCAATCTTGCACTTTGTAAAGCACTCTGGATAGAAGTGTCTGCAAAATGCCTACATTGTTATATTTAAAAATCCAGCTCAATGCAAACACTGTACAGTACTGAGTCTTGACAAGTATTTTGTTTTACTACACAGCCTTACTGGCTCTACAAAACCTTACCCTGGGCCGTTGCTGTCCTCTTGCCGGGTGGCGCTGCCATCATTGACCCCCTCTGTGCCAATCCTGATGCCCTCTGTCTCCTTGGCCCGGTGCTCCACCACCTCTCCCTCATCCAAGGCGCAATGGAGGCGGTAGTTCACCATTTTCAGCAGCAGAAACATGACAGCAATCACCCCGCAATAGATCCCCACGATCACCATGGTCGGCGGGAGGGCCTGGATTGGAGAAAATTTGATTTGTACAGTTTAAGCATTTTGGTTGAGGCTCTTATCCAGATCAACTCAAGTCAGTGAAGAAATTGTTAATTCTCTCTGTCTCATCTCCAGGACACTTTTGCTTGCTGTATTTCCAGCCCAATTGTTTATGGAAATAGCAGTAACACCTCAATTGATGAGTTACCTGCCAAAGAAAGTGATTAAGCACAAAATACATTCATAGCCCAAAGGTGCCAGCATTTGGCTGGTGTCAATTATTATGCTGGTTATAGGATGGCCTGGTCTCTCGAAACACTTACTGTAGATCGCCCCTCTGCCATGGTCACAAATCAGAATAACTTTTCATTTTATTTGTACCATGTACAGCGGATTGTTTGGGTGAGATTTCAACACTTACGTCAAGACATAAGAATATCCTGACACACAATAATACAGGGACAACAGGACCTCAAATTCAAAGCAACCCAAAAGCCACATTGAACTGTACTTTTTTCAATTTACCTTCTAAAGAACATGAAGTCAACATAATTTGTCAACAGGGAACAATACAGATTTTAGAATGGTAAAAAAGGTACAGACCACCCACACTGTTGAGAATTCCCCTTGAAAATGTCAACATAATTTGTCAACAGACTAGAATGACTAGCAACAACTGTGGCCATTTTAACAGCATAATCACAGCAGCTGAGACAAAAAGACAACATTAATTTCTATTGTTTAAAAAATGCAAGTGCACATACAGACAGAAAATAAAAAGATATACCAGAAAAGAAGAAGTTATGAATTATAGACCTTGTTAGTGTGTTGCTAGGAAGGAACAGCTTGGCAGCTACTGATATTCACAAACACTGCAACAGGAAATAAACTTGGAAACTTAGAATGTTTATGTTGTCAAGTAGGCTAGAGTGAATTAACCTTGCTGTTATTAATCATGTACACTGTCATCATTCCGCTGCTCATCTGGCAATTTGCAAACCACAATGTGACTTAACTCTATTTGCTGTGGAGAGATACCGGTTGCATTAATAGATGCCACTATCAGGACCAGCACCACTCAAACATGTGTCTCAATTTAAACCACAGAGCCAACCCATGTATTTATTTCCACTCCGGAAATAGGACAGAAGCCACACTCAGATTTGGAGCATCAGCTTCTAATATAAGGAGTTTATTATTGGTGTTCAATGGTGTATAAGCTATTTCCTTCCCAGAGTACATTTATAGAGTCATATATAAAAACAGATATGTAATGTAACTAACATCGCCCACACTGATCTTCCAGTTATAGTTTTGGGACCCTACTATGGCAATACTTTTGCACTAATTTATCAAAACACTGGTTTTACCCTTCAGCTGTGGACCCTGTAAACAAGTGTAATATATGGTTCGTGCACAAGGTAAGTTTTGTACTGACTTGTGCTTTCGTTCGAAATGTACCCATTCTGCATATTGTGAAATAAAATGTTCAATCAAAGCTAGTGATATTGCGTAATAATAGCTGACCTTTAGGATTTATTTGCTAGGAGCCTAAAAATCTGAGCCTGAGCCTTACAATGATCTTGTTCGGTTTTAAAACAGTAGTAGACGTCTTTAGTAAGCTGCTGTTCATATAAACATTATGCTAGGCTAGTGTAACCGATGGACTAACATTGGACATTTACAAATCAGAATCCGTTCCAACAGGCGGCGAAAAGGTTTAAGTTAAAGGAAATAATATCTTTGACAAAACTATGAATATAACGTTCGTCCGTTTGGGGGGAAAAAAGCAAAAAAAAAAAAAGCATATAACATATTTTGAAACAAAAGAGCCCCTTATTAATCATATGGTCAATGGAACACTTCAGAGAGTAAACCCAAATATTTAACGTGATAATTCGCTATTCTAAATAATATTTTACGTCAATGGTGTCTCTGACCTTGTTGTTTTGTGAGATTGAAACATGTAATGTTACATTTGTCACATGAAACGCTACATTGTTTCCGTTCCACAGAGCGACCATTAATATCCTCGGTAGCTAACGGGCATACTGCTTTCCCTACGACCAGTAACCACCGTGCTCGCAAACATATAAACATACATTTCATAAAGAGGTTAAAATCCCACTTACCATGTACAGTGTGAAGGGGAAACATAGCAGAAACAACCAGATGTACAGATGCAGAGCGTTGACAAATGTATTCTGGTGGGGGTCGTAGTACCAGCCGCCTGTGATTGAAGCCCAGACCCCTTGTCTGAGGATCTGAAGTGTTTGAGACCCCATGTTTTATCCCCTTCGAATCTGGAGAGAAACGACGAAATAAACGGGGCTGACACGAAGGCTAGTCGTCGTTCAACAACATAACGAGCAGTGCTCTGTTTTCAGACATTGGCCTGAAAATCCCAACTGCAGCCATCTTCTTCTCTGCAGCTACAGCTAGCCAGCTGGGGCACTACTGTTTTTAGACCTCCACGGAGAGCGCTCCTATCCCACCACGCCCCGCGAGCGACTTCTTCTTCGTGGCCTGTGAATTTAGGTTACTACTTTCCCCCACATGACTATCACTAGTCATTAATATGAATTCCTGTGGGTTCATTTCAGACACATTAGAATGGTGCAAAACAGCCGACATAAATATAAACCACGACGAGAAGGCAGAATTATATTAATATTAAATCCAGACTAGGAGTAGCATAATTAATTGGATAGTTAGCTAAATGGCGACCTCTTGTGGTAATTTTGATCTGCTGTCTACTGATAATTGGAATTACAGATAAAGCAATTATAACTACTACAGGTTGTGCTTATGTTGAGTCTAGAACGCTACACCATTATGCCACCACAATAATTTTATACCAAATTAGAATTCAATTCATACAAATTAGACATCATTTATTTGAAGAAAAACTGTCAAGACCACATTGCATCAGGCTGTTTCAAATGACAAACGTTTTTTATACAACATATGCAATACAAAATCTGTGAAATCAGAGTGCTCCAAACTATTAACTATTAACAATGAGATATACATCTCAGTTGGTGATAATACACTAGTCAAAATGTATGGACAATGGACCCATATCAATAAACATACAGTATGTGTCGTTTAGTATTGCAATACATCTGAAAAGTAAAAAGACGTTTTTAATGTTCAACTTCATGGTACATCCCTTGGTTAAGCAGGCTGGGAATTGGAATGACCTCTGAATTCATTACCCCAGAAGAAACCTGCTGATGTCAACAGTAAACGGATACTGGCGCTGAAGTCAGCATATCATCCAACAAAAAAGCTCTTCATTAGCAAAAAAATAAAACATTTGTTTCCGCACAGTCTTAAAATGTCCATTCACATCAATTACTTCAGCCCCGTTAGCTATGCATCCGCTTGAAATTTATGGGTTGCCAAACTTTATACAGAGTACAAGACTATGGTTACACAGTAAAAGTAGTTCTGGCACCTAGACAGAGAACTGACACTTTCTGTACCAATTTGTTAAAGCATCTTGAAAACCAGTCAATACATTTTCAGTACTGGACATTCTGGACCACATGGCAGCCCACTCTCAGCCTGTTCAACTGTTTAGTCAGAAGTGGGGAATGATCGGGACTATAATCTTGCTCATCAATGTAGTCACATTTAATATGTTCTCCCTACACAGTAAAACCATCAGTGTCCATTTAGTACACTCTGTGTTAAATTATCACTCAAGATTTTACAGTGCATTCAACCCCACTCAAAGTGTATTAGGACCGATAGGTGGTCATCATTGGAGCCTTGCTCGTTTCTCAGGGGGTGGTTTGCTTGGAGGCCCTGGAGCTGAGGACTTGGTGGCTGGTTCCCTCTCCTCCTGTTTCACTGTTTCAGCAGGTGGTTCAGGTTCCTTCTTTACCTCAACTGCAATACAATGGAATTATAATCATGGACTTATGGAGTTTGTCACTTTGGGAATTAGACTAGGAGCCAAACGTGGCTGTCAGTACGTTTCAGAGTTCAGCAAACCGGGAATCAGAAGTGAATTATTGCACTATCATAGTATGTAAATAGGAACATGAGTTGGATAGTAAAAACAATTCATACAACATTGTTGAACTACACAAACCTAACTCTTGGGAAATGTTAT
Organism: Protomyctophum parallelum; assembly: GCF_964188405.1. Classification (NCBI taxonomy): domain Eukaryota; kingdom Metazoa; phylum Chordata; class Actinopteri; order Myctophiformes; family Myctophidae; genus Protomyctophum; species Protomyctophum parallelum. The sequence continues at coordinate 28,717,949 of NC_139718.1, read as the reverse complement.
CGAACAGTACAGAGCAGCAGTTCAAAATGACCATGGATTAAGCAATTATGTTCTGAATAGAATGTGGATGAAGCACTTCAAAAGGTCATACCTGGAATAGGCTTCTCACCAGGTTTAGGCTGAAAGTAGACAAAAACTCATTTATTTACACTTATTTTAAAAACTAGAATGAAAATTCACTGTACTACTAGTTTGTCAGTGCAACACATACCTGGTAAAATGTTGGGGGAAACTTTGACCTGAGGTCTAAAAGGAGAGTGTCGACACGCTGTCTCTGAAACAGTGAACTGGGTTCTTCTTTCTGCTTAGATTTTGGTTTGACTTTTTCTGTCAAAAAACACGATTTAGTTTACTAGTAGTATTATTCTTCGGTTATTCTATGGTTATGCGTTACCATTGACAATAATAAACAACCAAAAAAAACAAGACAGATTCTGACAGCGCATACAGTGGTTGATGGGTGAAATCAAAACAGCATACAAGAGCCCACTAGAGCTAAACCAACCCTCAAGCTGACCTTTCTCCTCCTGGTCTTTGAAATGCCACCAGTATCCTTTGGAGGGGTGGTAGCGACAATAAGACATGGCCTCATCGAAAGCAGATTGAATTCCATGGACAGCAGAGAGCTAAAGGATATAGAATTACATAAGTCAGCTAAATGAAGAATTACATTTGTCAATAGGTGCATACTGCATAGCCTGTCCCAGTCTGTGATTTCTGGTCTAGAGGGGCGGGTGCTGGCTAAAGCATGGCGGTGGATCCCCTCCCCGGTAGAAAACAGCTGAGAACACTGACGTCACCAAATTTGGAGCGACGCCCCTCTGCACTGTACCCCTCAGCGAAATACAAGTTGGCTCCCACTTCCTATGCCATATTTTCCAATGGCTTTTCTTTTTGAGCCGAATGTGAATGAAAATAAAAGCCTGGGTATCGAGGCTAATAGGTTATTCACCTATTAGCCTAGATACGCAGGCTTTTATTTTCATTCACATCCTTATGCAAAGTGTTCAAAAAGTTCAAAGTGTGCAAAACTATATATATATATATATATATAGGATAAAAAAATATCCTTGCTGTCAAGTGTGATTCCATTTTATGAATAAATGTTGGAATGGCAAAGCACAAACAATCAAGACACTAGTCAAAACTGGAGAATTCTTCACACAAACACACTGAGCTAAAACCTCTAAAATATACAGTATATCATGTTGGAATATATAGTAATTAGCAAGCTCTTACCACTCTGGAACCAATAACTGTTCCCAGGTCTGGCGCCTGATACACCACTCCTGCTATGATGTAGTAGTCAGAAAATGGTATCACTGTGGATGGATACATAGAAAAAATAAATTAATGCTTTGAAAAGAGCTTTAACCACTTGAACCCTATTCGGGGGAGAAAATTCTGGGAGAATAGATGATGTATCAATAATTTGTAGTAAAAATATTTGTAGTGGTAGTGGGAAATACGTAGGAAGGTGGTTAAATAGCTTCATATTTTACATTATGTATTATATGTCTCTATTTCGGGAATGTCTGACAGACTGCATAGCTTCAAGCAGCAACAGCAGCAACTGGATGTTTGTGTATGGTCCCAAAAAAATAAACACAAATATGTGTCTGTAGAGGAAGCATCGAATCTCTGCACTGGGCTGATCTGTTACAGTAGATAGTTAGTTACTTACTTTAATGTGAGAAATGTATAAAACATTGGGTCCAAACAATAATCGAAAACACATGAATAAAAACTTTAAAAAGCACACACACAACACATCAGGCATCAGCGATTAATGCATTTGTTGTAGGTAGCTGCACAATGCTCACCTTGGTTAGGTGACTGCCTCTGCTGCTTACGGATAATATAAAGAATTGGTTCCTGAGCATGAAGAAGAATGTACTCCACTCCCACCATTTGACTGGAAAAAAAGATCAGATCACGGTTCTTCTGACATTATAGTAAGGTTATTATTAACTTGTATCTTGGGCATTTAATGATGTTGCCCGTATGCTGGTTATCTAATATGATGTAGTGTTTTTATTTGTATTTTTTATTACACTTTGGAACATAATATTGCATCTGTGTTTCTGTTTAATAATAAATCTGAATAAAAACCAGATTGTTTGTGATCTTACTTCAGATGCTCCAGGGTTAGCCGCTGCATCTTTACTACCTCATTATTACAGGTTCGGTCATAGAATGGGTTGCTTCGCTCCGAAAAATAGTCCAACACATTGCCAGGGTTGAGAATGGGCACCCAGCCACTGTCAACCCAGGATATCCCAAGGAGGTTGTCTGTCAATAGAAAGAACAAATACAACAAAGAATGCTGAAGGACAAATGACGTGAACTTTAAGTTGTAAAATTAAGGGACTTCTTGATCCCTTATTGTATTAGTCTGTTTTTTTCTTCTGCGTCTTCTCCTTCCTCCAAAAAGAGCAGTTCTGGCTTAACCGCGCAGTCGGTTTTCGCGGAACTTGGCAATCTCATGAACCGTTTGACAGTCAGCAATAAAACTTCGATACACATATGCATCTCCTCAACTTTCGTGTTCTGACTTTTGACCTCTGACCTTTAGATCACCCACCATTTTGAATTATATGAAAAACTGTTCAAATCTATCTCCTCCTGGGATCTTTGATCAAAATCCACGCAAATGACTACACATGAACTTTGGACCAAAAAATTAAAGTCGGGAGTACATTAATTTTCTTTAAGTGAAACTAATTAAGTTTTGAGAGCCAATGAAAATGGCAGTTTTATGAAAATTCTTCTTCTGGCCCTAATACATCCATTGTCACACGCATGTTTATGAAACTTTACAGTATGGTAGAGGGTCATGCCAAATAATAGTACTTACTCCAATTGGCCAAAGGGAGCACTCGTATGAAAATGAAACCTTTGAACAGGCACCTCATGCCTCATTTGGCCAATATAAAAAGCCATGGCACTTGTTTCCACTTGTGCCTTGACTCATAGGGAACACATCTGTTGCTTTGACCAGTAATCTCCGCCCTCAGATTTTCTGCCATTTTGAGAAGTTTGAAAAATGCTCAAACTAATCTATAGACCATTATCTGAAATTCCAGTTGAAGAGAAGTTTGTATGTGAACATTTGTACAACAAATATAGCTGCAAGCAGCAATAACAGGCACTTTGAACAGGCATAACTCATGCCTCGTCTGTCTGTATGTTTGGGGTACGAACAGCTGCAATACCGCTGGCCAGTGACGTAGACTTCGTGCGGCCAGGAGGGCTCGAGCCCCCATGAGGAATTAGACCTGAATAGTATATTCGCCTAGTCGGTTCGTCCCGTTTGTACCACGCCAGGCCACGCCGCGCCCGTTCGCGCAATTCTCGTCTTTGCATTTGCAGCGTGGGCGGGCCCCCATGACAATTATAAAAACATTTCGTCTCTGCCGCTGGCACTGGGTGACCTAAAGTGGAACTGTTGAGCAGCCTAAGGGCTTATTGCTTGGTCCCGTCTTATCGCTGCTTGCAGCTATATTTGTTGATTGATTCAGTTTTGTAGACTGGCCAGGGAAATCTGCTATGGGAATCATTGCCTAATCCGTCACTCTGTATGAAAGTTCTTAAAGTGTAGCCTTGGATCAAGACTATATTGATGTATTTTATCAAGTCTGACTTTTACTTCCATATCAATGACACAAAAGTAAAAGTCAGACTATAAATTAAATACATCTATGATAGTCTTGATACAAGGCTATACAATTAGGAACCATTACGTGGCTAAAGGCATCAATTACGTTTTCAAAAGAGACCACAATTGAGATGCGTAGATATGCCGAAAGATGCGTAGATATGCCGAAAATTCGAAATGTAGTTCTGTTCTGTTGAACAAAACAGACCTCCCCCCATCGCTGTAGTGTTGTAGACTAGCTTGAGCTTCATGGTCGGCTGGCTGCAGCAGCTACACAACAGCGATGGGGTGGGGGGTTACCAATGAGGCTATTCTACTCTACGGTATCGGCCGCGGCGTACGTCATATATTTAGCCAGGCAGCTGCTTTCCCTCGATTGATACTTAAATCATTTGTCACATCATCATATATTAATAGCAAATTCAAACGTGCTGTAACATGTTCGCATTAAAAACGAAAACAATGGAATCCGGTACCTCTCAAATCCACCGACGCCATGATGTAAACAAGTTGTCGCAGAGAAATTACGTAATCATCATTGCGTCGCAGTTTGGTGGCGTAACCTAATAAGGTGATCGAGGAAATACCTTAGGGAAATACTATAGAGTAGAAATCTAGAAATACACCTTCACCTAGAACTAGAAGCAAATAAAGTTATGCGACGTGTGTGGGGGAGAATTGAATTGATTAGGCGAAAGAGAAGGGTGATTTTGCTTGTCACCTTTTTTATATACAGGTTTAAATGTTTTAGTTCAATGTTTGTTTTAAAAACGCCATTGACAATGAAGGGAAAATTTACGTCATCTTGTCCCTAACACAAACATTAAATGCTATTAACAATAAAGATAATTTAATGTTTGTTTTGTCACAGTCAGTCAGTCATATATGATACAGTCTGCTTCTAGCGAAAATGTAACTAATTCAGCAGCAGTAACATTAGCGTTTTCTCTCAGTCAGTTGATTCTTCATATCCATATGAGTGAAACGGCCGGGGTGACGTGTTTATTTTTCAAACACAGTTCTTATATGAGGCGATCAATGGGGATTTCAATGCAACTAAACAAATACATGAACCTGGGGACTCACGCCCTCTACTGAAAGTGACGTCAGACTTCGGCGGGCTAAAACAATTTAAGCTTTCATGTTTGTATCATACATCATTCCTTTCGCATACACATTCCCAACCCTATTTATTCAGCACCGGAAAGTTTTTTTGGTCGTTAGCATTTGCCCCAGAGATCGTTAGAATTCCACATCAAGACACACCCAAACAGCTGCAGTTCACTATTCGGACGAGTGACACTGAGAGCACAGATAATAGCTGAATAAATAAAACCTGGCGTAGACTATGTCATATTATGCAGCAGGTGGTGGCCGTTGTTGTTGGAGCTTAATGCTTAGACGAGAAATCAGCAGCCTTAAATAAGGTGCGTGCATGGTGCAGGTTCAGCATTACCCGAGCATTACCCCATATAAACTATTGTTTTAATGACATCATACGCTGTTTAAATGACGTCATACGCTGTCAACTGGTTGGGGACCGAAGGGTTGAGTCAGTCGGACTCAGTCCAAAACAGCCTGCGCCCTGAGGCAAGGCAGCACGCTTGGTCTGATGATCTGATGCATTCATACAGATGTCTGCATTCCTCCGGATTACGATAAAATGAGATTGCGCGATAGACTAGACTAGTCTAGACCAGGCATAGCCTACCTTGAGCGTTGAGGCAGCATAGCCTATAATAAAGAACCAATCGGATCGCCACGGGAAAAAATAGGGGGATATAAGGAGAGAGCTAGGGCTTCATGCGCACAGACAGAAGACGTAGTTGCGAATTTGCGACATATCGTGCAGTCGTCGTGAATGAACATCTATGCGCAAGAGAATGCGGTCGGTGAGCGAATCTTTTAAATAAAAAAGGACATTTTGTGGTAAGGGCAGCAACATTATTCATTTAACAATAACAGACGAAAGGTTGTCGAAAATGAGTAGTGTAAACCAGACTGGCCGCGATGGCACATCGAACGCGGATGGTGGCACAGTCAGTCGCACAGAAAGCGTCGGTGAAAACCCGCGGCTCCTCCAGCAGTGCGCTCAGCCTCCGAGCAGCAGCAGTAGCCGGACCAGAGATGCAAGACAACACCACCACCAACAGCAGCAGCAGCAGCAGCAACAACGGCAACATGGTGGATCGATGCTGAAACAACCGTCACACGAACCTGCGGATGCCGTGAAACGAGCGCTCGACTTCAAGACCCAAGGCACCCAATGCTACAAGGATAAGAAGTACAGGGAGGCGATTGGCAAGTATCATCGCGCCTTGCTGGAGATGAAGGGCTTATGCAGGGTTCTGGGAGATCCAGATACCAGCTCCAAATCCCCATCCTCCCTCCTCCCGAACATCAGCAAGTCCACTTCGCTGACAGATGAGCAGAAGGGTGCCATGGAAAATGCCGAGCTGGAGTGTTACAACAGCTTGGCGGGTAGCTAAATAACACCTATTTATTTTCTTTTTTTGCTGTTCTCTTTTCAGTAGAGTAGATTTCTGGGAAATACTCCAGCAGTCATGAATAATTCATAACACAGTATGACTCATTCTCATTCTCAGGCTGGTCCCTCACCCCCTGATCCACCTCATCTCACTTTAGTTTTTGATGTTTTTGGATCTTCTGGATGCTGTGTCTGGCGTTGTGAGAAATTAACTAGTAAATTTGTGTATGAGTGAATTCGATTTAAGTGCATACATGATACAGCCTATTTTTCAATGGCATTCAAATAAGGATTTATATTATTATATCAACACCTTTTGCCTTCTCTTTCCTACTCCAAGCATGCCTCTTACAGATGGAGCTGGTGAACTATGAGCGTGTGAAGGAGTACTGTCTAAAAGTCCTTCGCAAGGAGGGAGACCACTTCAAAGCGTTGTACCGCTCTGGTGTGGCTTATTACCACCTCGGTGACTTCCAGAAGGCCCTCTACTACCTCAAGGAGTCACATAAACAGGAACCTTCAGGTCAGATTTGATACTGCTTCACAGCGAACACTATATAGTCACTTGTTTGGGTGGAGGCCTAAAAGTGGGTCAGGGAAATATAGTGCATTTGAGCCATTGTTTTCAGCGATGTTGTGTTGATTTACCAGTTGAAGGTATGTAGGTGTAAATAAAACAGCAGACCAAGGCTCTCTTTACAGCTTTATACGCTTCAACAGTAAGAATAATAATAATAAATTTGTTGCACTGGGGTGGGTGCGGGGGAGTGTTACATCTTGTCAGGGGCCCCATGATTCCTAGTCTGAGATAGATAGGTAAGTAGATAGATAGATAGATAGATAGATAGATAGATAGATAGATAGATATGCTGGAAAGGTGCAATGTGATACCAGACCAGTAGAACCCTGGCATCCCAAATTTTATTATCATTATAGATGATGAAAATGTAAAACATAACACATTATTTTGATTTTGATTTACAATCTCAGAAAGCATCACACAAAGCGGGTCGCAACCACAATGTGTCACGGGCCGTGACGCATTGTGAGCTTGTAGATTCAAGATAGTATGAATCAGGCTTTAGCCCAGATTCCCAGTCAACCTCTTCCTGTATTTGTTTCACAGACACCAATGTAATCCGCTACATCCAGCTGACAGAGATGAAGATTCGCCGGAATGCTCAAAGGGAAAAGAAAGAAGCAACATAAACACTGTCTGATGACTTTAACCCTTACTGTGTTTCACGCAAACCTTACACACCATCATCCAAGGTCATGGTGTTAAAATAGATATTATGCTTGCTTTTGCCTTGCACAGCAACTTTTCGCCAATTAAGTGATTTCACCATTCCTTTGTGTGCTTGACACAATTATTATTTTTAAATATAGAGTTTCTGCAAAAATGTCCAGTACAAGTATTTCCCAAGTGTGTTTAATCTATTACAAACAAGTCTGATGCACTGCCAGGCAAAACATTGCACAAACAGGCCAACACTTGTGATAGTTGAGACAGGAGCAACAAAACAAAAAAATCAGCATGCGTGTAGGCAACTGTAACTTAGCACCTACCCTCGCACAAGATGTCGTTTTAGTGGCACAGTTTAACTGTTTAACAGCCACCACCACCTTAAGCTAATGTACAATCATGTTAGTATTACATGCATTACACTACATATAAATAAAGCAAATCTGGATAAAAGATGACATCTGGGTAAAAAGGTGCTTTAACTTAGTGAGTGTGGGTGTAACATCACAAGTAAACAGTTTCAGTATGGATTTAAGAGACATATCACAAAAATGTATATAGGCTACTTTATAGAAATTGCAAGAACATTTGACCAAGAGCCAAGCTAATTGTGTCTTGTTTATAAATGCCAGAAGAAGCACTTCATTCACAGCATATATCAACAAACAATATGTTCAAGTTTATTGTCAAAGTATATGTCTAATAAAGGTGTTTATTGATTGAATACCTTTCATGTTGCATTTCACTTACCAGCATTTAAATATTTAGCGTTTATCAAATTTCTCAACATTTGAATAACTGTTCTTCATCAAAGGCTGTACAATGGACCTAAATGTGTAGTTTTGTCTGATGTGAAGAAGATGACGCAATCTAGTCATCATCCTGTAGGAAGGGGGGGGGGGGGCTGTTTCAAAGCACAAAGATATAGCAGTGAGCTCAAGCTGCTTAAAAGGTTTTATACTGATTTCTCTTGGTAGTTGCCATGGTGAGACTGGATAATAAACTGATGTGATGCGATGCAATAGTGTGGACTAGGCTAGCCAACACCAACTCGGGAGTTGACTCCTGAATCGCTGCCCTCCCTAGCATCATGGTCTTGAGCTCTGCAGTGTAACTTCACAGAGGCAGTCAATCAATTATCTTTCCACAAATTTAGGGTACATTATTGCCCAAGATTTATTATTTCTAATGCATATTAGAGATATCCACATGTGAATTTCATAAGAGAGATGAGAGAGCATGGTTGTTGAATTACCTGGTGGGGAAGGGGGGAGGGGGGCTTCAAGAAAGAACCATTATAGCGTTAACTGTTGCATTTCTTACTGTGATTTAATCAAATCAGTGTTCCAGTGCAAATACAAGTCAAGTCAATAACAGCATATTTTCCCACCCTGAAATATTGTCAATTTCAGCAAAGATAAGATCAGCTTATTTATGGTAATATTTTCAGTTACAATACCATATTAGATACACCTGGTAGGGAGTGCTTTGTTTCAACTAGTACCCTTACAATACTGTGTTGTAGATCAAGCATTACCATATTTTCCACACTCATAAGAAAACGCATTCACATTGACATGTACATTAGTTCTTCACTTTGTTTTGACAGCTTAAACCTCAGTGGATGCAATATTCCAGGTGGAGAGGTCACTTGGATGTTTGAAAATGAAATCAAAAGGTTAATAAGCATCCTTCACGTGTCCATTGGAAATCTGTTTTGGCTATTATGTTTAGCTTTAATTTGCATGGGATACCAAGGGTGGGTTTTTATCACAACGGACAATTCATTTCGAAAGAAAGTTGTGACAATCGCAGTAATAGTTATATTTACTTTACTGTACTTTTGTGCAACAACTTACCAGTCACTACATGAGTTGCCCTGAATTGTGAAAACCAACCTATCTGGTACTCTAAAATATTAAAACAAACAAAAACTTATTTGCAAATACTATTTGACTTAGGATTGGTCCATACAAACCTGTACATGTTTTTAGATAGGAAGAGAGAGAGGTGATGAACAGGTTCAGCCCAAAAATATATACATTCTTAGGATATGGAAGAGGCACAGCTCTTGCTCACAGTAGCTAAAACTATTTTTATTCACTTACATTAAAAACGTTTCGGCCTACTATAAGGACTTCAGATATTAATGTATAACAATACCTCATGAAGACCATATAGTAAGTTGAAACATTGTCTGATAATGTATTAAGTGAATAAAAATACATTTTCATGTTTCATAAATAACTGGCCAAAAAGTGTTTTTCAAAATATATTATGGACTTTGGAAACCAATACCAATATAATTGTAATATCTTTAGGCCTGTCAAAACTATATTCTCTACCATATACGGAGTGTATATGTACCATATAATTTGGAACATTAAATATATTTTTGCTGTATGGGCTTACTCCAGAAGAAAGCTTAAACCATTTCTTATCCCCCGTGGAGAATTTGGAGGAAATGACAGTAACAAAAAACATGGAAAGTCATATGGAAACTATATAAAGTCAATGTGAAGGTAGGGTACTGTTGGATTGAATTAAGGCTATTCTCACTGCCGTTATAAAATCTAATGTATCATGGGCCTTTAAACTTAGTTGGAGGCTTCATGCACACACTGCTTTGACAAGATATAAAATTATATTTTGACCCAAACCAAGAACAGAAACGTGAATAAATAAATGAATCCAACCATTACGTTGGGAGCGAGATAACGATCTCAAAAAATATCTGTAAATAGCAATAATATGTTAAAAAAGCAAGGCAACAAAATAAATAGAAAAATAAATCTCCAATAAATTAAATACAATGCACCAAATTAATACAAATATAAATAGGCAAAAATTACTTTCACATGCCACCAGGGCCTGCTACAAACGTGTGGCATTCAAGACTCATGCAGTCAGTTGCTTAGATAACACACATGAATCAATGTTCCACTCCTCTAACAAGTTCATGAGGCAGATCATTTACAAATACAAATGTTCCCTTTTACTTTAGGACAGTGTTTCTCAACTGACTGGTTGGCTTGGGGACCCAAAAGTGTGATACAAGCCATTCTGAAAGAGCCACAGACAAATACAGGTATAATGTGTTAAAGATACAATGGGCTGTGACTTTATAGCTACAGCAACATAATATTTAAGGCCTGATGTAAAAATCATTTGAGAGCCATTGGTTTTACAGGTCCGCCGGCCTTACTCAGACATTCTTATTAACAGTACCTTACAGGGGATTGAGACAATGCAGGACATTATTCTAAAACTGTGAGTCGCAAATGGAAGTGCTCAGCTGTGTACACAACATCCCTTCAATTGGGGTAGCTTTAGCCATGTTAGGTGATGGCAGGTGTTGGGTACAAAACAGGGATTCAAGACAAAACAAAGACTAAAGAAACTGCTTGCAAATAGCACAACAATTTCAGCACTTACAAATGAATTCAAGTAACAGAAAAGTTTATATTTTTTCCCCTTTTTATGGGGGTTTTCTATTGTTTTTTGCAGAATGTTTATGAATAATCATAGAAAGTGTTTAAATAATTGTAAACAATAATGGACAAATGTTCAGCTTTACATTCATGGCGCTTTTCCAAAAGTGCACTTGATAAAATGCACAATCTTGAACTTGAGATTAAAATGAAAGAGAAAGGTGAACAAAATGCTGAAATGCTAAAAAAGATGCTTGGGGTAAAAATAATTCTACCTTTTGTGTTTAATATTATTAAGTTCCTATGCTGTCGTTTTATCTTTTTCACAAGTGTTTGGTATCACCACATTTGAGGGATCATTGCAAAACCTTTTACACATTCCTCCATTATTCTAAGAACTAGACTGGTGTCTACTAGGGAACAATGCAAGTTGAAACTAATGCCCCTAATGCATGCCCCACCATTGTACCCAATGTCAGAATACCCATTATATCCATCTGTCTGTCTTTTTTATGCCTATGTATGGAGATTTCTGTATCCGTCTGTCTGTAGTCTTGCGAGCCAGACTGTTGCCTCTGACAATTTTCAATACATACATTAGTGCAGGAGCCAACACTGATATTTTTATGAATTGGTAACACTTAAGGTGACTGTAATTTTTATATTTTTGTATTCCTAATGTCTCTAGTTTATACTTTGGTATAACTCTTCCAAATCAGTAAAAATAAAAGAAAAAAATAAGCTAGTTTGACACGTCACAGGCTACTTAAAGCATAATGAATTGTGGAATTTCTTGCCTTATATAGGTTGTCTATGGTGTGGTCATATATAACTGGCAATAACTGGCATGAAGCTACTGAATTTGAAGAGTTATCATACCAAAATATAAACTAGAGATATGTAGGAAATTAGGAATACAATACAAAAAATGTATGGTCACTTTAGGTGGTACCAAAATCTGGCTCAGCCCCTGGACTACATACAGTCTGGACTCTGGAGCACGTAAGCTCTGAAAATGATCAAGTGATAAATCGGATGTGACGGAACCTCCCCGCTTCCGGTTCGTCTTAACAGTCACTCAAATTTGTCCTAATATATAAATAAAAATAATCAAAGAAAATAAATGAAAATTAAGTGTAAATATACTTTTGTTAACAAACAGATGACAGCTTCAATTCTCGCATTGGAGTTGTAGTTCCAGACTCTATATAGCATTCGGACTGTGGAATACTTGTCTGGCTACACAAGTCTGTGTCCCTTTTATGCCCATATATGGAGTTCTGTGTCAGGCGTGTCCTAATATGGAGTCTAGGCCAGTCTATGACATCATATCGATGACATCAGCGTACTCCATATATTGCAATTCTATAAATACTTTGGGGAGATCCACTGTTTTGACCGACTTCCCACTTGGCGCATCACACCCTCAGGTCCTTACCTTGAAGTTGATCAGTCCGATGTATGAGCATGTCCATATCGGTCAGGTTGGTGGTTCTGTACAACTGGATGTCCAGATATGAGTCCAACATATAAGTTGTTCAGTCAGACGGTTCTCGAGATATATGAACTACAGACACAAACATAAGGACATTATAGCAGAAAATCAGCAGATATATCCAAATGTTGTACTCCATTAATATTGGTATCAAATAATCCAGTACTTCTACTTATTTAATGACAGAACAAAATGTGAATTATCTGCAAACAATCTGAATCCAAAGCCTCATTAAGGGAAACACTCTCCACCTCATGTTGTCCTAATGGATAACAGGTAGGAGGGCTGTTCATAGGACCCCCTGTGAACAGCAGAATCCAGAATAATCCAGGAGCCGAATCCAGGGGTTAGGACCAGAATCCTGGTCTATAGCGGTAAGGTGAGTCTTTGGGAAACTTGACCTCTGGTCTGCAGAGTGGCACTGTGCCATCTCGGCACTGTCCTTCATCCTGCCGGTCTAGCAGGTTGTTGACCTTGCGTGGGGAGGGTGTTGGGGCCTCCATTGGAGTGGGCGGCACGGCCGCATCTCTGCCAAACTCCACAGTGGGAGGGGTCTCTGTGCTGGAGGTGTTGGCAGGAGACTCTCCGTTCCCCAGACTCTGTCCATTCCCTCTGGACCAAAACATGTCCACACAACGAGCCCGGGGAGAGGGCCGTGGCCGGGCCACGAAGTCCAGGGTTTTAGGGCGCTCTGGGGCACATCGACGGCGCGGAGTAGGAGGAAACACCAGATTGGGGTCAGGCAACCGGGGTAACCCTGAACAGTCATCCTTTAAAACCCTGAAACCACCTGTTGGGAGAAGCAGAGAATAACAGCCAATGATAAATGGAGTTGGGACAACAGATGTTCGTTCAGGAGGCGTAGAAACACACCTTGTCTCCACTCTCCACCCTACACACAAATCATGTGCACCACTTAAACCCTGCCCAAACCACCCAGAAAGCTCTATGCTTTTCGCATTCCTCCTCCACCCCATTTGCCTCCATATTTGCTCTTTTCCCTGCTCTTCTCTATCTCCCTCTCTCTCTAACTCTCTCCCACTTCTCAGGTTCCTGCTGGGGGGTCACCATCCACAAAGACTCCTTGGTCAGCAACCCTCCCAGAACATACAACCCTTCCTTCCCTTCCTTAACAACCTTTCTCATGACTCATGAATTGCTCCATCAACATAGACAATCCAGAAATCTAGTCAAAATGGATGAATGAAAAGATAATAGATATTAGCATATTTCGGATATACTGTATATCTATTATCTTTTATTATTTGGATTTTAGTGATGACAGAATATGAATTGATTCCACAGGCTTTCTGAATAACTGATCATGGAACTATGTGCACAATGTTTATGATTGCATGGAACCTACTGTATACATGCATGATGTGTCATCTCATCCCTCATTCTGTTTGGCATTAAACAGAGAACCACCTCTTGCAACTGCCCTAGTTTGGAGCTATGAAACCAGGCTTAATCAAACATGCATCTATACAGACTCTCAATGGAACTCTACCTGTGTTCTCTAATGTTGTCTTTTCTGGTAATGGTTCGAGATTATTTGGCAGGCAGCTCTTCTTGATGGCTCCATCTGAGGGGGTCCGACGTAAGCTACGTGAGGAACTCGGAGGGCAGGGTATGTGGGTTGGGGTGAGAGACTGGCGGGGGTTACGTTTGAAACTCTCGAGGTGAATGTTGACCAGTGGGTTAACAGTAGGGAGCTGCGGGGGCTGGAGATGGGAGATGGGAGGCAGCACAGAATGCCGAGCCTGGGGTGATGAGGGACGACAGACCAGCAACTCCTCGCTGTCAGAGCGCAAGAGCGAGCGGGTCGAATTACAGTCAGACACGGACGATAGGGACAGCAGCGTAAAAGACGGAGGCACACGCTCAGGCAGCGACGGTTTTGAGGGGCTCTCCCGTCTGAACAGCTTCCGTGTGGGAGGGCTGGTACTCCGTCTCTGGCCCCCTGTTCTGTGGAAGAAGCCCTCCCATCGCGGTTTAATGTTCTCCTCAGGCTGGGTCAGTGATAACAGGTTGAAGCCCAGTCCGACAGCCGCAAGCAGAGCCCCACAGCCCAGCAGGACAAGCTCAGAGCGCCGCGCTGAACCTGGGCTCTTTCTACTCGGGGGTGTTTCCGGAACCTGGGCACTGGGGCAGTACTCCCCTCCCTCACTATCAGGGAGATGGGCCTCTCTGTGGAAGGGGATGCAGAGGTAGGATTGGGCAGGAGAGGCCCCTGGGTCAGCAGTGAAGCAGCTGTCCTCATTCTCTGAAAAGAAGAGGTTTCACAGAATAATTACATTGCACATGTTATAATATGTGCGAGTCAGTTCACTCACTGCTGAGTACGCTCTGGGCAAACGTGTTGTATACGGTTCATAACATTATCATATACAATACTGTATAAAAAAGGAGAACTAAGGATTAAAAATACACATGTATTTTAGGCATACTCATTTAAATGTGAATGTGACTGATGCTCTTGCCTCTTTCAAGATCAGGAGAAAACTGTGGGCAGGTATTGTATTGAACATGCAAGCTCAACAACCCAACCCTGGAAATTAAATGGAATTTGGAGAAGATACACCAGACTGGGTTTCCATTCAAATGTATTATGAAGCAAATTTTCTGAAAGCTGGAAAAAACTATGCATGTTTCCGTCCACTAATATTATGTGATTATTGGGACATACGTAGTTCATGAAATAAGCAGTAGGTAGCACTATTTTGCCAGTTAGGTGAGAGGCATTTTATTGGACTACTAGACGTTCTTTTATTCAAAAACATGTTACACTACACAGACTGCGTGGTAGTGGTAGGCCATTGGGCTGCAAGTCCTCTAGTTGTGCAGAGGCTGTGAAATGTTTCTTTCTGTCTGGTAATAGTACTAGGCCTGTTCATATTTAATCATGACGTTGCAGACAGTTGCAGACATGCTGCACACATGCTTGAATTGGCCCAGACTCACCGGTACAGTATCAGTTCTGTCGTATTTTGCCCACCTGAGCACCCAAGCTTAATGCTACTTATAATGCAGGGATAACGTGAACCACACTGGGCGCAGCGATAGCCACACGGCCACACACAGTGCTTGTTTTCAGCAGTTACCATTGGTCCTTGACTGAAAATAAATCCAGCAAAATACAGGTAATCGAGTCTGACTTTATATGGAACACAAAACAAATTGAGGACAGAAACCATTATTATAAGAGCGAGGCTTTAATTACACTAATAGCTGATTATAGGAGGGGCTAGCGCCCCTTAAAAATTAAGCTAAAAACTGGGCAAAATCAATAGTGATAGAGATTTATGCACAAAATCCATAGTGCACAAAAAACTAACAAAAACAGGTTGTTGGAAACACAATTAGTGATGCACCACATGCACTTCCTCACCCATTTCCACAAGACTTGGCACTCCGGGTACGGCTGGACTGTGTCTGGGTGACCTCCGCAGGTTAGGAGCACTACAAGAGCGCTGCCTGCTGCCCTCGTGAGGGGGCTTGACACTGACGGATGATTAAAAGAAACAATCAGAAGCATTGTCTTGTAACACCAGTAGCACTGCATGGCCAATAAAGGGCTGATTGTTATTACTCTCCTTTTCTCAATTTACATACAGTAATTTACATAGTGTTCTTGACTCAAGAATTGTTGGTTGATTTTTTTCTCAGTTGAAGTCAAATACTATGAATCTTCTTCCATAGATAATATTTTCAAACTATATTTACCAAGAAAAAGAATCCCAAAAAAGTAAATAAGAATAAACACTAGTAATAGCAATTGAATAGCAATTGAACAGCAGTTGACTTGAATCAAACGAAAACTGATTCCAACCACAATATTCACCCATGAAGCACTACAGTTGAGGTTCTTACCAGGCGTCAGCGCTGTGTTCCCTGTATGGCCCCGACCCCCGGGCTCCCCGGCCCTTCTTTCTGGACCCTTTCCTCTCCCCTTCATCTTCATCCTGCAGGAGGCCAGTGTTCCGACCCCAGGCAGTACACCCCTCCCCTGGGGTGACTACAAAACAACAGGTTTGGTTTTAAGAGGATTTAATTCAGGAGATTAATTAAATCAAAAGTCAAACATTAAAGTATTGTAGTTATAAACTAGAAATGCACTTGCGCGTTGTACACAAGTAGGCCATACATCCTACTTGTGCGCAAGCAGAGCACACAAGTACTGCCACCTCTACGAACTTACGATCAGCCCCTCTATAAAATATATACCTACCTTGAAGCGTACCTTAGTTACGTCACCGCCAACAGCCAATAAGGGACCACCATTCTTACCGACATACATACAAACATCTATACAAACATCCGTTACCTTTTAGCCACCCAAGATTGAAACATTATCTTAATTACGTCACCATCAACAGCCAATTGTAACCACGCATACCATGCATACCACTTTTCATCCAGCCGACCACAGTACTTGTGCGCTCTGCTTGCGCAAGTAATAATGAATGAAAAAAATCTAAATTCCTTGGTCGGTATTAGAATGGATCTGTTAACTTATCAGGATGATACCCAGAGTAGGTATTACCCACCAATCGCTGCAAGAGAAGCCAGAGCATTGAGTATTGTCCTGTAAAGTGTATATATCCATTCTAAGTACTAGGAAATCTAACTATAAAATCGATGAATCTCTGTATGTAGTATGTATGTACTGCATGTAAGTACTGTATGTCTGTCGGTTCTTCACAAGAATCGCTCATCTGATCAACACTTGGCGCTAGTGCTGTTGAGGAGCTTAGGGAGTGCAGTGCCGAGTGTGAAGTCGATCGGATCAGGGTTTCTGCAGAACTAGCCTGCTCGGTATGGGCATGCGTATGCCGTGACATTGCGTGAACCACTCATCTGATCGACTTCACACTTGCCACAAGTGGGTATTGGAAGATGTCCAGGGATGGACATCAAACAATGATGGCTGTATCACCTCAATAGCCCAATACGACCAACTGGTGTTCAAGAAGAGGTGGTTGTCCCTTGCACAAGTCTATCTACAGTATTTTATACTGTCTGCAAAGAAGTCAAGGTCTCTGTTCTGGTGTCTGTTCTTTGCATATCTCGTGTTCAACTAATCGACTTCACTGACACTTGAGGGGTTGTATTGAGTGTGTGAAGTCGAATGGGCACTGCACTAATGGATTCTATTCTAAAATCCATGGTCAAAGACAGTGAAGATACTATTGATGCAATTTAGTCAATTCGATATTCTGTTATGATTTGATTTTAACATGAAATGTTACTCACGCTGGATGGCTCTCAGCCGGGGTAGCATTGCAGGACTGTTTGGTGGGCTGGAACTGCTACCAAGCAAACTCCTACGCCGGTCATGTGATGGGGAAGCCTGGACTGTGATTTTGTGCTGAAAGTCTGAGACAGGACTAGGAATGTTATTAGCATTCAATAATATCACAATAATAATAAATATAGGTGCAAGCAGCGATACGATGGGTTCAATTCACAAGCAACAAAGAAAAAGCTATACGCAATATGCCCAATAACTTAATAAGCCATAGAAACACTGATGACCAAACTTGAGAGAAAGAAGACCACGCAATTAACAAATGAGCGATTAAAATAGCTGGTTAGACTGGAGACAATGTCACTTTTTTATTACACTGATTGGCTGAAGGGGTTGTCTGTCAGCGCTATACTCCCACAGTCAACCATGCATTAGCTGGGTCCAGTTAACCAGGCTACAAAATAGTTGATAGTGTGGATGATATACTTTATCAATCCTATCTATACAATCATAGATCATATAATTGTGAGATCATTGGGAAATCTAAAGGTCAGAGGTCCTTGTCTCTGGCATTACTCAAGCATCATCCAACAGTCCGACCTCAAACTCAGCGGTGTGCTGTGTCGAGTGGGATCAATTCAGTTGAACCAACGGTTTCTGAGAACCAGAAAACCAAGAACATCAGTATCGCGGGTCTGTGGAGTACGCACCGAATATCAGTGTGTTTGTGGGGGGGAGTGTAGGCTTCGGGTGACTTGATTGGACAACCCGATGGATTGGCCGAGGTTTGTGTGCTTGTTGAGGGGCTATTAGTGTAGATTTTCGTCTTACACAAACATTAAATTCCAATTGACAATGAATGGAGAATTTACGTCTTATGTGTCTGAGCAAATCAGTATTTGCCTACAAAAAAATAAAATTGACATGATGATGTATGATGATAAGAGCGCCCCTCACTTCACACAGGTGTCATTTTTCCAATATAAGTGTACATCAAACTCTATTCACATATGTACATCATCAACACGATGTCAACACATCAACACGATGTCAACAGTTTCTGATGACATCAGGGATCATTTAGTTAATCTGTCGTATGGTACTGGGTACTCACCGGTTTATTGCAGGCCAGTGACTGCGGATATCGCACTGAGTATTCTAACAACGGGTACATAGAGTAATCTGAGAGCTGGCACAAGAGGTATTCCACTAGCATCAGTCCCGATTTACATCATTTCCAACTGGTCCCCGAGTAGGGGATGATAGTAGTAGCCTAATAATAAAATCACACTTGTGTGAAGTGAGGTGCATCCGCTGCCCACTGTGGCTGCCACATGATGTCACAGCCTGGGGGCCTTCTTAACGCAAACACTAAAAGTCCATAGACTTGGCTGCCACATGACGTCATGTCTGAAAGCCAGACTAGCTAGCACTAGCTAGCCAGACGCTATCTAGCGCCCCTCAATTATAACCACAAGTGAACCTCACATTGTAAGAATTAATTATATGATGCGAAGGTCATTATGTCCAACTAAAAGTGTAATTCAGCAGTTTTAAAATGGCAGGGATAAATCAAGCAATTCAAGCATCAGTGATACGGCAAGGCCACCAGTACCTGAGGGCAGGCTGATCCTGTTTCCGTCCTTGAGTTTGAGGCGGCTGCGTCTGAACTTGCCCTGCCTGCTCTCCACTCGGGGCTTCTCCTGGTACAGCTGGTGGATGATGATGTTGAGCTCTCTCTCCAGGATGTGGATCTCACGCTCGGCCAGCTCCTGCTCTCGTCTCCTCAGGGCCTCCTCCTGACACTTCTGCTCCAAAGCCGCACGGCTCAACTCCTCCTCCCATGACCGCAGCTCCTAACCGGCAAACCATATCCAATGCAATAAATACTAGAACTTAAGATGAAATCAGCAATTAAAACAACACGTCAAAGTGGCTGTAAGCCTAATATAATAGTCTATGACAATCCAATCAATTAAATTCCCTCCAGTGCCTCTCAGAGGTGCATTTTGGTATAAGGTTCATCACAATCTGGGAACCCATTGGCGAAAAAAGGAAAGACAGCACCCTGAGTCAACAGTCTCTAGAGACTAGGTTCATCATGGAGAGGGTGGGAGACATTGTCCATATGCTCTCAGGACTCCAGCTCCAGAAAATCTTGTCAAGCAGAAATGCAATTGCAATTTTATTAACTGTACGACCTACAGTCAAATCGCCACCATGAGGCAAATTTGGGAGAAGAAAAAAAAGGTTCTTTCTTGTTCTACTAAGTGTGTGTGCACGCTGATCAGTCCAGCTGTGTCAGAGACACATGCAGATGGACAGGGATGAAAACTATCTCTGGCCTTCGGGCATCCGGCCAGGCAGAGATAATTAGCAATAAATCAGTCTATTAATTGAGCAAGCAAGCAACCCCCACCTTTTCCTTGGTCCTTAGCTGATCAAACATTTCCTGTATCTCTATTTTCCAGTCGTCCTGTAGAGAGTGGAAGGAGTCTGCTGGCATCTCAAAGAAGCCCGACTCCTCAATAGCCGTGAGCTGGTCCAGAATACTTGTGAAAAGAGGCCGTGAATGAGGGTCTGGGCTCCAGCAATCTGTGTGGTACAGATTTAAATCAAAGTCCATGTGGCCTTCCAAAGTGTTTTACACAGTGAAAAGATAAGTCTGTGTAGTCTATTGTGATGCAATTTAAAAAAAGCTTACTATACTTTACACTTCTAAAACATCAATAGCATCTCTAAGCCTGCAGCTCATCACTTAGGATGTTGTTGAAGCATACAGTACTGTAGCTTTAAAAGTGGTTTGCCGACAGTGGATGGGCTTTTAAAATAGATGAGATCTCCAAAAAGAGAAAGCTCCAACAAATCAAATCTCAGATAGCCTACAGTCTTAGAACAGAACAGTGTGAGCATGCAGAAAGGAATGTGTAATAAATGTCCAAAGGGTAAAAGTTTCCTTCTTACCCTCCATAAGACGTGCAAATGGCTCTGGGCAGGTTGAGGGGATAGGCAAAGCCAGCTTGTTCATAGCTACTCCATAAGCCACTGCTAGACCATCAATACCACGGAAAGGCACCTCTCCCGTTAGTAACTCCCACAGGAGAACACCATAGCTTGATTGATCATATTAAAAGAAAAACAGCAAAAGAGTGACAAAAGATATTGTGAATATTGAAAGATATGATTTTTGTAGACATTACAATACAACAACTAAATGCGTAGCTACTAGCTAGTACATCAGTACACCCATTTCACACCCAGGGCTGAACTTCTAGGTTGTTGATTGCATGATTTCAAACACTTTGGAATAAGAATGTGTGCAACTATATCATCGCTATCGGGCAGAAACCTTGAATCTCCAGATTACCTATTTTATGTTTTGTTTTTCATTACGGTAATTATTGTAATTCCTTTGTTTTTTGTTTCACAGTGTCATGCAAAAGTAGCATAAAATGTGATGTGTTGTGTGACAAATTTAAAGATTTCACCTATAATGACATGCCCAAAATAGGGGGACACAGCTTTAAAGTGGTTCAATCTGTCTGTGGAATGTATAAATATTTAACCAATGAAAAGTATTAACAAGAGCTGGTGAGTAAATAGTAACTACATTGGATCCACAGCTTCTGTTTCCCTAGCCCAATTTGGAACCTCACCTTACTCTTAGCTCAGAGTAGAGGTTCCATATAGAGGTATCCCTGCACCGGTAGAAAGGGGGTTGAGCCGTCCAAAAACAGTGGCTTACATCCTTTTCGCAGTATCGTTTCCAAAAAGTAAAGGTATTTCTGAGATGATAAACTTAGGACAGGCAAGTACAAGTTTTAGACTGGGGTGAAACAACCGCATTACATTTTTCAACTGACATTCATTCGACATTCGACCAGGGGAGGCGCTAATGCTGCCTCTCCGGCTGCAACTTCTGACAAAAACATATTACTGTCTAACTTCATAAGCTATTTAAGCGGTTGTTTCACCCCAGTCTAAAAATGTGACATACCTGTCAGTATTACCTTTACGTTTAGGAAACGATACTGCAAAAAGGGTTTTCGCCAGTTTTTGGACGGCTCAATCCCTGTCTACAGATGCAGGGATACCTCTATACGGAACCTCTTCTCTGAGCTAAGAGCGTAGGGTGAGGTTCCAAACGGGGCTACTGTTTTCCATTTCCTGAAAAGTAACAGTTTTGGACATACAAGGTTTCTGCCCGACAGCAGCGATATGGACATCAAGCATAGCAGGGTGTTCCTGAGATATAATTCTCACCCAGCAGGCCTTTCCCAGATGAATAAAGGTTCAAACTAAATAAATGAATGCCATGGCTTTTGGTTTCCACCTAGCAAAACACCAGCTTCAAACAGAGAGGATTGTTGAGCTGAGAAAATGACCTCAGTATAGCATGCTAGTGGATGCAACCTAGGTTGGATATACTGTGCCACCACAAATGTAGGTAATGCCCAGACCACACCATGTCTACTTATGCGTAATTATGGCACAAATCAGTAGAAATTGGTAAAGACTGTATGCAGGGGAATATAGACATACTGTACTGAATAAGATACTGGGTGACTGATCATCATGTCCATAATATCACTTGTTTGAATAACATTCAATGCCATTTAGACTTAACATTATAGGGAAGTTTCTACGATCTGTGAACAAGTCAGGTTTTTGTATAATAATAGAAAATCTATCACTATTGCTGTACTGCACACTGCCCCCTTGACTTTCAACCTATCACGGGTCCCTTTAATCCCATTGTAGAGCGGGAAACCCCACAACAGTCAGAAATAGCTAAGCTGGCCTGTTAATACCATTTCCCTTAACTCTCCCTGTGGACTGAGCTTGGCTCTTAACAATGCAGCTCAATATGCAGGGCACACAGGTGCAACCACGTGGATTAGAACCCGGTTATTGCGCGTGGGAAACCAAACATCTACCACTCATCCAGAGGGCACTTCCTCCATGCCAAAGGAGATACTGGGCTTCAGGCAGAGCCACTCTCCAACATTCACCCTCCCGCAGAAATATCTACCAATCATCAAAAGAGGAATTTTATGGCCAAGGGAGATATTACATTTCTGGTCTTCAGGCATTGATACTCTGCTACACAGGCACTTGAGTCTTAAATATACAGAGTGAAGTGCTGTACAGTTAGCTATCAACATGTTCTTCTACTACACCAATGCAACAAACAATTCTCTGGATGTTTATTGTATTTTCACAAACAGTCCATCTCAATAGATGCCGTTTGAAGCTGCATCTGATCGGTCCCCCTTCTGCCCACCTCCATACGTCGCTACCCTTGGAGAAGGTGGATGATCGGATGACCTCGGGAGCCATCCAGGCGTAGGTGCCTGCAGCGCTCATCTTGGTGGTACGGTGCCACTCCCGCGCCAGGCCAAAGTCTGTGATCTTCAGAGTCTTGTTACTAAGGTCGTCCATCTCAACCCTCTCAAGGATCAGTACTGGTGGTATACAAAGCATCCAAGAGGGGGAGGAGAGGAGATGACGGAGGAGGAGGTGGTGGAGGTATGATGATTGTGGTCAGTTTGGAGGATGGGGGGTGGAGGGTGATAAGAACCAAGGATTGAAATGTTGGGAGTCGTACAGCAGGCAGGGTCCGACCATGAAGGTAAAAACAATGTATGTGGGAATGCAAAGATAGGACAACATGGGAAATGAACAAAACAGGGTGTAGTTGGTGGGAGGCCATGATGAAAGGATTGGAAGGATAGGAGCGATAAGAAGAGATAAAGAAAATAAACGAGAGGAAACAAATAGTGAGCTATTAGGACACAGAAAAGAGCACAGATGAAAAATACAGGACTTGATCAATGCCAACAGTGCAAAGAACGGCATACTTTGGCACTCCTGTTGCAGGAGTAGGCAGTAGAAAACACCTCAATCTCCATGTACAAGAGAAAAACCTGCTCTCTCCACCCAACACCACATGGGCTCCCCCATTCAGCTGTACAATGCCAGGCCATCTGCTGTGGCTATACTCAGTAGGGAGGGTGTGTCTACAAGCTGTGGTGCACATCAAGGGACCCTTCATCTGCTGCTCATGTGGCTCTGCTGTTACTGTTCCAAAGAAACTAAATCCCAACATGTGCTGCAAGGAAAGCATGGCACAAAAAAACTGTCCATGGTTAGGGGTTGCCAATTGCCATCCCTCCCCTGGGGCCACCCATGCTACAATTGCATGCACAAAATATAAAAGCATCCACCAAATGGCAGATGTTAGGTATGGTGGTGGGTTGGTCACGGTTAATTCATTACCCAAGAGTATTGCCCTCTCAAGATATAAACAAATTAATTGATGAGAAGTTTTCAGTGATTAATTACAGAAAGGATTAGAAATAAAAAAAAAGAGAATGAACGGAAAGGAGATTTGTTTTTGTTTTTTGTAACACAAAACTCTGTTCTTGAGTTCAGTGACTTGTCACTGTGAAGATTAATAGTTTGCCTCATAAGCTTGTTTTACCCACATGTAATCTAAAAAAAACAACCCAACTCAGCTCTCCACCACATTTCCCCCGTCAGCAGAAGTACATGTCTGATGTTTCCAAGGATTTGATGCATGTTGCTAAAAGATTTTTACAGACAGCTACTGAAGCCAGTGAGAGCAGACGTTTAGTCTGTACTGATTGGCACTGATTGGTACTTTGAGTACTGAAATCAGTACTCACGTTCTAGCCACAGGTGTTGATTAGATGTTGTACCATACTTTCAGGTATGCACAAGACAAGTAGGCTACAGCGTATGGATTATGGAATAATAGCCACACCTCTGTCACATGGATTAGTAAAGTGTAACAGACTCAAGGAGGGGTTCCATCCATTTGAATGCAAAATACTAGATACAACTAGAACTGCACTCTGTCGAGTGCATACTTGCTTGTTACACACTAGTAGGCCATTTATGGCCTACTAGTGCGCAAGCAGAGCAAACTGTCAAATCTCAGTAATGACTACTTGTGCCTGATACGGCAGTGGTGCCAGATTACATACATGTATACATAGGAGCATTACCTTTAATCCTCCCAACACTAAAACATATCGTCATTACCTCACCATCGAAAACCAATTACACTCTGGCATTGGGTCCTTTCATCCACATCTTTATTATGTCATCATCGAGAGCTAGTTATACTATGTATATGTATATGTCATTTGTAAGTTGATTAGCGGTATACTGTGGTTACTTTGCGCCGTATGCACCGTCCCAGCCGTCCTGCCAATTTTGATGCGTATGCACCGTCCCAGCAAATGACGTAATGACTAATTGTGCCTGATACAGCAGTGGTGCCAGATTACATACATGTATACATAGGAGCATTACCTTTAATCCTCCCGACACTAAAACATATCGTCATTACGTCACCACCATCGAAAACCATTGGTTTTATACATATACATAGTATATGTATAACTAGCTCTCAATGATTACGTAATAAAGATGTGGATTAAAGGACCCAATGCCAGAGTGTAATTGGTTTTCGATGGTGACGTAATGACGATGATATGTTTTAGTGTTGGGAGGATTAAAGGTAATGCTCCTATGTAGATCTGTAATCTGGCACCACTGCCGTATCAGGCACAATTAGTCATTACGTCATTTGCTGGGACGGTGCATACGCATCACAATTGGCGGGACGGCTGGGACGGTGCATACGAGTCCCAGGCAAAACTAGTACTTGCACGCTCTGCTTGCGCAAGTAAATACTGCAGTCCTGTGTGTGGCGTGTTCAAAATCTACTATAAAAAGTTCAAGTTGTGGTGGATGGGTGGTGTCTGTGTGGCTGTCTGGGCACATATGTCCACATTATGGCCTGGACATTTGCTATAGGGTTGTCAACGCAACAGAGAGAGAGGGAGGGAGAGAAATAGACAGCAGGAGAGAGCCTAATTCACCCAAAACACAACCTGACCAGTGTTGAGTAGTGTACCCGAACCTTAACACAGTGATCAAGACCAAAGCAATGAGTTGGCAGCACAATAACCCTGGTGGCAACACAGAGCAAGCTGATAACGTGGTAAATAAACCAAAGAGACTTGAATGGAAGAGAGACAATACTATAACTCTATTTAAAGGGAGCGTAAGTGATATTTTTTGGTTCAAGTAATAATTAAATAGCGATTCGATTCCCAATCCCAATCTGTGGACTGGCATCGCAAGTGGGTCCCCAATTCAAAATGTGCCATGACTCATCGACAGTGCAGTCTCGGAAGACCATAGATATCCTGGCACAGCTTCTGCTGTGGATGGGTAGACCAATATGCGAGAGGCAGACTCGGCCGCAGATGACATACGTGTAGGCCGATTCTGGAGTTGTTGATGGTGTGGCGGTGTCCTGCATCCCTATTCTGGGGATTATGACAATTATGTCATAATTTGGCGAACATTCAGAAAATATCACATGTACAAGCTTACAAGGCATTGTGTAACAACACAGTGAGCTTGTAGATCGGCAATTTTCAGCAAAGATATCTGTCGTGGAGGGGGGAAAAAACTAGGCCAAGAATAGAGCTCTAGGGTGGGACTCCAGTCAATGAAGTATACACTGTAAACAAGTGTACTATGTGGGTTCCATTGATCCAATCCGAAACATTGTTTATCAAAATCGCATTTGATTGATCAATACGATCGATCATCAAAACAAACTTGCTCTATTCACACTGTCCACTGTGTTCATATGATTATGAGTGGGCTGCATTTCTGCAAATGCTTTTGAGATTTTCGAGTGGGCCTGATCTAGAAAACTGCTGCTATAGTGTTTGTTCAGTCAGTTTCCCTGTCTCTCTAGCTTTCAAAAAATAAATCTTCAGGTCGGGATACCAGTTTTATCCAATCAGGAGAGAGAACTCTTACTATACACAGGATACAGAAGTAACAAGTGAAATATTTTGGGGCTCTCTCTTTGGATTGGATAAAATTGGTATCCAAACCTGAAAATGTGTTTTCTGTTTACTAAAGAGCTGCAGAGATGGATCACGTACACCCTCTTTAAAGTTCAATTACACTGATACATTAGTTAATATGATTATCAACAAAAACACAAGTAATATCCTGCATTATAGCAAAACCTTTATCTTTATCACTGCCAGGCCGATAGGCAGAGATTGTGTTTTGTGTATCTGTGTGTCTGCCTGTGTGAAGCTAATATTAGACACCACTGGATCCATCCATTCATTTTGATGGATTTTGAGTGGATATAAAGAGTTTGTATATTGTG
Source organism: Protomyctophum parallelum (assembly GCF_964188405.1). Taxonomy (NCBI): domain Eukaryota; kingdom Metazoa; phylum Chordata; class Actinopteri; order Myctophiformes; family Myctophidae; genus Protomyctophum; species Protomyctophum parallelum. The sequence continues at coordinate 28,691,145 of NC_139718.1, read as the reverse complement.
GGTTTGAGAGCTACATTGTCTTTTACATTTATTTAATATTATTTTAAAAGGGCCACTGTAGTTGTGTCGATGTGAATGACACAGATTTTTGTACTCGACTACCAATTAACATCATTATTAATAATAAAATAAAATAAAAGGGCCACTGTGCCAAGGATGTGAACTAGTTAGATTGGCTTTAACAATCAGAAGCAGTCAATGGTACTCAAAGGCCTCTGCTAATCACTGGAGGATAGACCAGTGGCAAACAAGAAGCTCTTTGCACATGTTTGTTGAGCGTCCAATAGGAATCCTGGGGCAGATAACTGGACAAATCCTTGGTAATAGGCTTGGGATTTAGGGGACCCAGAGTCAAATGCTAGATTAAAACAGACCCACAAACATACATGCATGCAAAGTGCCCTTTTCTCCTTTACACCCCTTTGCAACTGCCTCCCTGTCCACAAAGGCCATCCTGCTGCCTTTACAAAACTCATGGAGCATTATTTTGTCTTTTTAGCTCAGGCTTATGCATGTTGTTGCAGGTCATGTTGTTTTGATTCTAAATCTTGTTATTTTAATCACAAAAACTACAATGACTTTGCATTTAGGCCATCGCCACCAGCAGAGCATTCCACTATACATCGGCATACACTACACAGATGACTTACTGTTGCTGGACTTGAGGTCCCTGTGAATGATGGGAACAATGGCCTCGCTGTGGAGGTAGAGCATGGCACGCGCTATCTGCACAGCCCAGTCCACCAGTGTGCATGGTGGGATGCGCTTCCCAGAGAGGGCCCTGTTGAGGGGGCCGCCCCTGGCCAGCTCCATGACCAGACACAGGTTGGGCTCCTGCAGGCAGACGCCCAGCAGGGCCATGATGTTGGGGTGGTGGAGCATGGCGAACAGCTTGGCCTCCTGGCGAACGCTCTCCAGGGTCTGTCCCGCGTCCTCATCGGGGTCCCGGCGTGCCGCTTTCACGGCAACGTCCGCGCCACGCCACAGAGCGCGGTACACCTTGCCGAAACCACCAACGCCAATCATCTCCTCCAGGGTGAGCTCTGAGAAGTTGATCTCCAGCACTGAGGGTGAGAGGAGACACAGGAAATGTAGACCTTTATTGATCCTGCAGGGCAAAATTCAGTTTCGGTTTCAACCAGCTGATGGATGCTCAAGATAGTCAAAATGAGAGACATGTTGCTTGATAGATATTTATTGTCAGTGCATGAGTCCAAAGTTATTGTTATGTGTGAGCATATTGCCGACTTGCCTACTATACTATCTGTATAGTATATTCATGCTGTGTATTATTTCCTACCAGGCCCTATATAAGCAGACTGACCTTGATAAATATTTCAGGTGGTATGGTATGTGAAAGTAGGTCAGCTGCCTCCGTGCGTGAGCAATAGAAATAATGTTCAGACAGCGAAGACCGTGGAAGTATTACAACACACCCAAACAAGGGATCTCATCCCAGTCATAAGGAATGCAGCCTTAAACACTTAAGCCCTATTTTCCTCTCTTTTTGTTTGTAAATAATTATCAAAAATAGCGAATCTGTGTAGCTCACATGCATCATCTGATATCAGGGTTAAAATGCATTGGTCAAATTAAATATTACATGGACCAATAACCAGGAGATGGGCAATAGATACAAGACTGTATCTGTATGCTCAAAGGCATTTCCACAGCCAATCAGAAGGAGAGTGCTTTCACATGTAGCTCCAGTGCAGCACAATGTAGCAGATTTTGCTTATGTCTACTTGATCTATAGCTCAGCACAGGGCCTTGGCTTGGCATTTAACAGCATAAGCTATTTTCTTCCCAGAGACACAATTCGATAATTTAACCCATAATTGCCCTCCTGCAACTCCAGTAGCTGTGGAGCATCACCAGTATCTGTACCCAAAAGTAAACGCAAGATAATTGATGCCATTGCTTCAGTAGAGCATGATGACAAAGGCTCACTCACACAGTATCTAATGAAGATATGGGAAGGGATGTGTATGCCTGTATGGCAGGCAGTGACGTAGCGCCGGGCTGCACTGGCTTGCTGAGGATGCGACGCACAATGTGCAATGAAATTCGAGCAGCAAGGCGGGGTGTATTGATGGAGCACGGTCGACTGCCTTGTTTGACAGGCATGCAATATGATGAATAATGGTGCTGAGGATGGCTCTCACTGAGGATGCTTTGGTATTTACAGGCCTACAGAAGTACAATGCGCCTAGTACCAACATGACATAGCAGTCTCACTCTCGATGTGGGTTTCTTAGACCAAAAACAATTAAGGATGTAGGCCTAGATGTACTGGAACTTAACATTAAAGTCACTTACTAATTTCATTTTATCAGTATGTATATGAAGCACAATGGGATACTCACAGTGCAGATTGGGGACTGAGTAGTCGGGGTACTGCTGCTCTGAAGTGTCCCGTATTTTCTCCGAAATGCCATTTCCAATACTGACATAATTACAGGGGAAAATGCCCACGCGGTCCGCTATCATACCAGTCCACCATCCCTCATCTCCCGACACCAGGGAATCTTTAGACAGGACCTCCACCAGGTCCCCCTGCTGCAGACTGAGCTCGTCGTCCGCAAGCGCCTCATAGTCGAACACCGCCGTCCACAAACCACCGGGGCTTGCTGGTGCCGCAGCCGGTGCGGTGTTGATGCCGCCGGCGTGCTCCGGTGTTGGCCAGCGAAAAACATCTGCTTCGTCGGTGTCATCTGATGAAGGAATACAAGCCTTGGGACTCACGCTATCGTCCAAAGCAGGTTTGAAGACATCCATTGAAGCGATCCATAGGGGCGACCTGAATCACTGCAGGCGCATACACCTGACGCGGGGAGCGAGGGTCTGAGCACCCTGCATACTGGATCTAGTGGGTTCTTCTTCCACTGCAGCTATTCCCGCAGAGTCGCTGATGAAAATAGCAAGATTCTTTCTGCTGCATTCTCATCCGTTTGCTCACTCTTGTCGAGAAGAACATTGAAGATCATTCTTTCTGATACAGTAGAGGAGACTGCACATTCGCAGCATTGGAACTCCATAATACTCTTTATTCTAAGCCAATTGTGCCACACTAGTATTCCGTCAACTCAAATGATTTGAACACGATCGTCAGTTCATGCCTACATAATAATGTGACTTCCGGTTGGTGGACTTCAAAATAAAAGCTTTTGGGTGCTAAATCGTAGTCTATAACGTAATGATTATTATAACGAGCAGAATTAGTGCTGGGGAGTGGGGACCCGAGTCGACCAATTATATGAAGATAGGTTGAACGTGGGTGAATATTGCTCTTAAGTTTTCAGCACCACGGACAGCGAGACAGGGTCAATGAGCAGAAGAGAGGTAGCCTAGCCTACTCTGAGTGTGTGTGCGTGTGTGCGCGCGTGTGTGTGCGCGTGACATGACATGCTTCCTTTTCATTTGTAATATTTTATATCCAACACAAACAACTGATTATTAACGCAAACAAACCGCACAAGCATGTAACATGTTAGTCAACTCGCTCTTAATTTGTAGTCTGTCCTCCGACGGTCCGACCAGAAGTGAAAAGCTCACTATGGTTCAACTTGACGAGCGCATTAAGATTATTTAAATTTACGGTTGACACTGTCAATGTGCGAATCATCCTTATGTCTACGTGACTACGTCAATCACAGTTTATTTCCTCCACCAGATCCAAGTGTCAATTTCTGGTCATCCATTTCATAATCAGTACGTGTTGCACTATATTCACCAAGAGCTACAGCTACAGCATTTAAACAATTAAACACATTAGCATGATTTTGATTTTCAATCGTCTTTATTTTGTTATTGACCCCCAACAAACAAAATAAACAGAATATTAAAATAATCAATTTAAGGTTCATTTCCATGCATAATTCATGAAATAAAACAAAATTCATAGCAAGGAGTAAGAAACAATCAACATAAACAATTAAAAACAATCACACTATTTCAGTGACTTGAGAGAGAGTGTGTGTGTGTGTGTGTGTGTGTGTGTGTGTGTGTGTGTGTGTGTGTGTGTGTGTGTGTGTGTGCACTGCACACACACATGCGTTGAGGCTGGAATTCAATCAACCTTACAGTGTAACAGAAAAAACTAGAATATCTAAAACTAATTAAGCCAACTCTTTAGCTCTCTCCTTAAGAGTTTTGAAAAGAGCTAAGAGACTCCTGTGCACAGGTCACCTGACACATACAGTAGGCCCTACACAGCAAAACCTTCCATGCTAACTTGACTCAGAGTTAAACTCACTGAGGATTTGTATTGTGTGATTTGATTGAATTTCAGCCCAGCAATGGATAAGTGAACCAACACCCCAAAAAACATTGTGGTAAGACATCATCATGTAGAGTAGGATATTACAGCTTTCTGAGAACAGCTCCAACTGGTAAAGGTAGACATACACAGTCCACTGTGGGGATGCAATACGGTGTATCACAGAAATAAAGTATGTTTATGTCAGTGGGCGAATCAGTGTCCGTTGTGAGGTGACCGTGTTAGGGCACAGTCAGAAAGAGGTCAGTGAACAAAAGCAAACTAATAGTGTCAACATCAAGGTAATACTTTGCTGTCACTCCAACCCATGTCAACCATCTCAACATTTGCATCAGGATTGTACATGTAGCCTTGTTGATGATAAATATTTGTCTTTATCGCCAAACTGCTTCTGTATGCATGTAGGTGTAGATAAGGGAAATATAGAGATGTTGCTTTGCTTGTAAAGACCATAGGCTACATTATACTTATGAGGCTTGTATGGTGATTTGCTGGACCCCATATTATGGAGGATCTGGCTTAAACTGGCATCCGCATTTAAAGTCTGTAATTGTGATGTGACAAACTGTAACAATTGTGCCAATTCATGTGACTGTCACCCGTGTCACTAATAAAAAATCTGTAGCGCATGAAAAAGTATGAATTTAAAGCTTTGGAAGTATCGCTTTTTGGATGTTTTAGTTACAGTATAGCTTCCGTCCACTGATGGCCTTCCTGAGTGCATAGTCCAGGATTGTGATGAAGAGGAAGGGGGCTAGGGGTGTCTCCTATAGGTGGCAGCTTCTGTCTAAAACATACAGTAGGCTATCATTGCCTCAGTCAACTCAGTGCACATTGAACAAAGGTCATGTAACCCTAGCGTAGCTGATGAGATGTAAACAAATAAATTCACATTTGCTGCACCCTCCCATTTACTGCATTTAAAAAACATACACACACACACACACATGCACACGCACGCACGCACACACACACACACACACACACACACACACACACACACACACACACACACACACACACACACACACACACACACACACACACACACACACACACACACACACACGTTAATGACAAACAGAACTCCCCAGGGCTTCCTAAACTATGTTCCTGATACACTGTCAATGTAATATGATCATAATTTCAACATACATGCAGACTTTTGGAAAATAGAGCTAGTTTAACATATAACACATCAAACATAGTTGTAGTGTTTTTAATACGATATGATAGGAGAACAGATCCTTAGCTTGGCCTTTTAGTTGCCTTCAGTTACCATTAATCAGGAACACAAAATGCAGGTAAAAGACAAGGCAATAGGAGGAAACAGGTGATTTTCCATTATAAATCAGTGGATGTTGTGTCAACAACTCTTGAAATCTTAGCCTGATCTAAGCTTAATCTATGTTGGTGAAACCAGCCTGTGATTTATTGTATATTGAGTATGATTGGATCATTGTCTTAGACTTCTGTTAATAATAATTAATAATTATGAAATATATTTTTTAAATAGCATATTTGTATTTCTTATAATTAGATGCCTTTGCTGACCACCCTCAGTTTGGGGGCATAGTCCTGTGGAGCTTATTAGTGCTTTAGTGTTTGCTCAAGGGTACCTCAGTAAGGTGTAAGGCATGAAGGGACCTGAACATGCTGTGTAGATAATTGTTCTATTCTGTGAAACACTAGCACATTTTTTACACATTTTCAACAGAATATGTGACCTCACCTAATCACCTATACTACTAATTATATATTATATTATATGGAAGGCTCGTCAGAGGACAACCTAGAGAGATATCAAATAATAATCTTTTCAAATCTGAAGCAGGTCTTAACTATAGGTTATAGCATTTAACATGGTTTATCATTTCCTTCTAAAAGTAATCTGTGTGGATTGTTTTCATATAAGTCTTGCCGACTACTTTCTAAAGTGTACATGAGTGATGTGGGAAAAAACGTGTCTCCACTAGCATGTCATGCTACATTTAAAGATTTTCAAGAATTATGTTTCTTTAAATTGGGCAGCAATATTGACGAATTATGAAAGCCAAGACTTAATTTTATTGCAATCTGACGAAATTCCAAAACAGCCAAATATTACAATTTTGACATAAAACTGCATTTTCCTCAAAATGTGTTTAGGCAACATCCAATTAATTTCATTCGAGCAATCATGTACAGTATATTGACAACAATGCATGTTGACAACAAAATTGTCATTCTTCAATGCGTATCTAATCTATCCCAGCTAGTGGTTGTGGTACAGCAAAAAAAGAAAAAAATATCAGTTTTCCCTTTGACGTAGGTAAGAAAGATGTTTCCCGCCCGCATCAGAAGACAGAATGTGTTCTCTTCTAGTCTATTTAGGCAATGTTTCAGTCAAAGACCTTCTTTAGGCATCTGCAGAAGGTCTTTGACCGAAACGTTGCCTAAATAAAGTGTTGCAAATGCAAGTGCAGACGGTGTGCAGGTCTTTGTGCATTTTTCTGAATCCACGGAAACAATAATGAAATGAAATAATGAAATGAAAACAAAGCAGACCTTCTTATCTGCCAGGCTGACCAACACTGTGTGGCTGATCAGTTTAATGGTGCATTTATGGGCAGTTCTGCAGTAGTGTCAACATTACCAGTGACACCAGTGTGTCCAGTTCAAATGGAGTACACTACACATAACAGCAAACCCACAAAAGGAAAAGGAAAAGGAAAAAAGGAACAACAGCTGACAAAAAATGGAGAGGAAATAATAATTAAAAAAAGCACATAAAAAACGGTACACCGGTGGGGTCTAATAATGGCATGGCTTACCTGTTGATGACAGCAACATTACAATTTACAATTTAGGCATTTAGCAGACGCTCTTCCAGAGCGACATTTCCCAAATACAGATGGGCAGGTGATGGAGAACATGAAAGAGTGGGAACAGAATCTAGAAGTTGTGGATGAGAAGGTGAAGAATGAAGATGCAGGAGGATGGACAGCTGATGAAGAAGGTGAACAGAATGGAGACGTTGTGGATGAGGTGTTGGTGCAGGAGGAATGGAGACTTGTGGTGGAATTCCATTCACTAAAAAGTCGAAGCAGGGACTGTGAGGAGGTTTAATATGTTCAAACTTCTTCAGCAGGTTATTTTTGAGGGGCGATAGCCCCTCGCTTTTGACCCCACACTTCTCGATATTTGCCATTGAAAGGAGAAATTAGGTCAAATGTCCGCCATATATGACGTAAATCTTGTCCCCACACGTCTCATATTTGCCATTGACAATTTAAGGAGAAATTAGGTAAAATGTCCGCCAAATATTACTTACATTTGTGGCAACACAAACATTAAATACCATTGACAATTGATGTACGATGACAAGAGCGCCCCTCACTTCACACAGGTGTGATTTTTGAGGGCCCCTATATACAGCTTTTGTCCCCACAAAATGTCTGCAACACAAACATTAAATGCCATTGACAATGAAGGGTAAATTTACGTCATCTTGTCCCCCCACGTCTTATTAGCCATCGTCAATGAAAGGAGAAATTAGATCTAATGTCCGCCAAATATGACATAAAATGTCCTTAACACAAACATTAAATGCCATTGACAATGAAGGGAATATTTATACGTCATCTTGTCACCACACAATTTATTTTTTGAGCCTATGCCCAGCTGTGTCTGTTTGTGTGTACCCCATAGCGATGATCTGATTGGCTCATTTGGCTGAGCACCCCATAGTGATGATTTGATTGGCTGAGCACCCCATAGCGATGATTTGATTGGCTAAGCACCCCATGATATGTGCGTAGTGTGTGGACGCCAATTGTGATTGGCCGGAATGTGATGATGTATATATTCATGAATCCACTTGATGACCAGGTGTCAGCATTGAACAATTTATTTTATAGGGGGCCGGGGGATATATGTGACCCTACCATTAACATCCTTTAAGGCAAGATTTTCAAAATGTCATTATGCTTTATGTAGCATGTGATATGTCAAACTATGGGGTTTTCGTGATTCTGAATTCATTCCAAGCATTCGTTTAATCGTTTTGCACAAAAAAACACTCCTTGGGCTAAAAACGGCCATAGCCAATTGCCCAAATGTGGCCAAGATGTGCTGACATCATCACATTTGTGATGACGGCTATGAAAGTTTTAAGCCCAATGAGTGTTGTTTGTGCAAAACTCATGCTTGGAATGGCAGAATCATGAAAACCCCCTAGTTTGACATGTCACATGCTACTTAAAGCAAAATGAAATGTTGACATTTTTGACATGTTTGCCTTATATAGGATGTTAATGGTATGGTCATTGGTCACATATAAACAAACCTCTATAACAAATACCCACAGCGTGTCAGAAAGTGGATTCATGAATGCATGCATATAGACAATATTATAGGCCAATAAAAAACTACAGTATATACCAAATGTCCCATTCCATACCATGCCAGAGAACTAAGTGAAAGTGAAATCACCTGTACAGAGAAGCCACAGAGGCCTGACTGACACACACACACACACACACACACGCACACGCACACGCACACGCACACGCACACGCACACGCACACACGCACACGCGCACACACACACACACACACACACACACACACACACACACACACACACAGCATTTCTTAGTCACAATAAATTCCTGCTGTGCACTTGTGTTAGAATTAACAAAAAATACCACCTCTATAGATTCAAACACCCATATATTTATTGTCTCAAGGCTTCCAAGGGCTGGTTTGTGGGGTCTCTGTCATACATTAATGTAAATTAAAAACAAAATAACATTTGTTCAATTTCACCATCACACTTTTGCTGATGCTCAGACAAAGCTACCTTGTGAAGTTGTGAATGAGATGTGAAAGAGTATTGTGTTGACATGCCATTCTGACCAATACGCTTATACCGTGTCTATGTAAACATACACCACCATTTGAAGACATTTATTAGCCTCTCGGACCCAAAACTTTGAATATTTAATTGTGTAGACTTCTTGAAAATTATGTAATGCCGATGTTTAACAATAACTCTTGAGAGCGTAAAGTGAAACCAAATGGACCTATTTGGTTTCATTTTACACTCGAAGAGTTAAAGATCTATAAGGGTCCATTTGGTTACCAACTCTCCATCATTTAGCTGGGGACCACCTGGAACCCCTCAAAGACTAATGCATGGTGGTCCCCGGACCACTGGGCTAGGCGAATATTATGCATTTGATTTTAGCCACTGGATGTATGTACGACTTCGCTCACCACAAAGGAAGCAGAATATTCAATGAAAGAGAGGAGCGGACGACCACAGGGACTTGAGAATGTCACCCCCCTGTGGAGATATAGTGTCACTGCAACTTTTGAAAAAGATTTAGCATCCAATCTCTTTGGTATTAAATCTCTTCAGTGATTTAAAAAATTGGCCAAGACTAGTGATTAGGCTACAGAGCAATGTATGCTTGATGCAAATGAAGTAATAAACATTTTCATCGTGTTGGGAGCTCTTAAACGTATATATATATATATATATATATATATATATATATATATATATATATATATATATATATATATATATATATCATTAAAAACAAAGCACCAGTCATTTTGTATTTAAACAGCATTCAATATCACATTACTTTCAAATTCAAACTCTAGATATTTACTGCTTCGGCACCCAGACCAGTGACACTTCAGAATAGTGAAAGACTAGTTACTGTTACACTCCTGTTCCAATTGATTTTGGAGTATACCACTATTTTTAAGCAATACCTGCTTCGACATAATGAACACTGACTTAAAAATAAGATTTTTCTTTTAATGGAAATGTCCATTTCAGTGATTTGAAATAGTGTGACAGCTGTGCTACAAGTCAACTAAATATAATATGATTGGTATTTCTTTCTGATATGTAGCATGAAACTGCGGATATGGGGCTATTTTGGAAATGGAACCCGTGGAATTTAGTTGAACTGAACTGGTAGTAGGCAGCTGGTCAGTGGGTGCCGTCACAACAAGATCTTTATGTGGCACAGGCACTCTACAGTCCATAGTGATACGTGCCTTTTGAATATTGGCCTCTTGCACGTGTACAAGAAGAAGTCTCCATAAATAGATTTATACAGCAAAGTGCATGGAAGGAACAGTACAAAAATACCTCTGAATTTGTATCTCTGCAGCAACACATTTCTTTCTTTTGGACTCTCAAAAGGTGAAAACTCGAGTGAGACCAAGATATCGTCAGTAAATAAAATACAATGTCATACATTATTTTCATTTTAGATTTTTTTTTTCCTTTTTTCTTTTTTTTCCTAGGCAAGATACAGAACTCTTAGAAATGTGAAGACATCGTTCTGGGATATGACACTCCCCACCCGACCCTACCTGCCCTTACCCCCAAGCCACAGCGATCCACCATTTTTGTTAGAGCAGAAGGTGATCACATTTAAACAAATATTCAAAATATACAGAAAATATGGAAATATATTATATATAGTTACGTATATAGTACGGAAGTAATGTCCAGGGCAGTTTGGCAAGGTCCATTGTGTCCCCGAGCTCCCTCCTCCACGCCTGTTTGATTGGTTGATTTGTCTGCCAGTCAGTTGTAGCTCCTCCCACTTTCAGCTCTCGTTAAATCTGAGAACTCTGTGGCGCTCCTTAGGAAACTATGCAAATAAAAATAAATACTATGAGTCCATCCAGCTTAACACTCGACAGAAATTTTTAAGTCATTCCATAACGTGGATCAGAAAATAGTGTCTTTGACTCCTCTTTTTGAACGTTTTTCATCATAGTTTTATTCTAAATTTTTATCGCCAAAATACTTAAATGCTTAAAAAACAAAACAAAACAAAAACAAAAAACATTCTCATCAGGTGTTGAAAAAAATATAGACCTCTGATAGCTCAACTCCTTCTGGGTATAATAAGACTGCAGTCTCCGTCAGTGGAATGCAGGCCCACCTCTCTGCATCTTCTTATGACTCAGTAGCACCCCAATCCCAGCTGTGAGCACACTCACTCGCCTGGGCTCAGGATGGCTGCTCCTGCAGCCAGAAGACACGCTTTCAGCACCCGGTGCAGGCTACAGTACACACCACTGAGCATTCTTACAGGAGGGTTTGAGAGCGAGAGCTTGTGAGAGAGAGACAGAGACAGAGAGAAAGACAGTGGCAGGCGGGACGGATGTGAGGGAGAAAGCAGCAACGCTGCACTCCTTGGGTTTGCCTCTCCTGTTCCTCTCCGTCCCATTACACGACCGGACAAAAAAGATCCACAAGCAAGAATTCAATCTTATTTTTTTCTCACTCCCGCAAGTTGTACTTTGAAACCTCTATCTTGTTTCCGCAATGGAGTTAAGAGTTATTCTTTCTGTATAAGGGGAGGGGGTGGGGGGGTCTTAAAATCCCTCTATATGACAGTAGGCCTCCAAACTGGAGAACAGGATATAGAGGAACCAGAGGCTGAAAAAGAAGGCTGAGGTGGCCAGTCTGTGTCCCCGGGGCCCACCCAGTTCCCCTCCGATGTGGGCCCGGCGCCTGTACAGAAGCACCGACACGGCCAGGAAGGCAAAGATGGTGAAGAGGGTGACGGAGAAGGCCAGCGAGCCGGCCTCCACCACGAACGGCTTCCCTTGCATGCGCCAGTAGATGGCCGCCACGGACCAGGCCACGCCGATGCCCAGGAAGACGTTGACCGCGTTGCTGCCAGTCACATTCCCAATAGAGGCATCCGCGTATGTGTCCTGCACCGCCGCCACCTTGCTGGCAAACGTGTCTGTGGAGTAAACCAAGACCCAAAATTAAAATACAACTAGAGAATTCACAATTTGGGGAAATTGCAATTGCGGTTGCATGCACCGACCACAGTGAAGAAACAGTCAGTGTGGGCTCGAGTAGCTCACTAAATACAGTATGATGATGATGATGTCTGATGATGATGTATTGACCCACATGACATCACCTGGGGCGGATAATAATAAATAGCTACAAAACTCACTAATAACCGATTAAGACCGATTCTACATAATGCCTCCTAAATCAGTAGTTATCACACTTAGCCTCTGTCACTGGCACTGCTGCTGACCCGTAATAGTTGGTGGCCCTTTATATAGCGCCCATGGCGCTTTACATACATAGATTGTGCATTACATTCATCCATTCACACACACACATTCATACACTGATGACAGAGGAAACCTTGCAATGCACCAACCTGCACATCGGGAGCAATTAGGGGTTCAGTGTCTTGCTCAAGGACACTTCTACACTAACTCTAGGGGAGGCCGGGTTCGAACTGGCAACCTTGCGGTTCCCATCCGGCCACTCTACCCCTGAGCCACCGTCTTGTACTCTGATACATGTGATGTCACCAGCTATCCCTCCCAGTTCTATTCCCTGGTGAACAGGCACCAAAAACAATTAAGCTGTAGAAGTTGCTAGTGCAGCGACAGAGATCAGCCTCTCTTATCTAGCCAGCTACCCCACCTGGACACCCCCTTTAAATACCAGTCGAAATGTCATTTCTCTAGTATCCAAGTCCTGTATCGTGATATATTTCAAGGTGACACAGGATGGTGAGACATAGAATTAGTGTCGGCTCATTTGTTAGACACACATATTTTGACCTAATGGTTCGATAGTCAGTTTTGATCATGGGAAGCTATTGGATGGATTTTGATACATTTTTTAAACAAATTGGCACTTATTTTTTAAATAAGAGTTCATTGTCTTTGTCATTCTATGGTCTTAATTAATCACAGGTATTATAATAATAATCTATCCCTAAATGGGTAGAAGACAGCCAGAGTATCTATCTTTAAACATACTCGTTAACTCATAAACTCATGCCCTCACACATGATAAACATTTATAAGACAAATGCTTGCATATGTATTTACACACAAACATACAATGTCAGTTAATCACATTCAGTTTTCTGTTACATTTAGGCATAAATCCACCCATCCCTAAAGGACCAAACTCACACTCAGTAAGGCATATTTAATTCAGCTAGAGCTGCTAATTAACTGACCTGAATAACCATGACGGAATGTAACTTGATGGCTTGTCATGCCTAGTTTAAAGGCGTGACTTAATAATGTTGTTATCTTTGTTGTGGACCCCAGGAAGAGTAGCTGCTACTTTGTTGTTATTGTTTTTACATGGTGGTATCTGCAATATGGTTAATCATTTGAAGTTAAAATACCGGTATAACAAAGTGATCATGGCCAAACTATAGATGCACCAAAAACAGAAAAGTTAAAGAAAATCCACTGTTAAAAAGACTAAAAGTGGAATTCCTAACCTGCCTGCTACGCTCCACAACCGATGCCTTCTATAAAATATGGGACCCATATTTACGATTTATTGGCCCTCATTTAGCTACCACCTTGACCATAGGGTTCCTGGACAGAAGCGATACCACTAACCTTGATGTTTAGATTTATCATTCCTCCTTGCGTATGTTTGTATGTATGCATGTATGTATGTATGTGACTATGTGTTTTATATATGCATATCTTATTTTCTTTAAGTTGTTAACCCATTTTGTATTACATTTTTTGGTTCGATGTAGGTAATAGGTATATGTGTGTAACTGAGTCCTTTGTTCCACAACGTGTCTGAGCTGAGCTGTCTTTTTTTTTTTTTTTTTTTTCCTTGTCATAAAATGTAAAAATCAATAAAAATATTATTGAAAAAAAAGAAGACTACTAAGGCACGCACGCACGCGCGCACGCACGCACGCACACGCACACACACACACACACACACACACACACACACACACACACACACACACACACACACACACACACACACACACACACACAGAACTGACCAGGGATAGAGGTGCCGATCGCCACAAACACCACAGCAGTGACCGAGTCCTTGAGGCCAATGGTGCAGCCAAAGTGGGATGCCAGGTCTCCGATGATGGCTGTCAGGAGGCCGATGATGACTATGGAGACGAAGAAGCATGCCCAGCCGTTCATGTACTCGGTGGGCGGCACGCAGGCGAACAGCACCTTCCAGAAGACGGTGAGGAAGTGCATGACGTAGTCGAAGCAGGACGGAAGACGCTCCTCGCCCGTGTCATCCTCGTCCTCATCTGGACGGGGAGAGAGAGCAGTGGTGGAAAAAGTACTCAAATGGTTTATTTTAGTAAAAGTATCAATCAATGCTGCAATATAGAAATACTGTGTAAAAGTAAAGTAAAAGCCTCATTATACAGAATGTCCAATTTCAAATGTCACAAATATTTAGAAAATAGCCGATCTACAAGCTCACAATGCATCGCGATGCAATGCATTGTGAGCTTGTAGATCGGCATTTTCAAATGGCTGAAACCCTCAAATTTGTAATTTTGTAAAGTAGCCTACAGTACTTGAGTGAATGTACTTAGTTATTTTACACGGCAGAGAGAGAGGCACAGGGATTGGGAGTTAGGAGTAGGAAGAGACAATGAAGAAGACAAGGAGAGAGAGAGAGAGAAATATAGGAAAAAAATAAATTGGGATTGCAGATGAAAAAGCAGAGATAAAGAGGCGATATGATAGATGGTGAGGGGATACAGGATGAGGGGTGACAGAAGGAAGGACGGACAACAACGTTCACTTAAAACTGTGGAACTATTACTGTGAAATCTCTGAATACCTGAAGAGAGCATAGGATAGGAAACATACAGTGAATGGACTCATTTGTAACTACCGGTAACCACACTCAGTAGATTCTAATTAAAATGAATCCTAGATTATTTTGTTGTTTAAATTTGTTTGGTTGAGGGTTAATTTTTTTCCATATTAATAATAACATGCCCTACAGATACAGATGCCCTAAGCCCTTCCCCAAAACATTTAATTTAATTTTTGTATTACTTTGTTGAGCAATAATTTGATTTCTAGCTTAGTTTAAGCCCTGGGCTTTCAGCGTAGTTTTTCTTTTATAAACAACACTTTGTAAACAATGCTGTTTGGATGCTTGAGCAGAGGTCACAGCATGACACTGTGAGGTAAATTTGGGACTAATTTGTGCAATTATGTGGCAGGATCACCTCCAGGTTGGACAGTCACTCACAAACCTGTAAACTAAAACATAACTATTAGTTTACAGTTGTGTGACTAACCTAGAGGTTATCCTGACCTGAAGTCAGGTTTGAAGCTAGCAGCCAGTGTGACACATTGCTCATTGCAGGGACTGTCACAGTGTCCTTGAATAAGAGTAAGACACATTATATTGGAATGTGTCTCACATAGTGGTTAGTAAAACATAAATCTCGTAACATAAAAGTCACCCGTTTGATCTCACTGGTGGACGACATGAACTGCAATTGTCCTTGAGTGAGACACTGAAAGCCCCTTCAACCTGCTTACTCATTGTCACTCTGAATAAGGGCAATTAACAACTTAACACCTCAAATGCAAAGTAAAATGGTGTACGCCAGGGGACACTGTGTTGATTCAAAGTGGCAGGCCATGTGAGGCACATCCATGTTTTAGTGCTACTGGTGGCAGTGGAAGAGAGAGGAGGAGCACCATGAAAAAATAAACAGTGTCGCTGGATTAAATATTTCAACGGTTAGGTAGGTGAAGTGATGAACCAAGGCACTGGGACTGTGGTGGGTTTGGTGGATGTCATATGGTGATGATGAGACATGATGAGACTCTCTATACATTCATTGTAAGAATATCATAGGCATATTGTTCATGTATCAATTTTACATTATGAAATGATTACAAAATAGTAAATATAAAATAAATAATTATTATTAAATATAGGCAAATAATTGGTTACTGATCTCAAAATGAGATGTTTATATTGCATATGATATGAATAGTGAATAATGTTGGCCAAGTGTCAACAAATGATGAAGCTGTTTACTGTGTTTATAATTCATGAGTTATGAATGAATCTAAGCCCTTATTTATGACTGTTTAGAAATTGTAATTTAGGATTATTGACTGATCTTAAAATTGTGTCATTCTGAGAGCACCATTGGTAGTGGTGGAAAAATTACAAGTAATAAAACTGATTTAATTTAGTTTTGAAGGGAATATGTTGAAATGGCTTTTCAAAGAGGAGGTTTATCTTCTCTCATTTCTAGAGAAAGCTTCAACAAAGTATTTTAATACTGCCTAAATGATTTAATAAACTATTGTAGAAAAGGCTCATGTGGTCCGGGCCAGCCTAGCGGGTCCCGGCACCTAGGCTGGTAATCCAGCCTGACAGTGTCGTGGGTTTGAGTCCCGATCTTGACGACCTTATTGGTGCATGTCTTTCCCCCCCATCTCTCTCCCCGTTGCCTGTCAACTTAGATGTACATCTATCAATAAAGGCTAAAAGCCCCCAAAAATATATCAAAATAAAAAATAAAAGGCTCATGTGTCGCTGTAGACTCCTGGAATCTGAGCATGGTGGGACCTGTACCTGCACTGACAGTAATTGCCTCCATAAACTGTTCTCTCCAAGAGTTGGTTCCGACCACTAAAGCCAGGTTGGTCTTCTTGATCAACTTGTCCACTGTGCTCTGAAAAAATGAAAATGAAAAAGATAAGCAGATAAACAATCCATTCATCATTTACATTCAGAATGTAAGCTCCATGCCAAGGACCACCAAATAATGATAGCCTGCAGCCCCTCATTGCAAAATCCCTTTAAGAACATGACACTAGCCGCCCTGCAAGCTCACAACACAAGCTTGTAGATCTGCTATTTTTACATTTCTTACAATAATGGCATCCCCAAAATCGGAACGGCAGGTTGAAAGTGGTTACATTGGCACAGTTGAAATGTAATTTAAATTAGATTTGTTTTTAATATTATGTTTTATGACACTCCCCCCATCTATTTTCCTCTTCTCTTCATTCTAGCCCCTGCATTAAAGATCACTGCTATAAGCTTGAGGCTTCATTCAGTGCTCATCCTTCACCACTTGATGGCAGTGGCATCAAGTCCTCAGCAAAAGCAACCCATCCCTTCTATTTGATGCATGATTGAAACAAATATGTTGTGTATATTTGTGCTTGAGGAGGATGGAGGATGTCAGTACTGCACTGAACATCTCATACAGTGTTTGACATTAGAAATTGACATTCACTTTTATGAAATAAGCACGAAAACAGGAACATTTGGGCTTGTATAAATACCCAGCAGCTAACAGTTTTGATTGAAGGGTTGTTTTTCACGGTGAAAATCGCCCACCTTGAACTCATAAGACTCCTCAATGATGACTTCAAGCTTGGAGTGTTCCCCCAGCACCGGTTTGCCCATCTCTGCAATCCGTTTGGCTTCCTCGTCATCTGATGTCAGCTTCCTGTCTGGCATGTCTGTGGGGGGAGAATGGTGGGAGAGGAGAGGAGAGGAGAGGAGAGGAGAGGAGAGGAGAGGAGAGGAGAGGAGAGGAGAGGAGAGGAGAGGAGAGGAGAGGAGAGGAGAGGAGAGGAGAGGAGAGGAGAGGAGAGGAGAGGAGAGGAGAGGAATAATATGATTAAAGTAAAGCAGGGAATCTGTTTGTTAATTCAGTTAAAGTACTTTGCTGTACGATTCAGACAAAACATGAGGAAAGAACATTGATTGATTTGTTATTGTTATTTAAAAAATAAATAAATGATGTTTCCTTCGTATTGGTGGACTTTATGATAGCCTACATTATTTCAATTATGTCTAATAAAAAGCTCAACTTATAAAAAATAAAACAAAAAACAAATAAAGATGTAGAAGAAAGAAATAGAGGATACATTTTAATAATGCAGTATCCATACCCAAACTATTCTCTGTGGCTAATGTCCTCTTGTGTACATCATTTACTTTATATAAGCTCAAATGAGCTTTCACTCTTGGTCGGGCATTCGACAAGACCAAACAGAGCGGCCAAACATTGGAGGAATACTTTATTCATCCTGCAGTGGAACACTGGAACAATGTCCCTAATAAGCAGTAACATTTCACTGAGCTGGATTGATCTACTGCCAGACTACCAAACACCTAAATTATGAATTAAATTCAATACAAATTTATACCTCGGTCTCTCTCTCTCTGTCTGTCTATTTTAATAGTTTTTTTAGTCACTAGACTATTAATATTGTATTGTGTATTGTGTTCTTTTCTTTCTACATGTTTTAATTTAAACCATTAAATTATATTGTTTGATATAAAGCTCTGTAACATTGTTTTTAAAATGTGCTGTAGAAATGCATTTTATTATTATCAACAAAATGTCCCATATGTCCTGTGTGGCTGTGGTACAGACACCATTGTTGGAGCAGTACAAACTGGTCCATAACATTGGTTCAGTAATGACAAAAGATTCATGTAGACTTCACAACGGTACAGTGATTATACAGTGCATTTCATTTTGACCAGTCACAACGTTGAGGGAGAAAGTATAAAGTAGGCTTAACTTTGTGGGAGAGACAGACAGACAGAGAGAGAGAGAGAGAGAGAGAGAACTGACTCTCTCCACTCTCATCCTCATGTCTGTAACACTCCCACCATTAAGACACCTGGTGCAGAAACCCTGTGTCCCAACCCGCTGCTCTTAGCTGAAAACACGCTCACTATTAAATATTAACGCTGCCATTAAAGATCACAGCCATTCCCTTGATAGGGAAGAGCGGTCAGGTGTGTCAGCACAGCAGGCACTCCAGCACACATGCTCAAACACACACACACACACACACACACACACACACACACACACACACACA
The DNA here is from genome assembly GCF_964188405.1 of Protomyctophum parallelum. Taxonomy (NCBI): domain Eukaryota; kingdom Metazoa; phylum Chordata; class Actinopteri; order Myctophiformes; family Myctophidae; genus Protomyctophum; species Protomyctophum parallelum. The sequence continues at coordinate 28,672,163 of NC_139718.1, read as the reverse complement.
CACACACACACACACACACACACACACACACAGTCAACTTGTCTTGCATGCATGTTACCATTATACTGTATACACATGCTTATGCATACCGCCCGGCACCCACCCGCCCGCACGCCCGCACACACGCGCACACACACACACACACACACACACACACACACACACACACACACACACACACACACACACACACACACACACACACACACACACACACGCTAACATGCTTTTAAGCTAAATCAATTACACACTCAAAGACAGTATGTGCCCTGAAGACCTGTACTGACAGGGTTTTGTTTTTGCTCATGTTTAAAATGTGATTATCACACCATTCCTCTTGCACTGTGCCACTCCACAACATGAAAATATGTACTCAATGAGAATAACAAGACAAAAAAAACACACAGCATTAATCACATAGTAAGTGATTACATTTCTAATTTCTGAGCTGAGATTCTTTTTTTATGGCTATCTAATGGTTTGGCCTTCCGCTTGACAAGGGAAAATAAAGTCATGAGTTTGTGATTAATTAATCCTGTGGTCAGGAGAATTAATCCATCATTCAGTTGCAGACGATGTCAGACAAAAAAGGGCACCTATGCCGTTGGAGGTGAAACGGCTTAGCTGAAGCTGTTAGAGACTGGGAATTTATAGCCAATTTCAACCTGGTGTATGACATCCCTCGCTATTTCGGGCATGTAATTTCAGGCAAAAAAACTAAAACAAAAATAGCACAAATAGAAGATCAGAGTATTATGGGCTTGTAGATCTGCTATTTTAGCTACTTTTAAAAATAGGGCTCAAGTTATTATTAAGCCCTACCAAACAAAGGGGATGGACATTCTCCAGAATGATTGACCATTTACAATCTCACACAAATCGCAATGCGAATTGACCGCCATGACCTTGTAGATCGGCTATTTTCAGCAAAGAGATTTGGGGCCCTATCTTGTGCTCCCCTTACCGTCTTATCCCTAAACCTATTTTGAAAAACATTTAAAAATAGTTCAACTAACCGATCTACATCGACACGTTGTGACTCGTGAGCTTGTAGATCGGCTATTCGAACTATTTTAAAAGGTTTTGAAAAATAGTAAAAAATGGCAAATAAGTCAGCTCAAGTTCATAGTTGCGAACGCAGTGATTGCGAACGCAGTGATTGCGAATGCAGTGATTGTGAACGCACTGAGCACTAACTATGACAGCAAGGGCTGAATGTCTGTGTGTGTGTGTCCCGCTGTTACACCACCCGCCCGCCACCAGAGGGCGCAGCTGTATCACACAAAACACACACACGCACGCGCTCACACGCACGCGCTCACACACACACACACACACACACACACACACACACACACACACACACACACACAATTTAACTTAAAAAAAAAAACTTAACTTAAAATGAAAAAGAAAAAACTTAACTTCAAAATAAAATCTTAAAAACTTAAAAAACCACAAAAAAACTTAACTTAAAAAAACAACTTTAAAAACACTTAAACTTCAAAAAACTTAACTTAAAAATAAAATCTTAAAAAAACACAAAAAGTGAAGTTTAAAAAGAAAACTTTAAAAAAGTATGTAATTTATTCTAATTGTTATTGCCATTTACGAGCTGCGTTCGCTTCCCGCGTTTGCGTGTCTTACTTGTGTTAAAGAGATTAAGGAGGTACATTATCCACCATATCTCTCTTTTATCTAAGTGCTGGGGGTAATCTACTTTAGAATAGGAAAAGATAGATTTGATTACTGTTTAGTGCTTTTCAGTAGAATAGCTACAGTATGCCAAATTCATAGGAGGACCCATATCATTCAGAAAATATCTTTAGTGTTCAATGAAGTATTTATAATCGCCAATGAGCAACTTTACATTAACTGACTGATCCATGTGCTCCTAATCACTTCAGGCCAGTCCTCCTGCTCGGAGATATTTGATAGACCAGTATTTCATTGCGACCCCGTTGTGGGTAAATATAGTTATTTATATTTGTCCTACGTTGATTTATTTTCCCCAAAAAACGAAACAAACCAAAAATGTTAAGATCTAGGGCATTAGTGGTTAGTTCGTTTTTGGAAGTTTGGGAAGACACCAAATTTCTCTTTTGGGTCCAGAGCAGAACACATTCCCCAGAGAGAAAACCACAGCACACTCAGTGAAACACCATCATCAGAGAAAACCACAGCACACTCAGTGAAACACCATCATCAGAGAAAACCACAGCACACTCAGTGAAACACCACCATCAGAGAAAACCACAGCACACTCAGTGAAACACCATCATCAGAGAAAACCACAGCACACTCAGTGAAACACCACCATCAGAGAAAACCACAGCACACTCAGTGAAACACCATCATCAGAGAAAACCACAGCACACTCAGTGAAACACCATCATCAGAGAAAACCACAGCACACTCAGTGAAACACCATCATCAGAGAAAACCACAGCACACTCAGTGAAACACCATCATCAGAGAAAACCACAGCACACTCAGTGAAACACCATCATCAGAGAAAACCACAGCACACTCAGTGAAACACCATCATCAGAGAAAACCACAGCACACTCAGTGAAACACCATCATCAGAGAAAACCACAGCACACTCAGTGAAACACCATCATCAGAGAAAACCACAGCACACTCAGTGAAACACCATCATCAGAGAAAACCACAGCACACTCAGTGAAACACCATCAGCAGCAGCAGCAGCAGGGATGCCGAGGAAAGAGAAGAACAACTTACCTTCAGCTAGCAACAGAGCTGTGGAGGAGGAAGAGGGAAGAAGATGGGGGTAGATGAGGCATGGGGTAAAAACAGCAAAGAAGTGATGAGTTGCAAAAATGGAAGAAACGTAGATAAGGAACAGATCATGTTAATAAGAGGCAAAAACAAGAAGAGAAATGTAATGGAGGCAGAAAATGGCCATGTATTAGCAGTAAGGTGTAATGTACATGGGTCTGATTACAGCCCTGGATGAGTATAGCAGAAATATTGCGGCGTTCTGTAATATCTTTCTGAGTTCGTACGAGGGACGAGGGTACAGGGGTTTATTAATGGAACACATTTCCCGATAGCAATCAAGGAAAGTTCTGTGAGAATATTTGATGCCATGAGGACCTAATATGAGGGTACGCTGAAATTCTCATTCACACAGTTGATTACTCCCATCTTCTGTCAGCTGGCTGAGTTTGAAGGTAATGGCAATACAATAAACCCTTATTTAATCAGATGCACTAAGGACACCGCAGCACTTAATAACTGTGCACTGCAAAAAATCATCATCATGAGCATACTGCATTATAAGGGTGTATGAAGAGTTGAATGCAGTGACATAGATGGATTGTTGCAGTGCTTGGCCAAACCAGAGGCACCAGGAGGAAGGAGGAATCAAACCTCAGCCTTCACGGTGATGGTGGATATACATCAATAAAGATAATACCACTAAATGCCACTCACTTACCACAAGTGATGATTGGCAGAGCAGTAGATAATTCGTTTTAAAATATTCTTTTCACTATTCAGCTAAGATGCAGTCATGGATCTTTGATTTCATAGAGCACTATGCAGTAGATTATGAAGCAGTTACAGTGTGATTATGCTGTACCTATAGTTCATTATGGCATGGGAAACACTTCAAGTCAAGTACATATTGTTATTTACTATAGTGCTATAGCTTGGGGGAGGGGTTTCACAGGCAACCATGGCTGTGTTCACACAGTCACACTTTGGAGCTGTCTATATAGCTTCACTGGTGCTTTTGAAAATCTGTAAAATGATTTCCCAATACAGAGGCAAATTTTATATCCAAATGTTTTAATCTGATGTGTTTCACAGTTTGTTTATGTTGCCCAAAAACATCCCTGTCTACCAAAAACAAACGGTGGAAAGCACAAAAATACAGCAAGAAGACAATGTGTTTATGTAAGGGCAATGTGGGCAATTTTTGCAATGAATGATGAAGGTGTACCTTAACATTTTGTGCAGAAAAACGTTAGTGTGCTCAAGTGGCACGGTGTGCATGTGCAGAGAGAATTGACAGACTCACAGCATTACTTAAAATGTAACTTTAACTAATGAAATTGTATTGTTTTGAAATGGGACCCTCTCAAGTAAAAATGTCATCATGTCCATCCCATGCCATTTTGATTTGATTCCTACTGATCGTTTGAGCGTATCCACTTGTTGTAATTAAGGATCAGATCAGGTGACAAAGTGCAGGGAGCTCGGCACCGTGCCCTGGGTAAAATGTAGACTATAAACGACAAGGATGTGAGTAGAAATAGGCGCAAAAAGTCATCCACTGAGGCGAATAATTAGATGACTGGATACACTAAGGGGATGAAGAGAGAGGAAATAGGGAGGAGAGAGAACAAGAAGTAAGATAGCAGAGAGGAGGAGAACACGCAGCGGCTTTCAGCCTCCAGAGCCTCGCACTTCTTTGTGTTAATTCTCCCAGCCCTTCCTTCATTCACAAACAAGGACACACATTTCCACAGTCATAAAGGGATTGGAAGGCTCCAGCGGGATGCACAAGTGAGCTGTCCATATCTTTAACGAACAGGAACACACACCTGGCGAAAGAGAGCCTCGCCAAACCACAATACTAATTAACCTATTTGTGTTCGGGGGCAGCTTATCAACATCCCAAATAAAATATGGTCCCTGGTTAATCATCATTAGTAACTAAGTGCATTAATTGCTGTGGGCGACTTGGTTCATTATCATTAGGAAGTACGCAAGCCGCTGTTCTCAAGCCAACTGTGATGTAAAAAGCCCAGCTGGGGCGAGACTGATTGTCCATAAGCCACTTGGTAATAATAGCAGTATGTCACGCACGCACGCACACACACACACACACACGCACGCACGCAACGCACGCACGATGATAAAAAGACCACTGGCACTATTATCTACTCCCAAAGCAGGCGATGATCCAACAGCAGCCATACACTATCCACAAACATACAACTGGCTGCTATGAAAGCCAGATTTACAAAATATTGTCACGATAAGACCATCGACCACTTAGTGTTCACAGGAAAAGCAAGAACATTGGATCATCAAACTAATGCTTAATTAATTAATAGGCTATAGGCTAATATGCATTAAGGCCTAGTCAAGTGAATACGATGGCAGTGCATGCAAAAGGGGATTTTATACTGAAATGTGTTTTCCACGACCTTGGTTGTGTGTGTGGCCCATTTGAGGTCCTATGTGATGTGTATGCAGAGGAACTTGAAATCACTGCTCGCTCCACTGCAACACCATGGGGGTGCGCGCACACACGCACGCATACGCGCACACGCACGTGCACCTGCGCACACACACGCACGTGCACCTGCGTACACACACGCACGTGCACCTGCGTACACACACACACACACACACACACACACACACACACACACACACACACACACACACCACACACACACACACACACACACACACACACACACACACACACAAACACACACACACGTCAACGACAGTGGTGATGGTTATGGTTTGGGTGGCTCTGGGAATCCAGAGGGCTGTCATTTTCATGGCAATACAAGTGTAATGGGGAGAATTAGACAGAAGGGTGTAATTGGAGGGGGGTCTCTTAATGGAGAAACATTATCATCAGCAACATGTTCTACTAATCTACTGTGTGGCTGCCGGACTAATCAGATCTGTCTGATTACAAAAGACTCTGTTCTCTCCCTGTCGTGACTCATAGCCTAATGTATGTATATATTCACATGCGCACACATTCACATGCGCACGCACGCACACAGTCACACACACAGTCACACAGTGTCTCACACACACACACACACACACACACACACACACACACACACACACACACACACACACACACACACACACACACACACACACACACACACACACACACACACTCTGAGTCAGTCTCTATGACACTATTCCACACGTGTCCTACAGCATTTCAGCAGCTCATTAACAGTGAATTAACATTAACAGTGAATCAGTTATCAGGACTATTTTGGTTGCCGTGGTATAGGATCTGAATGAGGGAGGGAGGGAGGGATGGATGGATGGATGGATGGATGGATGGATGGATGGATGGATGGATGGATGGATGGATGGATGGAGGGAGGTAGTGATGGATGGATGGATGGATGAATTATTTCACAAAATAATTAATACATTTAAATAATTCATTAATAATTAATTAACAGATCTACAGTGTGTAGAGTAACAGCTCTATGGTGTACAGTGTTCTATTAAGTGCACAGGTTCCTTAGGGGGTAGCTACGGGTCTAGAAGTTTTATATTTCCAATTGGTGCCCAGTTCTACAGACTGATAATGAATGTAGAAAACTGACTGATGGTGGGAATGTGAGATTGGAAGCATGAAGAATGGAAGGAATCACTGGAAGGAAAGACGGAAGACGGACATTAAAAATGAAGGGAAGGGATAGGATGGAGAACAGCTGGACAACGGACGGACGGACGGATGGCAGGCAGATTAAAGTATGGGAGAGATGGAGAGCTAAGATGATAGATAGATGGATGGATTCAGGGATAGCGAAATTAAGAGATAGTGGGATGGAAAGAAGATGGATGAGACGAGGGTTATATAACAGGGATGGATAGCATGGGTAGGTACGAAAGCATGGATGGACCGATGAATAGAAGGCAGAGCGAAGCAGAGGACAGATAGAGGGATGGACGGATGGCTAATGGAAGGACGGGGAGGAGGCGAGGTGGGTGAGTGCATGGAAGTATGAACTGAAAAGGTACGCAGGAATTGAGGGATAGGGGAAGGATGGCTGTGTATACTTATACTGTGTAACTTATAGAGAAGAAGAGAGAGCAGGGGGTGAGAGAAAGGAAGAAAAGCTGAGGCACAGTGGACGGACGGCTGACTGTCCACAGCAAACAGCCCATTCAGGGAGCTCCCATTAGGGAGAAACGTCCTACGCTGCACAGGGTGAGTCATCATCCGTCCTGCCAGGCTGCTGGCAGCACACACACTGCAAGCACACACAAAAACACACGCACGCAAGCACGCACGCAGGCCAGCACGCATGCACGCACGCACACACACACACACACACACACACACACACAAATTCTCTACACCCATCCCGCACATGTGTACAATACTCACCAAATAGTTGCTCACATACAGCTGTGCTTGCATACAGTACACACACCTACAGATTCTGTAGTATATATAGCAATGTAGTCTCACGCCTGCCCGCATGCATGCACATACAGTACATACATTGCATAATGTGTGACTACTGTATGATGTACAGTTGAATACATGCCGATTAAATATTTACACAGTCCATCTCTTTCAGACACACACACCGATGCAAAGTGACACACGCCGAAACGGCGGAGTATCTGGGTGTGAGTGAAAAACTGTCACGGCAGCTCGCAATCTGTCTCCTTCGCGGAGCACAAAGCGCAACGGGAAAAGTAATGACGCTCGTCGTCGACGGCGGCTGAGCTACTGATGCCGGTCTGAGCCCGGGTTTGTAATGAAGCGCACGTCTGCGAGCTGTTAAAAGAGCAGCGTTGACAGAGACGAATGTTTCCATGCGGCTTTTATTCGCGCTCTGCACACCGTCCCACATCACGTCCATCACCTTGATTTATCGTATACCCTTGTTGTGAGTGAGGGTGCCGCATGCACTGTATCTTAAAAAGGAGCAACAACAAATAAATATATAAATACCTTGAAAAGAAAACAGATGCTGGCCACTGGTGAATATGTTGTATTATGCTTCATTGTTTCGGGTTTTTTTAGCTGGGGTTGCCAGACTTGACCGGGCAAGTGTGAATGTTAACTGGAGAATGAACTGGATAGGGCTGCGAATCTTTAGGTGTCCCACGATTCGATTCGATTCCGATTCTTGGGGTGACGATTCGATTTTTCCGATTCTCGATTCAAAAAGGATTTTTTCCCGATTCTAAAGCAGTTTTATTTATTTATTAAAAACAATTAAATAGAATTTTAGCATGATCTACTCCAGTCTTCTGGCATGAGTACATTTAGTAAAAAGCTTGTATAATTGTAAAGGTTTTATCAACTGAATGATTTAAACACACAAAGGTTAAATCCAAGAGTAAGAACATGTCTCATTTATTTAGCTTGCACAAATTTGAACCAGTACAAAAGTTACAAAATCTCTTCTCACTCAATACCAGAACAATACATTAGTATTAAAACAGGTGTAAACTAAATACAATTGGCAGGCTTAGCTTAGCTGGTAGTAAATGCACTATGCAGAAACCCAGGCCATAATGCATTGCATGCACAGGTAGTACCTGTGCATGTTTTTGTTTTTTTTGCAGAAATGTACATTTGTGCAAAAAAAAAAAAGTAAATTGGAAAATGAGAATCGATTCTGAATCGGACGGCATTAGAATCGCGATTCTAACTCGAATTTTACAGCGGGACTGGACTGTATTGGACTATAATGTGCTGTACCATTCTGGACTACTGGACCGGACTACTGTACTGGGCTGTACTGGACTGTATGTTGTCCAATGTCCAAGGAAGCAAGGGATCCCTCCATCCATCCATCCATCTTCTTTATTTCTGTATACAGTAGGTTTTGCTGGCTGAATCTAATGTTTTGAATTCCTCAGCCACTCTTCTCCTCTGTTCTTTTCTCCTCTCCTTTCACTCTGTATCTTCATCCTCCACCACAATGTATGTGTGTGTATGTGCAGACAGGGTCTGTCCTAATGTATGTGTGTGTACGTGCAGACAGGGTCTGTCCTAATGTATGTGTGTGTAATGTATGTGTGTGTACGTGCAGACAGGGTCTGTCCTACTACTTGTTAACTCTCTGTTTACTCTCCAGCCACATCAGCCACAGTGCCAGATTACCCAGGCTGATAATGACATTAGACTGCATGGCCACTCTCACACTCACACTCACACTCACACTCACACTCACACTCACACTCACACTCACACTCACACTCACACTCACACTCACACACACACACACACACACACACACTTTTTAAAAGTCCTTGTTATCATATGCAGCGTTAATATCTCCAATGTTAATACTGTAAGTTGTTCTCCCAAAGAGGGCCACGTTGTGATTGAGTTTTTCTATTTTAGATTTGTCTACTTTAACTATTGAGTGATGGACGGCGCAAACACTTGTTTTTTCTCATCCTAAAGTTTAAAGAACTTTAGGATGAAAGGGAAGTTCCATGAGATATGGGACTATTTTTATTTGTATATCAAAGGATTGTTGTAACATTTTGTATTTGTACATTACATATGATATAACCACGAGTGTCAACAACAGAGTGTGGAGGGGTGTTGTCCAGGGGTTTTATTTTTTTTGACTGTGGTGTGTTTTGTTTGTTTGTTTTTTCTTGTCTTTTTCTTTTGTGTAAAGCCCCGTTCCGACCGGCCAAAGCTGGAAATGAAAGCAAAGCTGAACTCATTTCAAAGCTGCTTTTTTTTTAGAAAGTGGGCGTGTACAAGGTACCTGTCACTCAAGCTGGCTTGAGCTGAGAGAAAACAGGCAGTTTAAGCAGATGCGCAATTGGTTTATTGCGTTCATGTAGGCCTATCGATGAACCTCATAGCAAAAGTTGAAAGACAGTAGATAGCCTATGTTTATAGATAGATAAAACACAATCCCCCCCCCGTGTGTGTGTGTGTGTGTGTGTGGGTGTGTGTGTGTGTGTGTGTGTGCGCGCGAGAGAGATCAATATAATATTATATCAGTTGAATGATATGCATGCGGACATCCATGATCCTCCGACTGTAAATGATAATGTGAAAAATCTAATTAATTATACATCATTTGGAAGTCCCTGACATGAGAAAAACTGGATTAAACTGATATGAACTAAATGATATGATACTGACCATGACACTGACATGATACTGACCATGATACTGACATGATACTGACCATGATACTGACATGATACTGACCATGATACTGACATGATACTGACCATGATACTGACATGATACTGACCATGATACTGACATGATACTGGCCATGATACTGACATGATACTGACCATGATACTGACATGATACTGGCCATGATACTGACATGATACTGAAAATAAAAATAAGTAAATAAATAAAATAATAAATAAATAAAATAATAAATAAATAAAATAATAAATAAATAAATAGTTGTGAAAGTTATTAATTAATTAAATTAAAGTATGCCTAGCCTACTAGTTGGCACAATGATTTATTTATTTATTTATAATTTTATTTATTTATTATTATTTATTTTTTTATTTTTATTTTTTTATTATTATTTATATTAATATAAATATTATTATTTATATATATATATATATATATTTTTTTATCATGTCAGTATCATGGTCAGTATCATGTCAGTATCATGGTCAGTATCATGTCAGTATCATGTCAGTATCATGGTCAGTATCATGTCAGTGTCATGTTAGTATCATGGTCAGTATCATGGTCAGTATCATGTCAGTATCATGTCAGTATCATGTCAGTATCATGGTAGTATCATGTCAGTATCATGTCAGTATCATGGCCAGTATCATGTCAGTATCATGTCAGTATCATGGTCAGTATCATGTCAGTATCATGTCAGTATCATGGTCAGTATCATGGTCAGTATCATGTCAGTATCATGTCAGTATCATGGTCAGTATCATGACAGTATCATGTCAGTATCATGTCAGTATCATGGTCAGTATCATGTCAGTATCATGTCAGTATCATGGCCAGTATCATGTCAGTATCATGTCAGTATCATATAATTTAGTTCATATCAGTTTAATCCAGTTTTTCTCATGTCAGGGACTTCCAAATGATGTATAATTAATTAGATTTTTCACATTATCATTTACAGTCGGAGGATCATGGATGTCCGCATGCATATCATTCAACTGATTATTATTATAATATTATAATTATAATATTATATTGATCTCTCTCGCGCACACACACACACACACACACACACACACACACACACACATACACACACACACACACACACACACACACACACACACACACACGGGGGGATTGTGTTTTATCTATCTATAAACATAGGCTATCTACTGTCTTTCAACTTTTGCTATGAGGTTCATCGATAGGCCTACATGAACGCAATAAACCAATTGAAATGATTCCCTCAAATAAATCTAATCTATATGCCATTGGTTTATCGATTCAGAACGCAGCAAACCAATCACAAAACACGTGCAACATATTGCATAAATAAAGGTATGATTCACGGTGCCCATGTTTCAACAATCAACATAGCTACCTACCGACCGACACACACACACACACACACACACACACACACACACACACACACACACACACACACACACACACACACATGACGACCGGCACATGACAGGTCGGATCAGGGATGTCCGCGCGCATGCATATCGATATCATACAACTGATATAATATAAATTATTGATCTCTCTCTCGCGCGCGCACACACACACACACACACACACACACACACACACACACACACACACACACACACACACACACACACACACACACACACACACACACACGTGTCCCCGTGTCGGGCGCTCAATATCACACACACACACACACACACACACACACACACACACATACGACGACCGGCTGAGAGCGGGCGTCTCCTCCCCTCTTCTCGGCAAATGTTTGGCCACTTTGGGGGAAAACTCCGACACCGGTTGGAACTATATTGTTTAATTGTTTTTCCATCTATCGATCTATATCTGCTAATTCATCAGCCGTGTGTGTGTGTGCACTGTTTAGTCCACATTCAGCGACGGACAGCGCCGTTCTGGACTGGGCAGTAGTCCGCAACTCCGCATGAATGGCTTCGATGAGAACCGGGGCGGGGGCGTGAATGCAGGAACTATTCTCCCCAGAAAAAGTATCAATCCACTGGGAACACGGAACACAACCTGTTTTCACCGCTTCGACAACTTGTTTCTCATATAAACTTTAATTTCTATCGATAAAATCGGCTATGGAGATGCCAAATATCCTTTCATATTTCATATAAAGCCCATATTTAAAAAGTATATTTTTTTATTCGGAGAATCGCAGTGGACAGCTTTTGCAGGGCCTTTTCCTTTTGTGAAATGATCTCAACTCCGCCCCCTCAAACCACGCTGTGCTCTGATTGGCTACACGCAGCTTTGAAAAGCTCCAGCGTTCAGCTCCAGCTTTCAAGTTGAGTTTTGGTGAGCATGAAAGCAAAGCAAAAAAAAAAAAGCTGTTCATTCCAAGCTTCAAAGCTCAAAAGCTGCTCTGCATAGAGATAACATGGGACCACGAAGCCAAAGCAGAAGCTAGCTTGGGCGGTGGAAACGGGGCTTAAGTCATGTGGATTTTGTATGCTTTATTTAAAATCATTAAAAAACTTTGATGACAAAAAAAAAAAAAAACTTTAGGATGAGAGGTAATTACAATCTTTGGTTGACAAGATGATAACGCCTTTACATATTGGAACGTCTATACTTTGGAGATATTAAATAATATCCTTCAGGTAGCTAGTTCCAACGTAAAATTAGACGACATGGATTTTTTGATTTTTTCAGTTTGAGGGATGCCAATCAATGCATACAACATGTGCAGGTTTCTTTGCTACATCAGTGGGGGCGCAAAGGGTTAAGGGGGCCAATTGGAAATTGTCTAGGGGTTCAAAACCACCACGGTGCATCTGGCTTTGGCGAGTGTCCATACGAACACAATTTCCCAAAATACCCAACCTACAAATACCCACAACCTACAAGCTTGTCGCAAAGTAGATTGTAGAGATCTGACATGTTTTGCCGACTCGTCGTGGGACAAAGGATGAATTGGGCATGAGATAGACCTGTGACACTGGCGTTTGCCACCACCAGCATGACAGGTAGCAGGGGTGAGGGCATATACCCCTATCTCTCTGCTGAGAAAAGGAGAAATTACTGGTCCTTGGGCTGCTCATCACAGATGGTGGAGGGCTTTCGAGTCTCTCTCCCTCTCTGAGTCTCCCTCTCCTATGTCTGTGGTTCATTGTCTGTCTGTTTCACTGTGTCCGTCTCTTTCCACCTCTCAGAGCGTGGTGGCATCCATGGTAACCGTGACCAGACAACAGTCTCCTTGTGTGACACTCAACTCTTCATGTCACCGTGTGTTTGGAATGGACCAAATCATATGGTCCCGTCATGTTCATGCTGTTTACTCTCCGACCTTACGCAGACAGACATCGTCCCAGATCAAAGCGTCTGCTAAATGACTACATTGTAAATAGTAGCCTACATGTAATCAAATGGTCTCTGGGTGGTGTGTGTTGGGGCATGGGCGTGGGGGATGGTCATTTTGCTAAGTGACAGAGACCGTCCTTCAGCCATGACCTTCTTCTTGGGGAGGAAAAAAAAGGACGGTAACATAAATCAGTTCTGCTTTGACGCAACGGGAGGTATTTTGTTTGGAAGCAACCAGAGCAGTGGCAGCAGTGAGAGTTGTATACGGTACCAGGCCAGAGGAACAAATCTAATTAGATAACAATATGACGACCTTCGCTTGTCGTCCCCCATGTCTGCCCATGTGATCTGATCTACAAGCTCACAAAGCCTTGCATTGCGGCACTTTATGAGCTTGTAGATCGGCCAATACTTATACACCCGAGACACATATCGGCCGTGGAGACTGCCTTCAGGTTTGACAGAACGAGACCCATCCTTTATAGCTTTGTCCTTGAAGAAAGAGAGCAACTCACCAACATGACCTCAAACACTATAACAGTGGCATTTCATCCATCTGAACTCTATTGTTCCAGTGTTCAGTCTGGCTGATTCTCAAAGAGTGATTTCCGCCCTGTTTATCTATTTCAATCAGTAATGTATTTATCTTTTTTTTTTTATTACATACAAAAGGCTTATACTTAATTAAGTATATAGCGCACCTTAGCACTTTGACAACACCACAAGCACGGTCCAGTCAAGAGAACGGACTGTGTGTGGTTGTAAATAGCCACCATGTCTTAAGTTACACTGTAACTTAAGACAACTAACTTAGTATAATGAGGTGAAAATAAGATGTCTCCTGTGTGACAAAATTGCCAACTGGTAATTACTTTTGCTTTGAAAATAAAGTCACATAATGGGAGAGTATTGTAAAAAAAAATGTTTGCTTACACAAAACAATTATTTTAAACTTTTCAAATTCAGTTCATTAACTCGTCTGACATTCTGTCTTAGCCAGATTGACTACATGTTCACAATTACTGTAGTAGTCAAAACCTGTGACCTTTCTAGTTTACAGTATAGGCTAACCATGCTGTTGCTTCAAATCGGAATAGAACCCCCCACCCCCATCCCAAGTGCCTTCTTCCATCAAAGCAAATGTCTTATAATGGAGGAAGTGCATTAACTCTTCATAATGTTCATTATCATGTCACACCCTGCTTTTCGCTGACATTTCTCATCGTGACCCCCCCCCCCCCCGGAAAGTAAGAAGCGGGGCCATTTAATGAAGTCAGGGCCCCATGAATGCATGAATAGCAGCCGGGCTCCCATTTGAATTAGACCCATTCATCCGTGCCAGTGTGATTTCTCTGTGGTACAGGAGCCACGGACGGGGCCTTGGAGTGGTGACATTTGTGCCATGGCTGGGTGGAACAGCGAGGAACCATATGGAACCACCCATCTGCCTCTGCTGCTGACCACAAAGTCAGTGAAACCTATATGTATGAAAGCTTTATAGACATGGGATGCATAGCAAGTGTTACCAAAGAATTGTTTGGTCCAAGTACACAATAAAATCCTCTGTGTTAAAGGTGTTGTTAAAAAATAACAGTTAAATCTATATTCCGATGGCAATCATTGCTATTGCTATAGCCTGTAGAGTGTTTGTTCAGCAACAGGGTTTCTCCGCCTATATATCCTATTTAGTAAACACTAAACATGGGGGATTCTATCCTTTCAGGAGAGAGAAGAAAGGATACGGTGAAATTGGAAGCCGTGAAACAAAACAAATTTCAGACAAAATTTGAACTAGAACACAGAACACTATATAAAACAGGTTTCGCTCTCCTCATTGGACTTTTATTTAACAAACAAGCTGGAGAGAATAAAAACTAGTTGTATGTACACCAGATGAAGAACAATGAAGAACCTTGAGCCTTGAGGTGGCGAGATCTCTGTTATTTAACAAAAACTGTCACTAATTGTGACACCTTGCATGTTCTGTTGGTAGTATTTTACGCTTGGTTCTCTTTGGGGACAAATCCCAAAGAGCCACCTGACAGGGTTGATGAAGGACTGCCAGCTTTTATGTGATGAAGACACATGAATGACCATATCCACACACACACACACACACACACACACACACACACACACACACACACACACACACACACACACACACACACACACACAGCCCTACCCGCCAATTCCTGTAGGTCACCTATGCCGCCGTCCCTTTATGTTCATGCATAATCTTTATTTAAGCCTGTTTCAAATCTGGAAGGACGGTATCAGTGTCTTACTGCTATAATTTAGGAATCAGGATGTCTCTTGACATATTAATGTAATCCCTCTTGGATTTCAATATTAATTGTGTCCAGAGAGGACCACGTGAACACTGAGCCTCTGCCGACAACAGAGAAGGGGGACTTTTTTAGGCAGAGGAGTGACCTGCGAAATGCTAACCCTCTCCGTGTTCTCAGTCAAAACACTACAGTTGTGCAATCCACAACACAGACGAGAGGTTGCACCCGAGATCGTTTGTGTACAGTACCTTGACTCATCACCTGACCAAAAGATGTGTAGGTGGTGTGATATAATACTGAAGATTATTACGCCTAGTATATTGTCCCGTTTGCGGCTTGAAGAATAATATCTAGGAATGTAAAAGTTTGTAGAAAAACATCCCAACTCTGCGACCGCACCTGAATAAACCATGGACGGACCGCCCCCCCTGGAGTTCTCACAAATCCCTCAATGTCAACCAACTGTCATCCGCCGTCCTTGTGCTGTTTATTCTGAACCGAGCGGCGGAGCACGCCGGAGGTCTCAGGGTCGCGCTCCAGCTACAGGTTGACGGCCCTGCGGGACTCTCCAAGGTCTCCCTGCCTCCGGCCTCTAGTGGTCGGAGCAAGGGCAAAAGCCCTGCGAGTGGCTGGAAAACGAATGGTAAAAAGAGTGGGGGGCTTATGTCTCGCGTGAATATGACGATCTATATAAAACTAACTTTGCTCCCTTAATGAAAAGAGTCAAAGAAGACTTTGACCGTTGGTCTTTGCTCAACTTATCCTTGGTTGCAAGAGTTAACACTGTTAAGATGAACATTCTCCCTCGATTCTTATACTTGTTCCAATGTATCCCCCTAACCTTCTTTAGTAAATTAGATAGTATGATCTCTGAATTCATTTGGAACAAGAAGGTGCCAAGGTTGCGTAAGCAGTACATACAGAGGCCCAAATCTCTTGGGGGAATGGCTCTGCCTAACTTTAGATTTTACTACTGGGCCTCCAACATTAGGATTTTCCAATATTGGATCTTATATGAAATAGCGGAACCCCCTCCAACGTGGTTAGCTATGGAGGCAAACTCGGCTGGTCCAGTGTCACTGAAGGCTTTAACATACTCTCCCATTCTCTCCTCAACCGCCCTGTACACTAAAAATACTATTGTTAAAAAGACTCTAAAAATATGTATCCAATTTAGACGCCATTTCGGATTGCACTCACTCTCTATTAATGCCCCAATAGCAGCCAATCATATTTTCCATCCCTCTTTGATAGATGGTGCCTTCTCAACCTGGAAAAGTCTTGGGATTTATACTTTCAAGGACTTATATATGGAGAAGGTCTTTGCATCCTTTCAGCAACTCTCAGTCGAATATACACTTCCCAAACGGAACTTTTTTTTAGATATTTACAGGTCCGTAGTTTTGTTCAGAAAACATTTCCCACGTTTCCAAATTTACCTAATGACTCTGTTATAGACACCCTTCTGACTCCGTTACCAACCTTGAAGGGTGCGATCTCATGTATTTATGATGAGATTTGTTGCTTGCGCCCAGAGTCTTTGGATTCATTAAAGGCTCGTTTGGAGGTGGATATTGGAGAGGAGATAACTGAGGAGGTTTGGGATACAATTCTACATCGGGTACATGGGTCCTCTATTTGTGCGAGGCATGCTCATATTCAATGACAATTACTACACCGTGTCTACTACACCAAGGCCAGGTTGTCTAGAATATATAACGATGTGTCTCCTGAGTGTGATAGATGTCGGCAGGCTCCCGCAGACCTCATCCATACGTTCTGGCTCTGCCCTTCTCTACACAAATATTGGACAGATATCTTCAATTCCTTATCAAAGATAGTCGGGGAGCCCACACCTCTGGGGGCCCTGTTTGGTGTTTTTCCCTCAATACCGTCGCTCTCTAAACCAGAGAGGGATGTTTTGGCCTTTGTCACTTTGTTAGAGAGGAGACTAATTCTGACCAACTGGAAATCGCCCACTTCCCCTTCTCACACTCATTGGGTTAGGGACACCTTGTACTGTGTAAAACTGGAGAAGATTAGACACTCCTTGAATGGTTCTTCCGATAGGTTTGGGAGGATATGGGGTCCATTCTTTCAATTAATTCAGAATTTGAATCCGTCTCTGCTTGGGGATGAGTGAGGTCTGCTGGACTTTTGTTTTAAAAGTAGCTTATACTGTGATTGGATTGTATGGATTGTATTGTATTGGATTATGGATGCATCATGTACCTATGTTTTTATTTATTTATATATATATATAGGATGTTGTGTACTGTTGTTTTGTCTGTTTTTGTCTGCCTTTTATTTTTCAACTTTTACTGATCTTGTATTTAAGGTTTGTTTGTCTTGTTTTCTGTTGTCCTTATTCTTTGGGGTGAGAATTCAATGTGTTTACTCTTTTATGTCATACTTGTGGGGTTTATTTAAGAGAAGTTGTTAATGTTAATTATTATTTTTCAAACTCTATTTCAATAATGCTTCTGTGAAAAAAAACCAATAAACAAAAAAAAAGAGTGGGGGGCGACGACTAATAAGGCAGGTATTAGTCACTTAGCGGCCAGTGTGCCATTAGCCATTATAATGGACCGCTTGTGGGAGGTCCCGCTGTGTATAATGTTGCATGAAATGCCATAAAGCCCTCATCAAACTTGTAGTTTTACTGTGTTCGGTTCTACTTTATTTCGTTGGCAACGTGCGGTCAAGTGGTTGAGTAAATTACATTAAACCCATACGTTTGTAAATGGCTACCGGTATATATCCTGCTGGCTGGCTACCAGCTGCAGCCTGTTCATTCCCATGCCCCAGAGGGCTTCTGTCTCTGCAACTGGCTGAGGCACTGCATCTACATACGCTTCCCAGAGGACACACATAGGATAGCAGATGTGTGTGTCCAGGTGTGAAGTGCTGTGGGGTGTTCCACTGTACTACACTGTAGCAACTGGTAGTTTAACCCCTCTCAAGAGCAGCGGTTCCCAAACCTTTTCACATTGAGACGGTTGAAATGGTTGGCATTTAACATGCTCAGAAATACTTGATATTGTTATGAAAGTTCCCACAGAATACTCAAGCAAATGGTAGTGTATCTCCACATGGAGATACACTACCATTACATGGAGGTACTTCCCTGTTACACTGCTGCGGCTGTACAGCCAACTCTCTCAGAACTGCTTAGGGAATTGTGCACATCTAGAGCAGAATATTTAACCGTTTAATCATTTTTTAACTGGTCAGGATGAGATTAAGGTTTAATCAACCGAGATGTGATGGGGGCGGTTATGGGTTATTCCTGTCTTGTCTGATTCTAGCATGCGTTCATCCCAGAAGAGACAGAACAGAAAATCACCTTCTGTGACCCATACATTACCACCTGGCAGACCAAGACAAAATGAGATTGAAACATGAGTAAACCACCTTATTCCCTTCAATCATTCGTCTCCATTTATATTGTCACTGGGGGAAGAAAACTTGGTATGGTATTTTTTGTAATAAAATAATGCATATTTTAAAATATATAATTGCAAGCGTAGGTCTCAGATAACTATGAAAACCTGTCAGTCATGTCACGTCTCCATATATGGTTGTCAACCCATCACGCCTCGAGACACATCACACCACCATATATGGTCGATGCTCCATATGGCCGTCTCCATATATGAAGATCACGACACTGACCTCATCAAACCCTGGATAACCATACATGGAGAAGACTGGATCATCAACTAGGTCTGCATATATGGAGTCAGAAACTCTACATCTGACATCAAACCTCAAATCCTTAGATCTCCATATATGGAGCTGACCTGTTCTGACATTCCATATGCTGATCCTTCCCCATCCGTCCTTCCTCTTTGATGTCCCCCTTTTGACTGATACCTGTCCATTAAAACTCTAGACGGTCCCGCCCCAAAGTTATTAGTGCAGCCGGCAAAAACTAGAGTTCTCAAGGCCCGAAAATTAAGGACTGGCGTCGAGTCCGGGGGTGTTTGAGGGCTGAAGCACCCACTGACACAATGGGCGTGTTCGGAAATAGCGCACTGAGCGCACTGTGCAATGCAAACTAATAGGCGAGTGCTCCCGCAATGGGGGGCGGGGCGGGTGGGCACCCACTGCCGTTATAAGAACTTTCCGTACATGATGTACACTGTACAGTACAGTAACTATAACAATAATTGTGTAGTTGCAGTGCTCAGTTCACACAGATTGATTTTTCCTATTTCCTGAAACGTAGCGGATTTGAACAAACACACTTTACACCCAACAGTGACAATATGGTACGTACATTCCTGCATTAGCATCTTCTTGGCATAACTAGCAGCGGCTTCACTCTGACCCAGTGTCATATCCGTCGGGAGATCCCGAGTGACATCCTAATGGCTGGTGATAAGAAAATGTAGTCTTTATCTCAGCCCAATTAGACATCTAATTGATTCAATACCGGTCATTTAGATTTCCTCTAGGTCTAAGATTGAGAAAGCTACCTCACGCACATGCGTGTGGCATGCGTGTGAGAATATCATTATTTACAGTGGTGAGTGGAAGATAATTTATCCTATGCACTAATCCACTCTCAATCCCAGGCTTTCTGATCCACTTTGAAGGAAAATAACACTTTTTCTCCATACAGAGATGATGGCGACAAAGATTCACTGAGGTCAAACCTGGGTTGACTGCTAACAAAGAAACTGCCTTTTAAAGTAGCACAAAGGGCAGATCCACATGAACCTTACTGTGTCATAGATATTATGTTGGCCGTTGACCCTGACAAAGGGAATCTAATGAGGCTTATGTGAAAAAGTAAGACTTAATTCATAAGCAGCATGGTGGGATGGGATGTTTATACGCACAGACAAGAAAGCGCAAAGGAAGCTTACAGTACAATTTATACCAGAGTTGCTTGAATAGTTATTACTGTAATATTGTGCAATTTTGTTACTGAGGATATGCTACAGACATGCACTCAAATGTGAGATTTTGAATACATGGACGCGCACACGCACACACACACACACACACACACACACACACACACACACACACACACACACACACACACACACACACACACACACACACACACACACACACACACACACACACACACACACACACACACACACACACACATTCCCCTCCACATTACCCACACAGACCTAACCCTAACCCTGGGGCGGTGGAGAAGACTATCAGCAATCCAAAGTAATTTCACCTCTGCAACAACAGCACACCCTGTGAACCAGTGGGGGAGATCATAGCAGAGAAATTGCTGGATAGCCTGATTAGTGTGGTTGCCCGAATGGGCAACCAGACTCTTGTAACTGTGACACTTTATTATTAGTGTGGTTGCCTGAAGGCAACCATACTATTGTTTTTGTGACCTTTTATTCTTCTTATTATTATAGATAAACTTTATTTTGTCGCGTTATACCTCCCACAGTTTTTGTCGCACACACTCGAGCCATATGTCAAAACGACGGGCTACATCGGGAATCGTGTGCTCGTATTTTGCTAAGACATTTGTTGAATAGTTTAATTGATATGAATTAATTAGTGCATTAAATTTCCCCATAGACATGAATGGGAAAATGCAAAAACTCACTTTCAAGTATTTTTTCCTCTGAGACCATAAGGGCTATACTTACAAGACTTGGAGGAGAGATTCATAATAATTACTAAAATTAATTACCTTAGAACTATATCGGTCGGCCACATGGTGGCGCTATAACAGCCAACTTTACCTTTTGGGGTATAACTCTTGAACCGTAGGTCGTAAAATAAAAAATATTTTTTCCCTGGATTCCTTGGGTCATGACACATCTCCCCATATAGGCCACGCCCATTTGCGTCTAGATAGATTTCCCGCCATTTAGAATTTTGTTCAAAACACACTTTTTGCTCCTCCTCCTACAGATTTTGACCAAATCTCACAAAAATCAGTACACATGATCTCGGGACCTATCCCATTAAAACAGCACAGACAGAATTTAGATATTCTGTATCGTTCGGCCGTAATCGTCTTCCAAAGTTAGTGGGAGGGGCCTATTTTACAAAAAACGCCACAATTCACGCACGGAATGTCCGATCCATCCCAAATCTGAATCAGATGTCGAGGGTGGCTTAATCAACGCAGAGACGAAAGCGATTCCATTTTCGACGGGTGCGATGTGGGCAACCACACTTTGCAATTTCCCAGAATTGCCTCTTTCTAGTTATTTTCTCACTGGAGTAGTCTTTATTTTGACGCTTTATACCTCCCACACTGTACGCTGTACGCACTTGAGCCATATCTCAAATTGACCGGAAAAATCGGGAATCGTGTGCTTGTATTTTGTTAAGAGAAATGTTGTATAGTTTAATTGATATGAATTTATTAGTGAATTAAATTTCCCCATTGACATGAATGGGAAAAGGCAAAAATTCACATAAAAGTATTTGTTCCTCGGAGACTGTAATCACTATAGTTACAAAACTTTTAGGGATAATTCAACATTATCCCTAAAATTATTTAACCCTAAAATTTTATCGGTCGGCCTCATGGTGGCGCTATAACAGCCCACTTTACCTTTTGGCTTATAACTCTTGAACCGTAGGTCGTAAAATCAAAATTATTTTTTCCCTGGATTCCTTGGGTCATGACGCATCTCCCCATATAGGCCACGCCCATTTCCGCCATGATAGATTTTCCGCCATTTTGAATTTTGTCCAAAACACACTTTTTGCTTTTCCTCCTACAGATTTTGTCCAAATCTCACAGAAATCGGCACACGTGATCTCTGGACCCATCCAATTAAAACTGAGCCGCAGAATTTTGAAAGTGCTTATCGTTCGGCCGTAATCGTCTTCCGAAGTTAGTAGGAGGGGCCTATATCACAAAAAATGCCATAAATCACGAACGGAATGTCCAATCCATCCCAAATTTCAATCACATGTCCGGGGTGGTTCGATCAACCAAGTTCTAAAAGCAATTCCATTTTCATCCATAGGGGGCGCCGCAAACGCGAGAAATGTAACCGTTTGTCGCAAAAACATGAATTTCGGGGGTTAAATCCCCTCCGAATGACTTACGCATGATCTAAGGCGTGACTTGAAATTGTAATTGGCTGGCAATACTAGTGGGAGGGGCATATGTAAGCCACTGCGGCAACCACACTCTGCAATTTTTTAAAATTGCGAATTTTCTAGTTAGTGTGGTTGCCCGAATGGGCAACCAGACTCTTGTAACTGTGACACTTTATTATTAGTGTGGTTGCCTGAAGGCAACCATACTATTGTTTTTGTGACCTTTTATTTTTGTTATTATTATAGATAAACTTTATTTTGACGCATTATACCTCCCACAGTTTTTGTCGCACGCACTCGAGCCATATGTCAAAACGACGGGCTACATCGGGAATCGTGTGCGTGTATTGGGATAAGACATTTGTTGGATAGTTTAATTGATATGAATTAATTAGTGCATTAAATTTCCCCATAGACATGAATGGGAAAATGCAAAAACTCACTTTCAAGTATTTTTTCCTCTGAGACCGTAAGGGCTATACTTACAAGACTTGGAGGAGAGATTCATAATAATTACTAAAATTAATTACCTTAGAAGTATAACGTTCTGCCTCATGGTGGCGCTATAACAGCCAACTTTACCTTTTGGGGTATAACTCTTGAACCGTAGGTCGTAAAATCAAAAATATTTTTTCCCTGGATTCCTTGGGTCATGACGCATCTCCCCATATAGGCCCCGCCCATTTGCGTCTAGATAGATTTCCCGCCATTTTGAATTTTGTTCAAAACACACTTTTTGCTCCTCCTCCTACAGATTTTGTCCAAATCTCACAAAAATCGGTACACATGATCTCCGGACCTATCCGATTAAAACAGCACAGTCAGAATTTAGATATTCTGTATCGTTCGGCCGTAATCGTCTTCCGAAGTTAGTGGGAGGGGCCTATTTGACAAAACATGCCACAATTCTCACACGGAATGTCCGATCCATCCCAAATCTGAATCACATGTCGAGGGTGGCTTAATCAACGCAGAGCCAAAAGCGATTCCATTTTCGACGGGTGCGATGTAGGCAACCACACTTTGCAATTTCCCAGAATTGCCTCTTTCTAGTTATTTTCTCACTGGAGTAGTCTTTATTTTGACGCTTTATACCTCCCACACTGTACGCTGTACGCACTTGAGCCATATGTCAAATTGACCGGAAAAATCGGGAATCGTGTGCTTGTATTTTGTTAAGAGAAATGTTGTATAGTTTAATTGATATGAATTTATTAGTGAATTAAATTTCCCCATTGACATGAATGGGAAAAGGCAAAAATTCACATAAAAGTATTTGTTCCTCGGAGACTGTAATCACTATAGTTACAAAACTTTTAGGGATATTTCAACATTATCACTAAAATTATTTAACCCTAAAATTTTATCGGTCGGCCTCATGGTGGCGCTATAACAGCCCACTTTACCTTTTGGCTTATAACTCTTGAACCGTAGGTCGTAAAATCAAAATAATTTTTTCCCTGGATTCCTTGGGTCATGACGCATCTCCCCATATAGGCCACGCCCATTTCCGCCATGATAGATTTTCCGCCATTTTGAATTCTGTCCAAAACACACTTTTTGCTTTTCCTCCTACAGATTTTGTCCAAATCTCACAGAAATCGGCACACGTGATCTCTGGACCCATCCAATTAAAACTGAGCCGCAGAATTTTGAAAGTGCGTATCGTTCGGCCGCAATCGTCTTCCGAAGTTAGTAGGAGGGGCCTATATCACAAAATATGCCATAAATCACGAACGGAATGTCCAATCCATCCCAAATTTCAATCACATGTCCGGGGTGGTTCAATCAACCAAGTTCTAATAGCAATTCCATTTTCATCCATAGGGGGCGCCGCAAATGCGAGAAATGTAACCGTTTGTCGCAAAAACATGAATTTCGGGGGTTAAATCCCCTCCGAATTACTTACGCATGATCTAAGGCGTGACTTGAAATTGTAATTGGCTGGCAATACTAGTGGGAGGGGCATATGTAAGCCCACTGCGGCAACCACACTCTGCAATTTTTTTAAATTGCGAATTTTCTAGTTTAGTGTGGTTGCCCGAATGGGCAACCAGACTCTTGTAACTGTGACACTTTATTATTATTTTCTCACTGGAGTAGTCTTTATTTTGACGCTTTATACCTCCCACACTGTACGCTGTACGCACTTGAGCCATATGTCAAATTGACCGGAAAAATCGGGAATCGTGTGCTTGTATTTTGTTAAGAGAAATGTTGTATAGTTTAATTGATATGAATTTATTAGTGAATTAAATTTCCCCATTGACATGAATGGGAAAAGGCAAAAATTCACATAAAAGTATTTGTTCCTCGGAGACTGTAATCACTATAGTTACAAAACTTTTAGGGATATTTCAACATTATCACTAAAATTATTTAACCCTAAAATTTTATCGGTCGGCCTCATGGTGGCGCTATAACAGCCCACTTTACCTTTTGGCTTATAACTCTTGAACCGTAGGTCGTAAAATCAAAATTATTTTTTCCCTGGATTCCTTGGGTCATGACGCATCTCCCCATATAGGCCACGCCCATTTCCGCCATGATAGATTTTCCGCCATTTTGAATTCTGTCCAAAACACACTTTTTGCTTTTCCTCCTACAGATTTTGTCCAAATCTCACAGAAATCGGCACACGTGATCTCTGGACCCATCCAATTAAAACTGAGCCGCAGAATTTTGAAAGTGCGTATCGTTCGGCCGTAATCGTCTTCCGAAGTTAGTAGGAGGGGCCTATATCACAGAAAATGCCATAAATCACGAACGGAATGTCCAATCCATCCCAAATTTCAATCACATGTCCGGGGTGGTTCAATCAACCAAGTTCTAAAAGCAATTCCATTTTCATCCATAGGGGGCGCCGCAAATGCGAGAAATGTAACCGTTTGTCGCAAAAACATGAATTTCGGGGGTTAAATCCCCTCCGAATGACTTACGCATGATCTAAGGCGTGACTTGAAATTGTAATTGGCTGGCAATACTAGTGGGAGGGGCATATGTAAGCCACTGCGGCAACCACACTCTGCAATTTTTTTAAATTGCGAATTTTCTAGTTATTTTCTCACTGGAGTAGTCTTTATTTTGACGCTTTATACCTCCCACACTGTACGCTGTACGCACTTGAGCCATATGTCAAATTGACCGGAAAAATCGGGAATCGTGTGCTTGTATTTTGTTAAGAGAAATGTTGTATAGTTTAATTGATATGAATTTATTAGTGAATTAAATTTCCCCATTGACATGAATGGGAAAAGGCAAAAATTCACATAAAAGTATTTGTTCCTCGGAGACTGTAATCACTATAGTTACAAAACTTTTAGGGATATTTCAACATTATCACTAAAATTATTTAACCCTAAAATTTTATCGGTCGGCCTCATGGTGGCGCTATAACAGCCCACTTTACCTTTTGGCTTATAAATCTTGAACCGTAGGTCGTAAAATCAAAATTATTTTTCCCCTGGATTCCTTGGGTCATGACGCATCTCCCCATATAGGCCACGCCCATTTCCGCCATGATAGATTTTCCGCCATTTTGAATTTTGTCCAAAACACACTTTTTGCATTTCCTCCTACAGATTTTGTCCAAATCTCACAGAAATCGGCACACGTGATCTCTGGACCCATCCAATTAAAACTGAGCCGCAGAATTTTGAAAGTGCGTATCGTTCGGCCGCAATCGTCTTCCGAAGTTAGTAGGAGGGGCCTATATCACAAAAAATGCCATAAATCACGAACGGAATGTCCAATCCATCCCAAATTTCAATCACATGTCCGGGGTGGTTCAATCAACCAAGTTCTAATAGCAATTCCATTTTCATCCATAGGGGGCGCCGCAAATGCGAGAAATGTAACCGTTTGTCGCAAAAACATGAATTTCGGGGGTTAAATCCCCTCCGAATTACTTACGCATGATCTAAGGCGTGACTTGAAATTGTAATTGGCTGGCAATACTAGTGGGAGGGGCATATGTAAGCCCACTGCGGCAACCACACTCTGCAATTTTTTTAAATTGCGAATTTTCTAGTTAGTGTGGTTGCCCGAATGGGCAACCAGACTCTAGTAATTGTAACACTTTATACTTATTATTAGTGTGGTTGCCTGAAGGCAACCATACTATTGTTTTTGTGACCTTTTATTCTTCTTATTATTATAGATAAACTTTATTTTGTCGCGTTATACCTCCCACAGTTTTGTCGCACACACTCGAGCCATATGTCAAAACGACGGGCTACATCGGGAATCGTGTGCTCGTATTTTGCTAAGACATTTGTTGAATAGTTTAATTGATATGAATTAATTAGTGCATTAAATTTCCCCATAGACATGAATG
The DNA here is from genome assembly GCF_964188405.1 of Protomyctophum parallelum. Lineage (NCBI taxonomy): Eukaryota > Metazoa > Chordata > Actinopteri > Myctophiformes > Myctophidae > Protomyctophum > Protomyctophum parallelum. The sequence goes on along the minus strand of NC_139718.1, from coordinate 28,645,237 downwards.
GGAAAATGCAAAAACTCACTTTCAAGTATTTTTTCCTCTGAGACCATAAGGGCTATACTTACAAGACTTGGAGGAGAGATTCATAATAATTACTAAAATTAATTACCTTAGAACTATATCGGTCGGCCTCATGGTGGCGCTATAACAGCCAACTTTACCTTTTGGGGTATAACTCTTGAACCGTAGGTCGTAAAATAAAAAATATTTTTTCCCTGGATTCCTTGGGTTATGACACATCTCCCCATATAGGCCACGCCCATTTGCGTCTAGATAGATTTCCCGCCATTTTGAATTTTGTTCAAAACACACTTTTTGCTCCTCCTCCTACAGATTTTGACCAAATCTCACAAAAGTCAGTAGACATGATCTCGGGACCTATCCCATTAAAACAGCACAGACAGAATTTAGATATTCTGTATCGTTCGGCCGTAATCGTCTTCCAAAGTTAGTGGGAGGGGCCTATTTTACAAAAAACGCCACAATTCACGCACGGAATGTCCGATCCATCCCAAATCTGAATCAGATGTCGAGGGTGGCTTAATCAACGCAGAGACGAAAGCGATTCCATTTTCGACGGGTGCGATGTGGGCAACCACACTTTGCAATTTCCCAGAATTGCCTCTTTCTAGTGTTATTTGTTAGTGTGGTCTTTATTAGTAGTCTTTATTTTGACGCTTTATACCTCCCACACTGTACACTGTACGCACTTGAGCCATATGTCAAATTGACCGGAAAAATCGGGAATCGTGTGCTTGTATTTTGTTAAGAGAAATGTTGTATAGTTTAATTGATATGAATTTATTAGTGAATTAAATTTCCCCATTGACATGAATGGGAAAAGGCAAAAATTCACATAAAAGTATTTGTTCGTCGGAGACTGTAATTACTATAGTTACAAAACTTTTAGGGATAATTCAACATTATCCCTAAAATTATTTAACCCTAAAATGTTATCGGTCGGCCTCATGGTGGCGCTATAACAGCCCACTTTACCTTTTGGCTTATAACTCTTGAACCGTAGGTCGTAAAATCAAAATTATTTTTTCCCTGGATTCCTTGGGTCATGACGCATCTCCCCATATAGGCCACGCCCATTTCCGCCATGATAGATTTTCCGCCATTTTGAATTTTGTCCAAAACACACTTTTTGCTTTTCCTCCTACAGATTTCGTCCAAATCTCACAGAAATCGGCACACGTGATCTCTGGACCCATCCAATTAAAACTGAGCCGCAGAATTTTGAAAATGCGTATCGTTCGGCCGTAATCGTCTTCCGAAGTTAGTAGGAGGGGCCTATATCACAAAAAATGCCATAAATCACGAACGGAATGTCCAATCCATCCCAAATTTCAATCACATGTCCGGGGTGGTTCAATCAACCAAGTTCTAAAAGCAATTCCATTTTCATCCATAGTGGGCGCCGCAAATGCGAGAAATGTAACCGTTTGTCGCAAAAACATGAATTTCGGGGGTTAAATCCCCTCCGAATTACTTACGCATGATCTAAGGCGTGACTTGAAATTGTAATTGGCTGGCAATACTAGTGGGAGGGGCATATGTAAGCCACTGCGGCAACCACACTCTGCAATTTTTTTAAATTGCGAATTTTCTAGTGTTATTTGTTAGTGTGGTCTTTATTAGTAGTCTTTATTTTGACGCTTTATACCTCCCACACTGTACGCTGTACGCACTTGAGCCATATGTCAAATTGACCGGAAAAATCGGGAATCGTGTGCTTGTATTTTGTTAAGAGAAATGTTGTATAGTTTAATTGATATGAATTTATTAGTGAATTAAATTTCCCCATTGACATGAATGGGAAAAGGCAAAAATTCACATTCAAGTATTTGTTCCTCGGAGACTGTAATCACTATAGTTACAAAACTTTTAGGGATAATTCAACATTATCCCTAAAATTATTTAACACTAAAATTTTATCGGTCGGCCTCATGGTGGCGCTATAACAGCCCACTTTACCTTTTGGCTTATAACTCTTGAACCGTAGGTCGTAAAATCAAAATTATTTTTTCACTGGATTCCTTGGGTCATGACGCATCTCCCCATATAGGCCACGCCCATTTCCGCCATGATAGATTTTCCGCCATTTTGAATTTTGTCCAAAACACACTTTTTGCTTTTCCTCCTACAGATTTTGTCCAAATCTCACAGAAATCGGCACACGTGATCTCTGGACCCATCCAATTAAAACTGAGCCGCAGAATTTTGAAAGTGCGTATCGTTCGGCCGTAATCGTCTTCCGAAGTTAGTAGGAGGGGCCTATATCACAAAAAATGCCATAAATCACGAACGGAATGTCCAATCCATCCCAAATTTCAATCACATGTCCGGGGTGGTTCAATCAACCAAGTTATAAAAGCAATTCCATTTTCATCCATAGGGGGCGCCGCAAACGCGAGAAATGTAACCGTTTGTCGCAAAAACATGAATTTCGGGGGTTAAATCCCCTCCGAATTACTTACGCATGATCTAAGGCGTGACTTGAAATTGTAATTGGCTGGCAATACTAGTGGGAGGGGCATATGTAAGCCACTGCGGCAACCACACTCTGCAATTTTTTTAAATTGCGAATTTTCTAGTTTTCAAATGCATCACAGCCAGGGCCTCAGAATAAAGATATTCCAATTATACCTGACCCATCTTTATAACGCACTAACGCAGCATCCTGCCAGCACAGGCATTGATTGGTACTTATATTATATTAACTTTATGTATGTTACAGATGGATTCTCTATGCTTTATGTGAATAGACAGGAATCATGGCATTGCCTTCCCATGAGGTGCTGAAATGAGCACATCTGAACTGTATCTGACCTGCATTGTGTCCTTCCTAGCATAGGCACTGAGCTGGATTTATGCTATGGCTCTGTGTGCTACTATAATGCTATGGCTCTGTGTGCTACTATAATGCTATGGCTCTGTGTGCTACTATAATGCTATGGCTCTGTGTGCTACTATAATGCTATGGCTCTGTTTTTCTGCCCTACTTGATCAATGATCATACTACACTACTACAGCAACACACAGAAGTATAAAACCTACCAGATCTACAAGCTCAAAACACTCTGGGAAGCTGATGTTTTGAGCTTGTCGATCTGCTACTTTTGCTAATTTCAATTTGAATCCTGAAAAGTAAATGCATTTGGTTATGAGGTTTTCACCTGACAGAGACTAAATGTATCATGAGTTCAGTCAGACAACTCACGAATAGATTAAACAATATTTATTGAAGAATGAGTAATGAGTGTGCATATGATATTTGACTTGGCGTTCGGCTCTGCTGGATTTCTCCCTGCTCGGCATGATTAAGCAACATCATAAAACATAAGAGCAGGGAGATAGATATACAATAACCCCCCCCATGGGGAGCATAGATAGCAGAGCCCACCGGTGGTGCTGGGGTGGTGGTGGGAGAAAACATCACATACGACCGGGGAACCATGAGCAGAGGAAGGCAGGAAGAGCATGGAGTCTAGTGAGCTTAAGTAGCCTGCCCACTTAGTCAGCTGACTGCCGCATCAGCGAATGACGTGAGAGACTTGCACACACGTATACTCCCACATAGTAATGCAGCATGTTAACCCCTTGAGCATAGTATGGGCCTTTGAGCAAGCAAGAACTTCCCTTGAGGTTGACTGACTGAACTGACTCCGCCGCTCCGCGTGCTGCGTTTGATTTCAGTCAGACAACTCACGAATAGATTAAACAATATTTATTGAAGAATGAGTAATGAGTGTGCATATGATATTTGACTTGGCGTTCGGCTCTGCTGGATTTCTCCCTGCTCGGCATGATTAAGCAACATCATAAAACATAAGAGCAGGGAGATAGATATACAATAACCCCCCAACACACATACCTTTCGGTGAACTCTCACCGTTGATCCGGGCAGGTGACCCACTATGAATGCACAGTGACGAAATGCAAATATGCATTTCTGGAGCCTGCACGGATTGCTAACCCCCCCAACAAAGCAGAACCGAGAACGCCCTACGGGCACACCCGGGCAGATGTCCCACGCATCCGGGCAGATATCCCGGATATTTTAACTTTACGTGAGCTATGTGTAGCCATGACTGCGAGCCGTGAGGCTTATCTGTGAGAAAGTAATGTGTGGGGTGAAAGCCGGACTCAAAACCCATTGGTTTGGAGTACAAGCATATACTAACCTTAAGCTGAAAAAGGCCTGCATGGCTGCGCTCGCCGATAGGCCATTCCTCTATGCCACTATAGAGGAATATTCTACGCTGCTTTCGCAGGGCTTACGTGTAGTGCAACGCCAATGTTCCTCTACTGCCAGTATGAGGACACACCATTGGCCCAATTACGCCGACGTTCCTTATGAGGAAACGCCATCAGCCTACGGGAATTCTCAACCGATACACATCCGGGCAGATGTCCCACTCGATGGTGACTCGAGAGTGCAAGCTATGCATTTCTGGATCCTGCACGGATACACGTGAGCTGCGTGTAACTATGGCGCATGCCATAGCCGTGAGGCTTACCTGAACTATTTCACAGATCTTACATGTAGTGCAACCATTTATGTTACCCCAACGTTCCTCTAACGCCAGAGTGAGGAAACCACAATTACCCCGATGTTCCTTTAATGCCACTGTAGAGGAACATCAACGAACCATTATTAACATTAGCTTGTGACATGCCACCAATTGAACTACCCCCAGCGACCACCGTATATGAAGGTAATAAGATTACCATTCCTGATCGAATACAGCACTTGCACTCATTACATCCTGAATAAACAACTGAAAGCTCTTCCGATTAGATGCACATGATGATGATTCATGGGCAGATGAGGACCATGGCCTGAGTTTCAGGTGGCGACTGGTGCATCAGCGTGGCAGTAGAATCGGGAGTAGCCAGGGAATGTGCTGAGGAGACCGATAGCCGATTAAGCAGGGCTTACGCCACCTTACGGAATCCGGAACACAGCCGGAGCAGGTTGCCCAATGTAGAACTAAAAGACACGAGCAGAGACAGAGTTACTTATACTTCATCCTGACTGAATGAATTAAAGAGTGAATAGGGGATCCTAAGCACGGAGAGACTTCCCACACCCACGAGCCGAGATACCAATACTTAAAGAGAAGCCTTAGATCTTAATCCTAAACTATTTAAACACCCAAGTGATAATAATAATAAACTTTATTTGTATAGCACCTTTCATCCATAAATGCAGCTCAAAGTGCTTCACAGGGCAGGACACAAAAATATAATACAATAAAACACAAGTGGTTAAAATGATAGAACAATGGCAAGAACAAAATTGAATATAAGAACATAAAATAAACTAGAAAATTCGCAATTTTAAAATATTGCAGAGTGTGGTTGCCGCAATCGTTGATTTTGTAACCTAGTTTTCTTTTCAGCCAGTGCCAATTATGTAATGTAATCCTGGGCGCTAAACTTCCTCTGCCAACCTGGGGGGGCAGCGGACTGACATCATGCCTCCTTCTATGCATGAGGAGTCCAAGCTGCTTCTGAATGTCTCTCCTTATAATACAAGTGGAATCATTGTCTATCCATGTCAATTGCTGGTCTATAGCAGATTTGAATGCTATATTCATTATTTTGGGGACAACCCAGTCAAGGACCCCACTTTGAGAAGTACATAATCTCATTCTGTATCATGAAATATAATAATTCATTAATATGCATGGTTAATCTTGCACAGTTCTTGATTTCTGTAGTGAAACTCCAAAAACCTATGTTACAGTGTCAGAGTGACATATCTTTAAAAACAAAAGATTGTTTTTTTTTTTTTTTTTTTTTTTTTAGTTTTTTGTGGACAAATGAAAGACTGAGAAAGACTCTGTTTGATCAAAATACATTTGACCATGTTGACTTAGTGGTCCGGGCACACTTGGCTCTAAAGTAGCTTGACAGCGCATTGTGAGTCTACAGAGGGTGCGTGACTGAGCTCGAATGGAAGTTTATTCCAGGCCGTTGGGCCGTAGAAGCAAAAAGCTGCCTCTTTTTGTGCATTCTTTTAGGCACTTCAAGTAGGCCAGCATGGAGGACCTGATAGAGACCCTTTATGAATTAACTTAAATGAGCGGCATATGCTCTCAAGCGGCCTTTGAGCAATTGATTCTGAGCTTTAAAGAAGTTAAGCTTCATGTCATGCGGACCCGAGAACTGTTCGATACCACTCTCCAGAACTAAGATGAGATGACCCATGCAAGCAATCTATAAATAATGGTGCAGGATCGACAGCGCTGCAGCCTGCACATGGGTGATGGTGATGGACTTACTTCTTCGCTAGATACTAGAACCATCACTTTCGAAGAAACCCAACCGGCCCACACCGGCTGAAGAAGCATTGGTGAATCTCCTGACTGAGCGACCCGGGACATCTGTGATTGAGCTGAAAGAAAGCTTAGGACCAAAAGATCATCTGGGGTTCATGACCTGATGAACGAATGAGCCACAGATAACAGATAAAACATGATATGATATGCTTTGAGAGAAAGCATGCCTATATATGTGCCTGTCCTGAATAGCCACTTTTTTGTATTAAATATTAATAATTAATTAATATAATTAATTAATTTAACACAGCGCTAAACAGCTTCTATGAAGAAGCAATGACAAAGGCTACGGTTGATTGATAACATATATGCAATTAACTATGAATTGATTACTGTCATCCAATGCCATTAGTTGCAATAACTAAGATGGGCAGAAAACAGCCTTGCCGAGTCATGAGGCCCGAGGGCAGGAGCCTAACTCTTGTTTCAGTAGTGAGCAGATTGATGTACACGTACAGCCCCTGGACGTGACGCTAGTATGACGCAGGGACTTACTCCATCCCGACCATTGGTGCCGAGTGCAGAGGATACCTATGACATAATTATCCTGTTGGGTTAAGGTTAGGGTTAGGGTTACACTTGGATACATTTTCCTAATGCTGTTACTCAATACTATAGTGGCACTGAGCGACATCAAATCAATTACTGATCTGAATACAACTGGCAGAGTACAATCCCAAGACTGCACCGGGGAAACCACAACCGATAGGTCGCACAAGCACTGCGACACGGAAGCCAAGCTTGCTGCGAACATAGACATAGTCTATGGCTGCCTTCCTTCAACCCGGATCCTCTCACGGATAAGTGATGAATTATTGCTTACGAGTTCAATTTAGAGCTCCTGGCAGTGGATGTTAGCTGTGCAGAAATGAAGCAACGCAGCGAGCTGCTAACCTACCACCTTCTGAAACATCTTCAGTCCCACGAAGCAACTGCCATTACCTAATCCCACTCAAGGACTGATCAACAGAACATACAATATGAATCTGAGACATTAAAAGTGACAAATGGGCAATGGGACGCACGGTGACAAGACGCTACATACGTGTACGTATATATTGATCTGAACTTCTGACCTCAAAGAAGGTGAGGAGGGTATACACTAGAGAGACTAGACCGACAGCTAGATAGGCTTGAGGGGCGGACGGAGGCAGCAGTTTGTTAAGGCTTTCAGCTCTTCTCCAAGACAGCTCAACCCGTATAGAGAAGCTGAGACATGATACCACGACAGAGGAAGCACTAATTAAATGCCCATTTAAGAAATACATCCAAAATAAACAGCTAGAAACAAATCTTACAGGAGTAAATAAACTAGACAGAAGGCTATGACACTTGACATGAGATTACTGCAAATGCAATTTGCAATCTTAACCTACTTTAATATGACACTGCACATAACTGAATCGATTGAGATGAATTAACAATAACTTATGTTATGATACTGTCCTGAATGGAAACATGGAAAACTTTAAGAATAATAACTATGCCACATATAAATTCAAAACTGAAACATAATAAATCACATGGAGAAAGGGTGCTAGCTTTAGCATTAGTTTAGCATGAACAAACCCTCATGGCAATGAGGAAACCTCAACAACCACATGGCTACAAAGCAGTAAAGCACCAACTCTATAGAGATTGCCATTGAGGTAGTTAACTCACGGCAATACTTTCAAAGCACATATAAAAAGTGTTAAGTAATACTAGAGTAAGCAGAGTGTGACTGAAGTCTTGCTTCAAAATTAATGAAACTGGAGACAAACAGGCAGCAGAGTTGCCAGATCTTGAGAAAGCAAGCAACTAGGTGTAGAACCTTCCCATACCTAGGACTCACCACGTGAGAACTTAGTTTACAATATATATACCTTAATGACTACAATGACTTGAAACAATACATTTCATGGACGAGGTCATTTGGATCTATGACAGAACCCCAGAACAACGATTAACTACAGAAAACAAGCCCAAAGTTGCTTATAAAAGCGCATGTGGCAACCACTGCACATGAGTTGAGGACCCATAGCTGGAGGGGACAAACACTGCACCTGAGCTGACTTGGCAAAACATCAGCAAAATGAAAGCGTGGCTTTGACTGTAGACACTAGACACGTACCACATTACAATAGAAGCTGCAGCACTGTCTGTGCATCCGGCTTAATTACCAGAACAGGCTATTATGAAGCTTAATGAAGCCACATAATCGAGCTCAGCAGCATTAGCAGACTCATATCAAACTTAATATTGTGCATACAACCTGCAGGCCCTTATCACAGCATGGACAGAAGCTGAGAAGCATAATTTAAGCAGCAGTAGCTGCACACGCGGACAGCAAAGGCAGCAGCAATAACCACGAGGAACAGAAAACATCACATACGACCGGGGAACCATGAGCAGAGGAAGGCAGGAAGAGCATGGAGTCTAGTGAGCTTAAGTAGCCTGCCCACTTAGTCAGCTGACTGCCGCATCAGCGAATGACGTGAGAGACTTGCACACACGTATACTCCCACATAGTAATGCAGCATGTTAACCCCTTGAGCATAGTATGGGCCTTTGAGCAAGCAAGAACTTCCCTTGAGGTTGACTGACTGAACTGACTCCGCCGCTCCGCGTGCTGCGTTTGATTAGTCTGTTGTGAGCTTATAGGTCTGCTATTAAAAGAATAAAGATCCCAGACGATATCAATATATCATTTCACAATATAACATTGCCCATGCAGCCATAGGTCTCTGGCAAATCAATGCATACATCGTTCAAATCAATCAATAATCAATTCATTCAAAAGAGATTAAATGCTAATTTTAAGCATTTGAAGATGCTCAGTCGTCCCACAATATAACTTATGGTTATGGACCACGTGGAGGTGCATGTGTGAGCAAGAGAGAGAGAGAGAGAGAGAGAGTGAGTGAGAGAAGACAGAGAGTAGCTCACACAATAGTATGTGAAGTGCCCTTGGATGCCACAGAGCTCTGTAAGAAAGCAGGGCGGATGGGTCTACGTCAGGCATGACTCCAATGGGAAGTGTCAGGGAGGGAGATTGATTACTGCAGGGAGGAGATGGATATTAATTCTACAGCTGTGTGCACGCAAGTAGACGCACGCACGCGCACACACACACACACACACACACACACACACACACACACACACACACACACACACACACACACACACACACACACACACACACACACACACACAGTGCAACACTATCCGTTTCAACCATGTGTCAGTGTTTATCATCAAAGTTTGTACTGTACACGTGTTCACACACGCAGATGTACATAAAAGATGACACAGCTGACAAGACTGTGCATTTCTTTGTGCCTAGTGGTCTGTTTTTTGCAGTGTCATTTGAAGGTCCAACACTCCCAGGCTCAAGCCCCTAATTCACACTCTAGCCATTCTCTCTCTCTCTCTCTCTCTCTCTCTCTCTCTCTCCTTTAGTTTAGAGGCATTACCACTTTGTTAGACAGTAAGGTCGACATGACTCCCAAATCTGTCATTTTGTTCCCTAAAAAAATGTTGAGCTCTCTACCTGATTCAGGGACCACATCATACGAGTCCTCCGTGACCTCCACTGGCTCCCAGTCAACAACAGAATAGATTGGAAAATACTAATCACCTACAAGGCCCTCAACAACCATGCAGGCTCCCCATTACCTCTCTGAACTCCTCCAATCCCGCTCCCTCGGGTCGGGTGATGTCAACCTCCTTGATATCCCCAGGACAAAGAAACTAACCTGGGGTGACAGGGCCTTCTCTCTGACCACCACCCACTACAAGCGCACAATAATGCGATACGTTGTGAGCTTGTAGATCAGCATTTTTTTGGCACATGACTCCGTTGTATGAGTACACAGTTTATGCCTCAGGCTAGGTTTTCTACGGCTAAAAAGTTTTATGCTCCTCACCTTTTTGAGCTGATCTTGCTCATGGTAATTCTACTTGTTCGAGAGCTCTTTCATATGGTGTTCCATTACCATACTGAATCCCTAACCTTGAATTATGCAACAGGAAAGTGCACTTTTTGCACTTTAATGAATATGGACAGGAAAATATGTATCTGGAGGTTATGACTGTGTATGTATTATACAGTACCTTCCGTCTGTTGACTTTTAGATCTATCACACAGTGAACCCAAGTCAAATCCTCACATACTGCTGTACACACTAAAACTCTCCTAATGTCATCAAGTTTCTCTTCTCTGAATAGATAGAGGATATGCACATGTAAAATACAGTACAGTACCTGCTCAATAAATGTTAAGTCACCAGCTGAATGCTGTAGAGCAGGGGTTCCCAAACTGTCACGCACCCCTCTAGGGGGTGCGTGACATGAAAAGTGTAATGGCGGTTTTATGGTGTTTTTTCTGCACAAATGACAAAATCTGGTCAAACAGGTGATGTATAGAGCAGCTGCATGTCTTTCAGCGCAGTGACATTCTGTGATTATTTGCCATAATCATATAAAAAAAAATCCCCATTTTCGGCAAATACGAGGGGTGTGTGTCTGCTAGGTCAGGAGGTAACAGGGGGTGCACGGCCAAAAAGGTTTGGGGACCGCTGCTGTAGAGTGTAGTGGTAAGGGGAAAACATATGAATTGTGCCATATTTAGTCAATACAGCAGCAATTGCACCAACAGTAACAGGGTGACCATGAATGATGCTCTAAAAGAGCATCAAAAGAGGTGTAAAGAAACATAACACCTGGTCCTGCTCCTCGGAGCAGGACTATAATAGGGCAATGTTAAAAGGGTGGCATTAATTGCGTGCACAGTTTGACTGTAATCAGACACTGCATGCGTTCATGATTTGCAGCATTTTGTTGTAAACGGGCCAGTCGTGCAAACTTTAGATGTCAATCGTAGCCAATCAGGATGGAATATTAAACATCTAACACATCCGTGTTGATCACATGACTATATAGATCATTTGTACCGATTTGTGTGACATTTGGATACAATCTGAAGAAGTAATGTCAAAATGTGTTTTGCAAAACCCTTGAGTACCTATACCGTATACTCTCTCCCCATGCCTTGGGCATGGTGGAGACAATAACTCAAATTAATTGTGCAGTACCTCAGAGTGGACTGGTGCTGCTGATGGTGCTGCATGTGTTGTGTCCATTCAGTGCCTGAGCAGCAAAGGCAATAGTAGCAATTCCACTGGTAGTACAGTGACTTGTATAAGCATCACACAGCACAGGTAGCAGTATAACGTTGCTGTCAGACAGAAACCTATATGTTCATATTTCAAGAGTGTCGTGCAAAAGTAGCAAAAATAGAATATCTATAAGCTCACAGTCAACGCTTCGCAATGTGAACTTGTAGATCTGCTATATATATACATATATATATATATATATATATATATATATATATATATATATATATATATATATATATATATATATATAAATATATATATAAATACACGGCTTGGTTGAATGCTTGATTCTGGTTGGTCAATCGCCAAATTCAGCGGTCTGTTATTTCTGGATAATGACCACAGATCGATGCCTAATCAAACCCTCGGAGAAGCTGTGCCCCGCTGATTTACTGCTGTTTCCAACATGACAGCCATGTAAACACACACACAATGTCATTTACAGCTAAACATTGCTCTCAAAAATGTTTTTGAAAACATTTGAGCGAGAAATAGACGAAGCAGTAGCCGAAAATGGATTCTATTTGATCAACTCACTTCCTTGCTTCCCGACTGTGTTGCAGCTGGGCAGACGCTGTCCAGCGAGACACAGGAAATACCTTGTTTTGTTGCGCTTTGGTTCAATTTATTAATTTATGTATTAAAGTATCCGACTAGCCGTCGTAAGCGGGATAATGTATGGCTGAGTGGTCATTGTTTATAGATAAATCACTGACAGGCTGATTTATCTATAAACAATGACCACTCAGCCATACATTATCCCTTACGTAACCAGTGAAAAGTATTCATAGCTTGTGACTAAACCATGAAAAGGTTTCCACCCGACAGCGATGATACTTCTATCGTACCTGAGTCTACTCTCTAGGGCTGTGTCGATGCAGCTGCAGCAACACCAGCAGCAGCAGTAAAGTGAACCTGACTCTGTAGGGCTGTGTCGATGCAGCTGCAGCAACACCAGCAGCAGCAGCAAAGTGAACCTGACTCTGTAGGGCTGTGTCCATGCAGCAGCAGCAACACCAGCAGCAGCAGTAAAGTGAACCTGACTCTGTAGGGCTGTGTCGATGCAGCAGCAGCAACACCAGCAGCAGCAGTAAAGTGAACCTGACTCTGTAGGGCTGTGTCCATGCAGCTGCAGCAACACCAGCAGCAGCAGTAAAGTGAACCTGACTCTGTAGGGCTGTGTCGATGCAGCAGCAGCAACACCAGCAGCAGCAGTAAAGTGAACCTGACTCTGTAGGGCTGTGTCCATGCATCTGCAGCAACACCAGCAGGAGCAGTAAAGTGAACCTGCCTCTGTAGGGCTGTGTCCATGCATCTGCAGCAACACCAGCAGCAGTAAAGTGAACCTGCCTCTGTAGGGCTGTGTCCATGCATCTGCAGCAACACCAGCAGCAGTAAAGTGAACCTGCCTCTGTAGGGCTGTGTCCATGCATCTGCAGCAACACCAGCAGCAGTAAAGTGAACGTGACTCTGTAGGGCTGTGTCGATGCAGCAGCAGCAACACCAGCAGCAGCAGTAAAGTGAACCTGCCTCTGTAGGGCTGTGTCCATGCATCTGCAGCAACACCAGCAGGAGCAGTAAAGTGAACCTGCCCCAGCCACAACACCATTAAGTGCTGCCGATATTGACCGCGTCAGTGTGAACTTAAGAGAAAGGCAGTGGCACAGCGACCGGCCGTAAACAACTCTGGTCCAGTCTGACAGGTTGCGGTGACTGTCGGCTTGATCAGTTCCCCATTACTCAGCCACTGTCCAAAGTGGGATCCCGCCAGCTTGGAGAGGTCTATACCACCCCGTACCAATAACCACAGCTGTTGCGTTCTGCTCTCTTGGTAGGTAGCGGCATTGAGTGAAGTGTAAGTAACTACTGGTGCTGTGAAAGAGTTTATCAGTATAGGGGGGGGGGGGGGGGGGGGGGGGGGCTCTAGAGCAGGGGTATTCAATTAGATTAGGCCGGGGGCCACAACTGTAGAATTATTGTGTGTGGGGGGCCGCACAGTGTGCGCGCGAAGCGCGGAAATTTGTGGGTTCTCAAAATGCTTTTTGTGCTCAAACACGAAGATTTATGTATATTTCCGCACAGTAATGAGCAGGATAATATGTCTATACAGGTATATGCCACCTTAGAATAGATGTAGGCCTAGACCTATTTGACAGTGCATAAACAGCATTGCTTTGACATTAACGACTGGACGGACACACACACACACACACACACACACACACACACACACACACACACACACACACACACACACACACACACACACACACACACACACACACACACACACACACACACACACACACACACACACACACACACACACACACACACACACACACACACTCACTCTGCTGTGGGCAGTTCAGAAACCCGTCCACGACCACCAGTGACATCATCGTTAGGCAGATTGTTTTTTAAACAAGATTTATTTACGTGAGAATAGTTTATCAGACTATAAAGATCAGATTACATAGAGCAGTGATTCCCAAAGTGGGGTTCGGGGTATGGGGACCCCCAGGGTCCTGGAGGCAGTTCCAGGGGGTCCCCAGGGAAATGATGGTTTGGAACCAAATGGACCCTTATGGGTCTGTAACTGTAACTGTGTACAAATGGAACCAAATGGACCCTAACAGGGTTTATTATTGTGAGAATGACGGCTTCCATTTTCGCATTGCAACTTTTCAGGATTAGAAAGCCTGCAGTTTCTATTAGCTTGGATTCTCCATTGATGTCACTGTTGGGTGGGTTTCTGAACTGCCCACAGCCCTCCTATGTGACACAGACAGAGTAGAAAAAAACGTGTCATTTTATCATGATTATTAGTGAGGACCTATTATATGAAGATAGGTTGAAAAGTGGTCCTTTAATGATTACCGTCATTATGGTAATCAAACAATTAATATCGCACACACCATACCTGTAAATTTTATTATCCCTCTTATTATTCTAAAAAAAAAAAAAAAAAAAAAAAAGATTTTTTTTTGTTTTTTTTTTCAAAATTCTTCCAGGGGCCACAAGGGGGCGCTCCGCGGGCCGCATGTGGCCCGCGGGCCGCCAATTGAATATCCCTGCTCTAGAGTCTATAATGTATGACGAGAGAGGAGGACAACTGGGAAAATAAAGTAAAACAATACAAAGGCTCTCATAGAATATTCATCAATTCCACTCCTTTGCTCACTCTTGGTTTTAATAAGGAGAAAACAAACCTAATCAGCCCCACGTTGGGCAGCTACAAACAACAGCATAATCACGGCATCATATATTAAAACTGGAATTATCATACCGTTCCGAGATGCAAGGATCAGAGAACAGCACATACGGTATGCTGGCAAGACCAGAAAGAGTCTGTGTGAAGTCTTTCTGCTAATTGGTTGGTGTTGTCGTTTCTTCATCAAATTTTTCATTTGAAATTTTCTGGATATTTCATCACCATCTCATTTTGCATTCATTAAGGAATGCTGAAAGTACAAAATAATATTAAAGTTACGACTTTTTT
Organism: Protomyctophum parallelum; assembly: GCF_964188405.1. Lineage (NCBI taxonomy): Eukaryota > Metazoa > Chordata > Actinopteri > Myctophiformes > Myctophidae > Protomyctophum > Protomyctophum parallelum. The sequence continues at coordinate 28,630,220 of NC_139718.1, read as the reverse complement.
CATTATCTATTGATCACATTCACAGCAAACATTTATAACTATAGATTAAACATTCATTAGCCTCTGTATTAAAACCGTAAATAAACATGGATCCTGAATGATCCAGTGTCAACACACAGTAGAGTGGTGAAGGGGGGTTGATGTAATCATTCATATTACTTGCTTCATCACAATCCCTTTAAATCTCCATGAATAATTAATTAACATGCTGCATGTACAATGTCTTTGACATTGGTGCACTGCAGGGATGTATCGACAGAGTGTAAGAGTACATTACTGTACTAGCACCCATCCTACAAGGACAACACAACCTCATGCCAAGTACGAGGACACAGATGTCTGGAGTTACTGCAGATTCACAGATTAAATCACACCTGCTTGTCAGGGAACCCTAGCAGTAATACTGGTTTTCTGTGCTACTGTAGCAGGTAGTTATCTGCATTCATCTACTGTCCTTCCAGCTTGTCCTTGTGGCTTTCTAATCAAGGACTAGACAGACCTGGAACGCCAATTAACTATCTAGGAATCCAGCAGGGTCCCCCCTCTGTAAATGCTCCCCGAGTACACACTTGTAGTTAACTTAACACTCAGGATTTTGCAGTGCAAGGACCAGAGCTGGGAGACACTGGCCTAGATATTAGAAATCTATTTACAGGCATGTCCTTGTGACCCAACTAGTTAGTAGGCTACGTGTACCAGATAGACACAGACATAATGCATTTTGACTCTGACAGTTTCCTCACAACAGGAAGGTCTTGGGTTTGAGTCCCACTGGACCATTTCTGTGTGCAATTTGAATGTTCTCCCTGTGTTCACACAGGCTTCTCCCCACACCACACCACATGCATGTCAGGATTGATTTGTACTAGCGCCAGCACCCTTGACCAAAAGGCACTGGCTCTATAGAGCTGGAGCGGTCCCACTCCCCAAGCAATGGAGAATGGCTGCTAATAGTTACGCTTAATTTGTTGCTCACCGGTGTCATGTGCCGAAAATAGCCAATCTATATGAGCTTGTAGATCTGCAGATATGATCTACAACTTAAGCATGAGATCTGCTTGTAGATCTGATTTTTTATTTTTTATAATTTAGAAATGTTTTGTGGTTAAGTGGTTAAGTAGTTAAGAATGAGGATTCTACTGTGTATGTATATTCTAAAATAAGCCGGTTTAGTATTTTGAGCGATGCAACAGTCCCCTAAACAAAAGATTGTTGTACCTGCATAGTAACGGCTCTGACTCACAGAACACAGGGAGGCCTGTGTGCTACACCAACAAAGCTGCCAGCTCTAAATGAGCATCACAGAAGTGTTACATTCTACACCCCTCCGCACCAGCTTGCAAGCTTCTACAACATCGCCTGGACTCACTGTTCACAATTTGTATGGGTCATGATTCACAAGAAATACCCCTTTGTGCCCGTGTGCCCATGCCAAAATGACGTAGGCATCTGCAACCTCATCGTAGGGTAGCTTGGTAAACCCTCCTGGTCATGGAATTCACATTTAAATTTCATTCAGCAGACTGCTGAAATTAAATGAAATGTGAATTCTGTGACCGGGATGGTCTACCACTCTACCAGGCTAAGCGTAAGGACCATACAACCTTTGTTTTGGAACAGAATGGTCAGTGTTTGTGTTTCAAACTGAATTCTGTGAATTTCTGTTTCAAAAGACAGACTCACTAGATGTCTCAAAGTGTTATCCTAAGTAACAGTAGAACCAAATCACTACACCGTAACAGAAAAACAAATCTCTCGTGTCTCTTGAGCTACCTACCAGTCAATTCGTTGAAACATCCGACAGCTAAAAGAGGGTCAAAATGTATTTTATTCATATTCTTTGCAACCAATCACTCTCAACGTAGAGTAAAATTGCAGCAAGCAGGAAGTAAAAACTAAAAACAAGTGATCCTCTTACTGTGGCAGCGTGTCTAACTGCTCTCTCCATCTATTTCATGCAGATGACAATGACAAGTCTGTCTGTAGTGAATGTATTTGGAAGGTGGGAATGTGAATGCACTATGTAGGGTAGGGTGTGAGAGAGTGCTCTGGGGTGTACAGTGAAGGGGGGTGAGAGCCAATGGCATGAACAGAGATACAGAGAGAAAGCAAAGGGTGAAAGGAGCAGTGAGAAAGAGAGGGGAAGGCAACTGAAGGAACTTACTAGTGAAGGAGGCTGCTAGGACAGACAGACAGACAGACAGACAGACAGACAGACAGACAGACAGACAGAAGGAGGACAGACAGACAGACAGAAGGACAGACAGACAGAGACTTGGGAAGTAAAAAATAAAGAGAGGAAAATAAAAGGAAATAAATGGGGAGGGTGTTAGGATATAAGAAAGAAAGATATTAGCGCACCTTTCTGTAGACTCATGTCCACCATGCGAGGTTCAGCCAGCTCCATGAAGAAGTTCTTGTTCTTCTCATACTCTTCATCATCAATAATCTTCACCTGAACAATTTTGCTGTGAGAGGAAAGAGAAAGAAGAAGATAACAGGAGAGCAGGGAAGAGGGAGAGAGAGGGAGAAGAAGAAAAAGGTTAATTGAGAATGGCGGGAAGCAGTAAGTGTGCTGTGTGAGTAAGATTAATATTCAGCGTACAGAAAAGGTTAGAAGGTGGAAGGTCAACTGTCCCCCACTGCAGAACCCCCCCCCCACACACACACATGCATGCGCACACTCCCATGCAGTGACCAGCCTGTCACTGCATGGCTTGCTAGAGCACATTCATGCATTCAAAATGAGCTTATTGGCTGACATGGGTGTCATGACAACCACATTTATCACAACGGTCTGATATAAGTAGAACAGACTCTCTCTCTCTCTCTCTCTCTCTCTCTCTCTCTCTCTCTCTCTCTCCATCCTTAAAGGAGGCATTTTTTGAGAGGGGGCACCTAAGAACTCAGCGAGCCGAAAACAGCGGCGTCGCAATCAATCAGGGTGTTAAAATGTGTAGAAAGGACATTTTTCGCAAAGGCAAAAGGTGAGTGAAAGATAACTGATAAAAATGTCAGGATATAAATCGATGTTTATGGTTTAGACATTTCGATCGAGGTGCTTTTCATCAGGCAGCCGGCCAGACAATGGAAGGCCTCGGCAGCCTCTGGAGGCACACTAAAGACAGATAAGAGGAAAGTGGCTTCGGTGACACTTAATTTCACACTGCCCTCACTTCACCTGAATTTTGGGTATATGTCATTATAGGCAGAAATCGAACAGATCCGTCTTGATCAATTAATGTAGAGATGTTACGTAATTTGCGATGGGTTGCCATTCGTGGCTGTGCGCCATCTGCCCATAATTTGCCCAATTGCCAAAAGCTGGGACAGAGGTTTGAAAGGCGCCAGAGTGTGCCCACATAGTGCACATACTGGTATGCCGGTTCCCCCCCACAGTTATCCAGTACTCAGGTACTGTGTGTGGCCATGAGGAGCCACTGCATGAGTTTTGGCAATGCAGAGGCTGGGCTGGCAGAAGGAGACTTACAAGCTCCGCTCTTCTTTTCACCTCCTGCAAAGGGGACTATAGCAGTAGCTGAAAGCACAGAGTAGCAAGCAGAAGCAGCAATAACTACAAGCATCACGACCACATCACTACTGCACTGCACATACTGTACGTACCCATAAACTTGTAACTCGTAAACTTATACTTATACTTATAACTTATAGCCCCAGACAAACATGGCAATCTCAGTTGCCAGGCAGACTTATGGAGCTTTTTAGAGAGGAAGAGGAAAAGGCCTCACGTGATTGGTTCTCAGCCGTCATGTGATTTTTGGCAGTAATATCACTGGGGAACCAAAAAAAACATATTTGTAACTGAGGTTGCCATTTTTTCTGTTTGCAAGTCCAAACACAAAAAAACACTATCCGCACACATTTATTTTTTACGCACACATTTCTTTTTTACAGAATTTTTTTTTACGCACACATTTATTTTTTATGCACACATTTTAGTTTTACGTATTTTTTTAAAACGTATTTTTATTTACGAATACAAAAATAATATTGGCATGAATATTCCCCCATAAACAGAGCTTAGCGTGACATCATCACATAACAAACAGCTCAATAAGTCCCTTTGCAGCAAGCCCCCAGTGGCTCTCATGCCACTGATCGTCCTAATTGATCCTTTTAAAGAGTTATTGATGAGACAGGGGAAAGTTAAGTGGTCAGCAGGCAGCGGCACCCAGATGGCTCACAATCTCCATGGTCTGAAGTTCTCTGAACTCCTGGAGGAATAGATCAGGCTGAATTGAAAGGGGCAGATGCATGGGTTTCACCATGCCCTATCACAGCACCTCCTCAGATGCATGGGTTTCACCATGCCCTATCACAGCACCTCCTCAGATGCATGGGTTTCACCATGCCCTATCACAGCACCTCCTCAGATGCATGGGTTTCACCATGCCCTATCACAGCACCTCCTCAGATGCATGGGTTTCACCATGCCCTATCACAGCACCTCCTCAGATGCATGGGTTTCACCATGCCCTATCACAGCACCTCCTCAGATGCATGGGTTTCACCATGCCCTATTACAGCACCTCCTCAGATGCATGGGTTTCACCATGCCCTATCACAGCACCTCCTCAGATGCATGGGTTTCACCATGCCCTATCACAGCACCTCCTCAGATGCATGGGTTTCACCATGCCCTATTACAGCACCTCCTCAGATGGCTGCAGTGCGTGTGTGTGCGCGTGCGTGCGTGCGCAATCAATATTACTCCATGCTGCAGCTCACCTATGAAATGTATATGCAAGTACGTAGAAATACCTGCACCTAATGACAAGGTTTATGTGGCTCACGCACGCACACACGGTTTATGTGGCTCACTAATCATGGAGTGAGGGGGGGGAGGGGGGAGGGGGGGGGGGGGTCAAGGGATGTTCAACAAGCAAGGATTGGGCTAATAAGATAAGTGGCTCGACCGCATTCATAATGGATAGCAGCTCATGTATGATGAGCAGCACACCGCTTCTGTTCTCTGATATGCTGCTGGTTTACATCACTCTCCCTGCCGTGACATAACACTGACAGATATATCACATGCATGCACACACACACACACGCACACACACACACACACACACACACACACACACACACACACACACACACACACACACACACACACACACACACACACACAAACAAAGGCACGCACGCACGCACACAGGAATATGAATCCAGGTATTAAAAATGAAAAGGAATTCAAAATGTATTTCCTATAGTTTCCCATCACTAAATCCTTTGTCTTTGACTGGCCATGCAATGTAGTCCCTATACTACTATGGTATCCCACTTCCCCTTTCTTTCTCTCCGCCCCACCGTCCCCTTACTTCACAACCAATCAGTATAGGGCTTTCCTCAGATCTCTAGGGGAGATGTCTGCCGTTGACAGCGTGGCTCAACAAGGGGAGGAAGTGATGGACTCTAATGGACAACTAGGATCTGCCAAAGGATACCATCTCCTTTGCGGTGGCAGAGAGACATGCACCTGCACCGTTTGTGTTGAAAAGCTGCACACCACAGCACAGGCATGCAAACTAATGCAAGTGCAATTGTGTATTTTACACAGGTGCAGAATAAGATTGAATGCAGACACACGCATGTAATGTGCAAGAATACTCATAAAAAAATAAGACTACACACACAATTTCACACAAATAAAGAGTAAGGCCCTCATTTACACAGAAATCACCGCAATTTTCGGCATTTATTATTCCCGCATGACCTTGAATTTGAACGTGCGCCTGGCCAAATATCACGTCAGGTCGGGATCTGTCGTAGGCTTTGTCCTCAGATCTGGTCATCTGGGTCAGATGGGACGGGACCGCGGTGGGCGCCGTTTAAACAGCGACACCAGCACACACACCAGCCTTCGAGCCTCCTGTGTGTGTGTGTGTGTGTGTGTGTGTGTGTGTGTGTGTGTGTGTGTGTGTGTGTGTATGTGTATGAGGGGTGTATTGCAGTTGTTCATGTCGCAAAAACGAGGGCGAGGCTTGATTTCATAGGGTGTGCCAGATTGATTTCAGCCGTCACATTTATTGTTAAACAAACGCTCAGAAAGAAATTAAGGAAGGATCAGCTGTTTGGGATCACTTCATAAATGCCATGCCGATGTGAGTGTACTCCAAAACCAACACTCGCATTTGAGGCATATTTTACACTCCATTGATAAATGAGGGCCTCAACTAATCCTTACAGGTCCACTTGGTTGAATTTATTCTCTTTCAGAGTTAACTTAACACTAGTATTTTACTGTGCAAAGGCACAAACGTCCAACGCAATATACTGCACGATCTGCACACGCCCCGAACAGCGAGTGTGCCAACATTAAGCAGCATTTGCATTCATCTATGAAAGGGATCATCAATAATTCATCCATCTATACAACCGATTACAGCGGCAGTCACTGCTGAACACTCAGGAAGCCATTGCGAAACCATGAGACAATCACAGAGGAGCGAGGGAAACCTGGTAATGGGAATACAATCAAACACCTGCTGTGCACACAAGCACACATGGAGAGCAGGGTATTTACAGCAGCCACTGAGGAGGATGCGGTTTCACTTGGAGGGGATGTTGACAGAGACAGAGACTGGGGGGGGAGTGAGAGGGTGGGCATACCAGGTTACTAACTGGCACGTGTGCTGGATCCACGTGACCATATGCATGTGCGCGTGCGTGTGCGTGTGCGCGCACACACACACACACACACAGTCCATAGCTCTTTTATTTTTTTAGTTCACTGTTATCACTTCCCTTCTATTCCACTCGTTGCGCTGATTTATTTGATCCATGAGTAATGCTGCTAGTCTAGGATCCACAGTATCCATTTGTGGGAAGCACCAGACGATAATGGTAGACAATTAGAGGGTTCACACCTCCAGTGAGTGAAACTGGGCTCACGGCAGCCGAGAGAGAGGACGAGAGATTCAGAGAGACTGAATGAATGAATGAATGAATGAATGAATGAATGAAATGCCCCCCAAAGTCTTCACCTCAGGCTTAAAGTGCAAGACCACTTTGGTAGAGGTTTGGGTTGTGAGTTACCTTACCATGATGCAACTCCAAATGTGGATACGAAATAAAAAATAATTGCTCCAGTGATTAGAAATTAATAATTCAAAATATGCTCCTCATTGACTTGCATTGTACGCTGAAACAGCTCTCAAAGTCACTCTTTTAGTACATAAACCAGTAAAACGCCCTGTGGGCGGATGCGTGCCCACAGGGCGTCTGGGTGACGGCAGACGGCAGACTACTGGGCGAGCACTGGCGCTTTGGCATGGGGGTCAAATCAACATGGAATTAATTCTGTACCGGCCATATATGGAGCGGTCTTGAGTGTACAGGGTTTGATGAGGTCAGATCAACAAGAGTTGCTGGCCGGCTCCATATATGCAGATCTAGGTGATGATCTTCCCCATGTATGCTTATCCAGGGTTAGATGAGGTCAGTGTGGTGATTTTCATATATGGAGATGGCCATATATGGTGGCGTGACGTGTCACAAGGCGTGATGTCATGAGGCATGACCATATATAGAGGCGTTCCATGATGTCACGTGGTCAGATCCATATATGGAGATCTAAGGGTCTCCATGATGTCACGTGACATCATCACAAGGCATGATGGATTGGTAACCATGTATATAAAAACAGTACAAGGTTTGGTGATGTTCTATATTGTCTGAATCAACTTGGTGTTTGTTTACGTACTAAAAGAGTGACTTTGAGAGCTATTACAGCGTACAATGCAAGTCAACGAGGAGCATATTTTGAATTATTAATTTCTAATCACTGCAGCAAATATTTTTGATTTCTTGTCCACATTTGGAGTTACATCATGGCTAGGTACCTAATGTACACCAGTAAGGAATTAAGGAAGGATGGTTGGGGAAGGATCAACATATGGAATGTCAGAACAGGTTCTGAAATATATCCAATCCATATATGGAGATCTGGAAGGGTTTGAGGTTTGAGTTCAGATGTAGAGTTGCTGGCCAATAGTTTTTTTTTTTTAATATATTTTTTATCCCACGATTTGTAACCCATTTTTCACCCCTGTGTCAATCATCTAATGTGATCCTGGGCTCTACACACCCTCCACCAACCTACTGTAGTCCCCTTATATGGGGGACAAGGGGAGAGCAACGGACTTGAACTCATGCTTCCTTCATGCCTGAGTGTCTTGCTGGCCAATAGTGATGTCAGGGATCTCCATATATGGGTTTGTCGCATTTTCATCCCTGATGATGTCATGAGACCTGGGCACCATGGTGCCTGACACACTAACTGACGGGAAATGCTCGATTCCATAGTTAACTGTGACCTTCAGTCGCAAAACAACCCAAACCTCTACCAAAGTGGTCTTGCACTTAAAGCACACCCAGTGTGTCAAATAACCAGTCAGACTATGTGCAATCAGTTCCATTTTCCTTTGTATTAACTCTGATTAACGCGTTTCAGTGGACCATGACTCATTTTCACATATTGCAACTTAAGTACTATGTACACTACAGAATCCTTCATACATTGTTTGTAGAGAATGTGGTGCACTGGTGACTGTACTTCCATGCACAATACCACACATTATACCTCATCTAATTCAGCTGGAGATTTGTTCCTCCCCATGTGTGCCCTTACTCTCTTTGACTCTGCACACTTTCTGTCAACCTGCCACGTGCCTTTCAGATGGCGTTTAAACCACCATTAACGTGTGGGAACTGAGAGAGCGAGAGCGAGGGTGCGTGTGTGCGAGAGAGTGAGCACGCGCAAGAGAGAAAGAGAGAGAGAGAAGAGAGGGATAGCTCTAAAACGACACACATATCGCTTCCACTCCATGGTGTTCTGCAGTGCGGAGGCCCTGTGGTGCCTGATGAGTGTGAGGGGCTTTGTTCCTAAACAGTGTTCTAGTGGGGAGAAGTCATCCGTATCTTGCAGCAGATAAAAGGTTACTCAGTAGAGGCGTCACAATTCATTCTACGGTAGATGATAACTGTGGGCTATTGGCTGCCTGCTAATGTTGTTGGTGATGTATAAACTGAAGGTTAGCCTATGGGTGTGCTGCAAAATCCGTAGTGTTCATTTAACGATGTGAGGACCCTCAGGCATATACACTTTTAATCTTAAAAGTTAAATTAACACTCAGGATTTTGCAGTGTGAAGTCACTCTAGAAGAGAGCATTAAAAGTGAAATGTATTTTTTAGCAACAACAAAAAAGTTCCACAGCTACTAACATTTCAATCAGATAACTCATGAATAGATTGAAAACATTCACTTGTGTAAATACAAGAGTGACTATTGTTTTATCATGGCAATCAGGTTCTGCTATATATAGGCCTATTACTACTACATACTGTACAGTAGCCTACTGTAGCTAAGTAGCTGAATGGGTAGAGAGCCGTCCGGGGAAGCAGAAGCTCGCGGATTTGATTCACGGCCCTGTCCAGGTGTCCCTGAGCAGGACAATTTGAAGTTTTTCAGTAAACCTATATAGGTCCGGACTTCCGGTATGACACCAAAGAGAGCGGCAGCATAGAACAACAGCTCCCAACAAGGTCTACTTTATTTTTACTCAAAGCAGACTTCAACAACAAACTGACAAGGCTTGTCACCGACCTACAAAGCACCGTGGACAACGCGGAACAGACAGAGCGGCGGGTGGCGAGCGTCGAGGAGTGGAGTTCAGACGCCAAACAATGAGTTCACTACTACAAGACCACGAGAGATTGCAAGAGAAGGTATTGGACTTAGAAACGAGGTCTCGGCGGCAGGACAGCGAGGGGAATAACATGATGGGGTTCATTAATAACTTTATCAAAACTGAGTTAGCACTGGACATTGACCTGGGCATACAGCGCTGCCACAGATCCCTCATTCCCAAGCCACCGCCGACCGCCACCCCCCGTTCAATCATCATGTGCTTTCTGGAGGACAAGACCAAAGAGCTGGTACGTAATACAGCATGGAAGAAAAAGACTGTCCTACTGAATGGCAAAAGAGTGTATTTTGATAATGACTACCCTCAAGAAATACAGAAGAAGAGAGCCGCGTATGCCCCGATCCGCTTGCTCCTTAAAAATAAAGGAATTGCCTTCCACACCCCCCCCTTGACAAAACTACGTGTGTTCTATGATGGGGCTGGTCGCCCCGTGAGAACCAGCACCACTTACAACAGCATGGAGGAAGCAAGAGAGGATTTGAAGAAGAGGGGGATCATGAGCACTGAGGAAGAGGAAAACCTTCGACCCACTACTACCTCAACCCCTACAACTACCACCGCATATAACCTGGAGAAGCTGAGGAAATCATCCTGGGTGGAGGCGGGGAAGATGACACCACTTGACCGAGACGCACTACGAAGGGCAACACGGAGGCTCCAGGAATTCCGCGCACCGCATCTCCCCCACCACCAAACCCTCCACCACCACCAGATGACGACATCACCGTAACTCATAAAGCTGATTAATCTACGATGGTGAAGCATTGGGAGGTATCTTTGATCTCAGAATAGGATATAAGACCTGAAAAAATGTTCACCTTTGTTTTTTATATTTTATTTTCATAATACTACCTTTGTTTGGACATATACTGGACTGAATACTAAATACCTGTCTGATAGGTTGTTTTATACTCAGATAATCGATGTTAATACAGACCTGCTGTCTGGGAGGCCAAGCTGGGGCTTGACAGATGTCATATCACTGTACACTAGTTTCTGCTTTTTTAGCAGACAGTTAGTGTTGGAAGGGCCTCCTGTGACCCAGGGGATTACCTTTCCACTCATGAGGTATTGCTTTATGAAAGAAACCTCGAGCTGGAAGTCCTGTCTTTGTCTATATGTTTTTATTTCTTAATTCAAAGCTTTATATTAATTTATATAATGATGAGAAGTTAAAGCTGCCTTGGGTTCACAATAACAATATTTGTACATCATAGGATAGCACAGGTTATAATGAGACGAGGATTAGACTCAATGTTAACAGACTACAGATCCCAATTAAGATAAGTAAATTGATAATTGATAGAGAACCAATAATAAAAAAAATCATACAAATACTGGTAGAAACGGATACTATACACAGTAATGGATATTTGATGAATGACCTTTGGATGTATATGTGTGAGAAAGGAAATATGTGCATTCTGAATGTTAACAATTGAAATGTAACAATTATATTGTACTGTGATGCCCGACAGAACCTGCTTACTCTCAAAAAAAGAAAAGAATAAAAAATAAAGTAAAAAAAAAAAAAACCTATATAGGTCCAAATTTAGAAGGTATTCTTTTTATCGTCTTGACACACACACACACACACACACACACACACACACACACACACACACACACACACACACACACACACACACACACACACACACACACACACACACACACACACACACACACAAACACAGCGTGTTCGCATTACAAAGGCAGATGAAGGCGGGCTGCGCCAGGCTACAGGTATACATGGCTCACATAGTGGTGTGCATGCATGGAAATGTGTGGTAAATGGTGCATCTACTGTATATACTGTAGTGTTTTTATCCATTCACCCATTCACACGCACATTCATACACCGATGGCGGCCACTCTGCCCCTGAGCCACTGTCGCCCCAGTGTGCAGTGTGTCTGTCTGAACTAGTCACACTGTCGCCCCAGTGTGCAGTGTGTCTGTCTGAACTAGTCACACTGTCGCCCCAGTGTGCAGTGTGTCTGTCTGAACTAGTCACACTGTCGCCCCAGTGTGCAGTGTGTCTGTCTGAACTAGTCACACTGTCGCCCCAGTGTGCAGTGTGTCTGTCTAAACTAGTCACACTGTCGCCCCAGTGTGCAGTGTGTCTGTCTGAACTAGTCACACTGTCGCCCCAGTGTGCAGTGTGTCTGTCTGAACTAGTCACACTGTCGCCCCAGTGTGCAGTGTGGCTGTCTGAACTAGTCACACTGTCGCCCCAGTGTGCAGTGTGTCTGTCTGAACTAGTCACACTGTCGCCCCAGTGTGCAGTGTGGCTGTCTGAACTAGTCACACTGTCGCCCCAGTGTGCAGTGTGTCTGTCTGAACTAGTCACACTGTCGCCCCAGTGTGCAGTGTGGCTGTCTGAACTAGTCACACTGTCGCCCCAGTGTGCAGTGTGTCTGTCTGAACTAGTCACACTGTCGCCCCAGTGTGCAGTGTGGCTGTCTGAACTAGTCACACTGTCGCCCCAGTGTGCAGTGTGTCTGTCTGAACTAGTCACACTGTCGCCCCAGTGTGCAGTGTGGCTGTCTGAACTAGCTTGCAGGCTACACATCATTTTCTTGTCATTTTCCCCATTCACCTGCAGTCAAATCATGGCAGTGCTTCCTCTCCAAAATCCCCCAAACGTCGAGCCAATAAAGACGCGAAGCGGACAGCAGAGAAAAACATCCCAATGCCTCGTGGGAAATCAGCACCGTAATTAAGCAGGCCTGGTTTCTGTCACCAAGCGTGGGGATTATGGGCCCCGCTCATTATATTCCTGATTATTATTATTATGGGCCCCGCTCATTATATTCCTGATTATTATTATTATGGGCCCCGCTCATTATATTCCTGATTATTGCTTTTCCCCAGAAATCACAGGAAAAAAAGCCAGTAAACACGTTTGTCAGTGATTTCTTGCCAATCTGATGACAATCAGGTTTAATATTAGATGCCTGAGAGGCCCCTTGCCCCTTTCTACACACCTTTCTCTGATCCTCCATCACTCTTTCCCTTCTCAGTCTCATCTACCTCATTCTCCCTTTGTCTCCCCTCATCATTCTTTTTTTAGTGATGCAAACAACTGAAATCGCAATAAAGCCAACTGACTACTGCTGTAAGCAAATCAAAACAGAATTGCAAAGCAGATCAAGCGTCTCGAAAAATGGTGACCGACCTGCTGAAGTCAAACATGAATATTACAAAGACGAAGGACACAATAATGCAATAACGTGCAAGTCCCACAACTTTTCTGCAGAGCACTGCCAGATGCAACAGTTATGAGGGGAAAGAGCGTGACAGATGCACCCTGAATAATGTCTGCCAATGCACACCCTCAGTTCAGAAACAGACACCACCATGAGATGGAATGAGACAAGAATACAGCATTGTGGTTAACCTTTATGCATAATAAAGAGCAACTTTTCATCATGGTAGGATATACAGAATCAACAAGGCTTTCAACCATTGCAGACGTCACTGTATGTTACACAACACCTCCAGTGAATTCTGAACGGATTCTAGAGCTGCTGTCAGTGCCCAGCACAGTACACAGGACTAGATATACAGTACTGCAAGCATCCCGTGTGTGTGAGTGTGAGTGTGAGTGTGAGTGTGAGTGTGTGTGTGTGTGTGTGTGTGTGTGTGTGTGTGTGTGTGTGTGTTGAGTTAGTTCCAAGACACGAAGTACAAACAATATTAAATAACCATACCAGTGGCCTGGCATGTTTACTCCATTGATGTCTTGAGACCTAATCCAACATACAAAATGAAATTGTGTAGTTGCTTTTTGTCGATAAAACATACAATTATTTGAAAAGTAGTCCCTGGAGAATAGGTTTATGAATTAAATTAATAAATTCATCATGGATGTCCATGATGATTTATTAACCGTGCAATGATGTTTAGCCAACATTAACTAAATTATTCAGATAGGTTGGGTAAAGTTTTAATTACTTTGGAGACAATGTAAACAAAAGGTAAAATCAGACCAGTTTGAAGTGAGTGGTGCTGTACTGTACTCGTACTGTACTGTACAAGTCCTCCTCCCTGGTCTCTGCGTGCGTGCGTGCGCACGTGCGTGCGTGGTATTAAACCAGAATGTTATGTGTAGTGCTCAAAATCAGTAAGAGTACATGCATGTTACCAATGAGAATCTGTATGCTGGAATATTCAGGTTGAGCGACAAAATAGCAGCCAGGAGAATGAGACTTGCTGGACACTGACAAAGACACAAGGAGCTGCCAGCCAGCAAACTGGTGCTGTGGGAGCACACACATAGCTGCGTATAGGAGTGGCTAGCACCACTCACAAATAAGGTAACCAGAAGAGTCAGCACTTAAATATTGTAGGCACCTCGATAAAAAGACTGTGAGCATATTCTTTATGGTTTGATTGAATTGAAAGAAATAATTAAAAACATTAATTGTACATGATTTGAACGTGCTTTAACATTTGATGTATATCAATGTTTAGTTGCCCACTCTTCCTGTATCCAAAGATAATGCTACATTTTCAGTATATTCAGTATCTATGTTTATGTACAATGTGGCCTGTATGGTCCTTTAAACTCACACTATTTATATTCTATAACACCTACAGTACCCACTCAGTCCACAGCAATAAATAGAAAGGCGCATTCATTCAGGACAGAAACAGCCAAACACTCGCTATTCTCATGTTTGCAGCCCTAGGGATTTTTCTTGGTGGGGGGTGGAAAAGCCTCTGCGAACACATTTAGACCGTGAAACTAAAACTCTCCAAATATAGAATAAACCATTCGGATGACTTAACACCTCTTCAGAGTGTGCCAGCTCATTATTGTGTTGTATCACATTCACTGCCAAGCATTCTATTGTTCAAATACCTCGCTCACTCATTCACACATACGAATACTATACTCCCACACCCTGAAGTCTAACAATGTGCATACGGACACAAACCACGCATGCACGCCCGCACTACTATACACGTGAGGACATCAACATTTTTTTCATTTATGAAAGACATTTTACCACAGACATTTGGTCCTGACTAGTACACACACACACACACACACACACACACACACACAGGCACATGCAGAAACGCACACTCCCACACCCACGTGTGCAACACACAGACGCACATGCACACACACACACACACATACACATACACACACACACACACACGCACACATCGCATAAACAAGCAGATGGGACGTTGAGGCACATAACAAGGTGCCTGCTCTGAGGGAACTGGGTGGGCATGGAGAGCGCTCTCGGTGTGAGTGCCAGGATTATTAATACCGCTGTGGTGGAGATTCATGGGTAGTCACGAAGCTGGAGTTGTGACAAGGAATCACATTTTCTGAATCCTGTAGAAAGACCTGCAGCTGTCGCTCTTCAGTGGAGCCAACACACGGCCTTACACACGAGCACACACAACCTCACACTATTGCACATGAACAACTTCCTCCTCTGCAGTTTTTGAAACAGCAAACAGAGAAACAGTAAGAGCTGCAGTGGGCCGTTTCTGGGAGGACAGCGATTCCAAACCTGTGGCCCGGGGCCTTTTGGTACGGCTGTGAGGTTATTGCAAGTGAGCCCTCGCATAATTGGCAAAACACTAAGATTTGATTGTTATATAACAAACATATTCATGTAAAAAGAAAATGTTTTCATTAAAATCTTGAAAGATTGGTTTTCATTGTGTTAAATAGGGGTACAGAGGTACTCAAAGCTTTCATTTATGTCAACCATTTCAAACATTGACGATCCGATTCTAAAAGCTACAGTACACCAACCTCCCCTTCTTGGTTTATAGGTCAGCCTGTCATTGATTTGGAAAATAATTTGCCGATCAACAACCTCATAAAGCGTTGCAATCGGAACACACACACACACGCAGCAGCTGGTTCATGTTATAAAAGCCATGAGATCACAGTGATAGCTCACTTCCTGTGTTCTGTCATCTGTGAGTGTCACACACACACACACACACACACACACACACACACACACACACACACACACACACACACACACACACACACACACACACACACACACACACACACACACACACACACACACACACACACACACACACACACACACACACGCACCATTTCTGCAGCCCCCCAGAAGGATCTCTCTGTTCCCCATGGGAGCCAAAAGGATCTCTCTGTTCCCCATGGGGGCCAAAAGGATCTCTCTGTTCCCCATGGGAGCCAAAGGGATCTCTCTGTTCCCCATGGGAGCCAAAGGGATCTCTCTGTTCCCCATGGGAGCCAAAGGGATCTCTCTGTTCCCCATGGGAGCCAAAGGGATCTCTCTGTTCCCCATGGGAGCCAAAGGGATCTCTCTGTTCCCCATGGGAGCCAAAATGATCTCTCTGTTCCCCATGGGAGCCAAAAAGATCTCTCTGTTCCCCATGGGAGCCAAAAAGATCTCTCTGTTCCCCATGGGAGCCAAAAAGATCTCTCTGTTCCCCATGGGAGCCAAAAAGATCTCTCTGTTCCCCATGGGAGCCAAAAAGATCTCTCTGTTCCCCATGGGAGCCAAAGGGATCTCTCTGTTCCCCATCGCACTAACACTGACTGAACTCAACCATCATGTTGAACTGATAGTTTTTTTTGCCTGACTATCATTTGCATCATTTGTTGATTGCTTGTATTGTGTAGATCTTTTTTTTGTGTGTGACCAAGTTTTTATTAATAATTTTTCATTTTACAAATCCTCCCATCCCCCCACCCTCCCAACAAACCCACCGTTGCAACAAAAAGGACGTTTCACAAGTTAAAACGACATGTAAAAACATTTTCTATATGGCAATTGATCATTCTAACCCTAAAACATTCAGAAATTATATTTTTAGTTTTTGTTGTCTTTTAGTTTTTTGTTGATACCGCGCTATTGGCCAGATTTGATTAAAACATTATTTTCTCAATGGGACATTGAGGTTAAACAAATACGATGATAAGCCTATGACTCATACAAAATGTATGTGTTCATAGTTAAAACAAATTGTTAAAAAGCAAAGGTTTTCAGGGCACTGGCTGATCCATTAGATAAAAACTAATTGGTTTTTGATTTTCCTTGTTGCCAATACAACATACATTTCTGGAAACAATAACAAAAATGGACAGTACCATGGGTGCTGGCTACCACAAATGAGCCACATTAATGAATACTCCAAGAGTATAGGGCTGGGATATATGTAGGTCAGTCACATTCACACCCTAGTCTCACGTGGTCAGAACCATCATCTTGACTTACATCATCATGTCAGGGTTTTGACAGAAAAAAAACACAGGTGGGGTTGATCAAATTAGACAATTTTTAAAATGCCAGTCATAGAAGAGCATAGTATTGCTTTGTGGCAAATCACACTACTGTGTATAGTATACTGTATGGTAGACTTACTGTAAATACCACAAAACAATCACCATTTGGCAAAAACTGCAACAATAATATTTGACCCAGGTCTGATTATACTTCAGCCACAGGCCTTTCAGAAATGGCCGGTAGGCAATAGGTCACCAGAGACCAGTAATACACAGTAATAATAAACCAGGAATATGAAGTCATAATATGACTTGCACTTTGTATGGGTCCATTTTGACCAATTCAGAATCAAATGAACACTCCGGATGTTAGGTGTACCGTCCAACACGACCATAGAGGTATGGCTTGAGAGTAAAAAGTATCTAGTACACCAGCAAGAACAACTCTCACTGATCTACAGTAACATACAGTACAAGGTCTAGGAGGAGAATGGGGCCATGAACTGCCTCAGACCCATCTGAAAGATGTCGACTGCCTCCGCTGAAGAACAAGACAAACGGGGACGATGAGAACAGAGAGAACACAGAAAGGCAAGGTTACGGATGGAAAGGAACAAAGTAAGAAAAAATAAAAGAAAAGGAACAATGCTCCATATTTTCCGATATCTAAGGGAAGGAAAAAGCGAGGTAGTTTTAGGAGAGTGGTGTGTGTGCACGCACGCCCGCACGCACAACCTCCTTCAAGGACACAATACAATAGAACAGTAAGATGAAGTCGAAGGCATGAGACGACACGAGGAAAGGAGAAAAGTAATAAGAGGAAAGGAAATAAATATTAGGATGCATTCAGGGCTCTGAAACGTATTGCAAGCCTCCGTAGCAACACCCCGACCGAGGTGAAAGGGATGGAGGCGAGGGCGGCCTATATACGCCCCCCCCCCCCCACCCATTATGCCTAAGCGCGCGTGCGCACACACACACACACACACACACACACACACACACACACACACACACCGCGCATGCCATTATGGGTGAAACTTTTCCATTTCCATTTTATAAATAATATGTTTCCACTAAATCCTATACTTCATTGACCGGAGTCCCTCAGGGCTCTCTTATTTTACCTCTACACCAGCAGAATAGGGACGTAGGTTCATGTGGTTAAGTGGCTAAAAGGTACGAAATCAATGCGTAGAGCTCCTGAGGATCAAGGCACATGGCTGGAGGAAACACTGTTTCTGAAAATAGAACACACCCACTGGTCCTGTGTCCTGTCATGTTACAGGTGTCATTCATGCTAGCAAGGACCAGGGCCTTTTTTTGCCCTGTGTGTTCTTGAGTGTCTTCATATTTTCATACTCAGGGGTGTCATAGCTGCCAGCAGCAGACACGCAGCAGACACGCCTAAAAGCATTGCCTCAGATATGTCACGGTGTGTAAAGAAAAGCATGTTACATTTACCTTCTCTGCATTGTAAGTTTAGCAGAGACGACAGAGTGAGACAGGAGTACGTGCCACATGGTGTGCTTCTGACGGGGTCTGAGTGTACCTATGTGGGATCCTAAACTGTAAAATACTCTCAGAGCTAGCTTCAAAACACAGAGGATCAGCACCTGCAGGCGCATGCCACATGTAGGCTTTGGCCTGACAGCACGTTGCATGTTCGAGACCTTTGCTGCATGTCTCTCCCCTTCTCTCTCTCTCCCTCTTTCCTGTCCGTCTTCACTTGATACTATCATTGAAGGCAGAAAAGCCAAAAAAAAATCTTAAAAGAAAAAAAAAAGGTCTGTGTTAAATATATCCGATGTCCCTGCACATCGGATTTTTAACAGCCGGTATTCCGAAAAACTTGTCCAATCTGCAAGGACCTTTACTGTACTATCCGTTAATTTAAAAAGGGTAATCGATTTTAATTCACTTATCTAATCTTCATCTTGTCATTTTATTATATATATCATTTCATCATTTCATAACAGCACGTGACACTTTTCTCTACCCATGCACACATGCTAGACATCTCAATTATCTGTGTGTATCTGTGTGTACGTCTGTACTCCACGTAACTCGAAAACAGTTTGAAACCGATTTCAAATTCGACACACGTGTTCGGCACACCACCACAGCGACTGCAGTGCTCGGTGTCGAGTCGGTCGGACCCACGGTTGTCCAGAATCGCCCCAAAAATGCCTCTGCCCGGGCTCTGGACCGGGCCCCTGCCCAGGGTCCATATATGGAGCTGGCCTGTTCTGACCTCACTACACTCTATATTTGGGCAGCCTGAGACAGAACTCCATAAGCTGGCCTGTTCTGACATCCCAACACTCCATATTTGGGCATTCCTGACACAGAACTCCATATATAGGAATAAAGGGACACAGATGGACACATACAGAAATCTGACATCATTCTGACGTCGGGCATAAAAGGGACACAGACATAATATCTGGGTGGGGCATGCATTTCCAAATTGCATCATTCTAAGTAGGCCAGTGCCCAACGGGCACCGCCGTAGAGGCCCCACGGGCACCTTCAGCCCCATTTAGCCTATATCGGGTGTAAACCTCATATATCCAAAACTGTTACTTTTCAGGATTCAAATGAAAAAAAGTAGCAAAAGTAGCAGGTCGCTTTGCGCCACATTTCAAGCTTTTGGATCTGCTACTTTTGATGCTTTTTATATGCTCCGTCACACAGCGGTATGGCGTGCCAAAAATAGCAAACGCGTCGAGAGCTTGTACTGTATGGTCTGCGTGGTGCGGCACCGCCGTGCGACAAAGTATGAAATGTGAATCAGGCTTTACACAGGCTAGCGTAACTCTAGAGCCCCCAGCTTGCTATTTCCAAATACTGTCTGCATGACTGGCCGACTCTACACCTGTCTGCCACTCTTGCCACTCAACAGCTATTTTGCTTTCTGCAGGACGCAGGCAGCTGACCATGCAGCCAACACGGCACACTGTTCACACAGAATGTAGGCAGCCTCTTCATTTCCCCTGCCCAGGGTTCCATTTGCTGGGGCCATCTGCCATTAATATCTCCCCTCTGGTCATTCGTTTGTACAGTATTGGCCGGTGGGAATATGTTTTATCCCTGCTTCTGGTCAGACATTATACATTATGTATAGGCCTATACTGTACATTTGCATGTACAGTATAGGCCTAGGGAAATATAGACTGATATTGTTGCTCCATATTTTTTTTGTAAATTAATGCCCTACTTGATCATACTAGCGTCACACAAAAGCAGTTTGAGCTTGTCGATTTGCTACTTCTGGTATTTTTTTATTTGAATCGTGAAAAAAGTAACAGTTTTTAGACTATACTGTATGTTTGATAGTGTTACAATTCTATTCTTTCTCCTCCTGAAATATTTTCTTTCACATCAGGATGTAATGATCATTAGACCCAGGACAAGAGCAATAACCCACCTATCTCCCAGACTTCCTCCCCAGTCAGAGTTCAGAGTTTGAATGAATGTATGTATTCGGATGTAAATTGCATACAGATTTGAGGAAACTTAATTTAGTTGACTACATTTATTTTAAATATTTGTATTTTAAACAAAAATCATCTCTCACATGCACTAGGTTGCCTACCCCTGCTGTACAGTACTACAGCTACTGTACTGGACTGTGCAGAAGTCACTATTAATTGTACATTTGGAGACAGAGATGGAGGAGGGGGAGAGAGCAGAAAAACACACAAGCTCATGCACACATCCTCACGCCTCACTGGAGCTCTAATCAAGCAACAGAAAAGCACATTATGGGCATGAGCTCGTGTGAGCCGGTACACGTATTCCGGTTGTTTCCTTCCTTGCACATGCATGCATCGGAAGCACTGATTGCGAAGCGGATGGATGACTCAAACAAGCCTCATGAAGAGCTAAAAATAGTTTGGGACACGAGGGTTCACTGGATGGGTAAAGAGCATGTATACGTCCCTCCATATGAGGGTTCACTGGATGGGTAAAGAGCATGTACGTCCCTCCATGAGGGTTCACTAGATGGGTAAAGAGCATGTACGTCCCTCCATATGAGGGTTCACTGGATGGGTAAAGAGCATGTACGTCCCTCCATGAGGGTTCACTGGATGGGTAAAGAGCATGTATACGTCGCTCATATATATTTTTGAGTTAAAAAGGGGGGAAAACACACACACACACACACACACACACACACACACGCCAAGAAATTGCTATCAGTAGACACAAAAATATCACTAAAACTAAAATATAATATGCTATAATGGTCTGACTACAATACAGGGACGGCAACTCTTCAACATATTATTGAACGAACAGCACACAAACACACTGTAGCCTATAGCTAAGCTTTGTCCTACATACTGTGTAAAGCAGTGCATTCTCTATACCAGGGTTTCCCCCAACCTTGATACTGGGATCCAGCATGACGTCTCATGATAGTGAAACTGTCCCTGGACAAATGCTTAGTATAGTTACAGCAGAATGAGTAGTATAAATATGTCAGAGCTATTTTGAGATCGAAAACTTCCAAGGTCTTTTGGAATGCACAGAAGCCAGAGTAAAAAAAACAGAAAACAAAACAAAAACATCAATGCTGCTTGCAGATGAATTGCAGCTTGACCAGCGTGACAAGAGCACCTTGTTTTTTCTTTCCATATTATTATTATTTTATCCTGTATGTTTCTGTGTCACAACTTTGCGGCCGTTGTTTGTGTTTGTTTCCGACGTTCTGTTCGTGGTTCGATCACAGTGTTTTGTTGTGGCTTCACTGCTCTCCAGTTAGCTCATAACATTAGCCACTGTTGTCAGTAGCTTGAGCTTCGAGCTGCGGTGGCGTTGCATGCATTGTGGGTGCAGACTTCTTCGGTGCGGGGCAGGGCTTAGGAGGCAGCCAATCATGACTAGGTCGCTAATACAGGCAGCCAATCATGACTACGTCGCTACTACGTGATTGGCTACGCGAGTGGTGCAGACTCCCATTGGCTTAGGCAGCGTTTCAGAGTATACCATTGGCTTAGGGGCAGCCAATCATGACTTTTCGCTATAAAGCCAACAGCAGAGGGTGTAGGCCAGACTTCACCTGGCAAAAACCTGTTCACTCATTCACACACGCACACACACACAGAGCTAGGAATCCTCCACAGAATCACCTCTCAGCTGCAGCAAAAGAGTAGAGTAGAAAGGAGAGGGAACTTCAACTGAGGGCTGAGAAGAGAAGAGATGGGAGGAGGGAGGGAGGTAGGGGAGGAGGCTCATTCTACATTGATGGGAGGAATTCCCCACCTTCAAATTGCGTGTCCTCTGGTCTCTGATCAGATTACTGGCCCCGCCCTTTCCACTGCCCCCCTGTCAGCTGTCTGCATTATCTTGAAAAGATTAACCACATCATTGTCTCTGCCAATAATGACGGGATAAAAGGGATGCGGTCTTGTAGTTGAGATCACACGTATACGTTAATTCTGCACCACAAAGTGAGCTCTGCCATCCGCTGAAAGATCGACAAGTGAGAATTAGAATAGCTTTGTTGACGAGCATTAGGTTCATGCAAGGAATTTTCTTTTGACGTGTGGGGTGCAATGACAACTCTGCATTAAACCAGACTCAAGGGCAGTCCATACTCTCTCCGACCACCGAACTTTTCGTCGGAAAGCTCCGGTACAACTACAACATGACGTCACTCGCAACTTCTGAAACGCATTCCTCCGAACTTTTGTTCTGAAAGCTGCACTCCCAGATGTTGTGACTCTCCGAACTCTACTTCGGAGAAAAAATTAAGACTGATCTTTCCGACGAAAAGTTTGGTGGTCGGAGAGAGTATGGACTGCCCTTTAGTCTCTGAGATTTCAACATTTCTGGCAACAGACTCTGTCTTCGGACCAAAGTGTGTGCTCTCTCTCCATGAATTAATTGTCTTCTGGATGTGTTTTAGTCCCTCCGAGAGGGATAATAGAGGTGTTTTGTATACCTCCCTAAACTCCACGGCCATTGGGTCAGCAGAAATACAACTAAATAAATCACGGCCACCTTGACCTTATGACCAATCATTTTTGCTACTTTTGTGTGACGCTGTGTAGTAATGACAAAGTAATTAAGGCATTCATTTATGAAGATTTTTAGATATGAGATATTTGAGAAATTTCTGCCTGACAATGGTGGGCTTTACGGCTCCACAATCACATACAACGGGCCTCATTCACTAAGCTTGTTTATTTCATATCATATTTTGATCACCATTTAGGCACTTTTGCTGATTCATCAAAAAGTATTTGACTGTGGATTGTGACGGACGTCGTCCACTCTTTCTCACGTCTGCTCGGAGGCTGGCTTACACGGGACTAAAGCTTACGTATG
This sequence comes from Protomyctophum parallelum, assembly GCF_964188405.1. Lineage (NCBI taxonomy): Eukaryota > Metazoa > Chordata > Actinopteri > Myctophiformes > Myctophidae > Protomyctophum > Protomyctophum parallelum. The sequence goes on along the minus strand of NC_139718.1, from coordinate 28,606,872 downwards.
TCAGTAGAATTCCATTCTTCATGCTAAATCAATTACAATAGTGCCAAACATCAAATCAAATATTGATGTGCCCAACATTTGTCAACACAACAAAAAAAGACATGATGCAAATTAAACCGATTTTCAATTATTTTCAGTCTACACATCTAGAGCTGAATTATAGGTCCACTGTGTGCCCAGTTAGCCAACTCCATATGTTGCGCGATTAATTAAGCAATATTACACAAGAGGGTGTGCGTTACCGTCATTAATGGCACGCCTGTGTTTCTGCAGAAACGAGCTGATAGGCGAGTTTCGTAGGCAGCAAGTTATTATTCCACTAGCAAGCAATCAGGCAAACACCTCTGAGTCATGTGGTTATCGAGCTAGTTAGTTGTTAGTCAACCAGTCAGTGACAGTCAGTTACAGTTAACCAGGGAGCCAGCCAGCTAGTCAGCCAACCACACAAACCGTAATCAATCAAGCCAGACACTCATAGTTTCTATCAGTCGACCAGCCAGTCAGGCAGCCAGTGTCTGCTAACCCTGTAAACCCTCAACTCAGCCAGTTGGTCACACAACCAGTTAGCTGCCAGTCATAATGGGCTCTGGCCTTGTGGCTGTACAGCTCTGCAGTGCTGTCCACTGGGACGGAGAGGGGAAGGCAGGGCTGGAGAGTTGATACAGAGGAGGTGGAGGAGGAAGGGGAGATTGAGGAGGAAGCCCAGGAGATTGATGGCATCCTCCATCACCCTCCTCATTCACCATGACATTTTGTTGAGAGACCCCCGGAGGATGGGTGCTACAGTCTTATATGCCTATTGGTCCTCCACTCTTTTTTCCTCCATTTTCTCTCACTTGCACTCCCAATACCCCCCCCCCCCCAATCTCTATGCTCTATCTCCATTCTTTCCCATTGTATTCAGACCTGGGTCAAGTAGTGCTGTACTTGCGAATAATTCTGATGCGTCTGTTTCATTGCTCTTGGATTGCCAGGCTGTCCGTGTCAATCACGTGCACGTCTACATTTTAGGGCACTCATTTTCTTCAGCTTGTAGAAACAATTCATATTTGTTATACTATTTGAACCAGGCCTGATTGCTTCCTACTACCCACCCCCCCCCCCCCCCCCACTCCTTTCTGCTGAGAGCTAATCCCTCTGTTTCCCTGTGTGTCACTGTGTCTCGCCTCTCGACTTTTGTCTTTCATCTCTGCCCAGCCTGTGTGACCATGTAATCCAGCCAGTTGAGGCAGCCTCCTGCTGCTGAGGGTCCTACAGTATGTGTTACTGCTCTGGCGCCCCACTCCTCTCCTCAGTCTCACACACACACACACACACACACACACACACACACACACACACCTCAAACCAGCATATCCCTCTCGCCATGGGCACAGAGGGGTCAAAATGTCCCCCCACTATTGGGAGATGACTGGTCTATTTATTTATTTTCCCCCAAACCGGCGCTGGTAACACCGTTCCCATTTTGTTGCGCAGAGTTAAGGAAATACAATTTATGGGGGTAACCATCGATGACATTTTTGACTGGAAAGCACATATAAAACATGTACAGAGTAAGGTAGCAAGAAGTATTGCAGTTATAAATAAAGCTAAGAAGGTATTGGACCAGAAATCACTTCACACATAATATTGTTCCTTAGTCCTGCCCTATTTGCAGTACTGTGTTGAGGTTTGGGGAAATAACTACAAAACATCTTCAAGTCCAGTAATAACCCTACAAAAAAGAGCAATATGAATAATACACAATGTGGGTTATCAGGAGCATACAAATAAACTATTTTTAAAGTCAAAATTGCTCAAATGTACTGACATTGTGGACTACCAAACAGCACAAGTAATGTTCAAAGCTACGCATCGAACCTCAGTGGACTCAACCGTATGACTGCGTGATCATGGATTACATTTATTCACCAAGGACGAGGTGAAAACATGCAATTTAATTGTCATTCCATTGTGCGAGTGACTATTTATTTTTTCTTTTATGTCGGCTCCGTTTGGGTCCATCATTGGGAACCTGTGAAGGGCTATGTGTATACTATTTGTTCTATATCATTTATTAGTTAATTTTGGACGAGAGATGTCTAACATAGTAGACTTATGAGCTTGAATGACACTTAAACTCTGTCTCCCATTTTCCCCTCCATTTCTCTCTTTTGCTCCATCATGTCCGCCCTACTCTCTATCCCTTTATTTTCCCTCCCAATCCCCCACCCCCCACCTTGATGACATCGTTATTTTTAGCCACCCTCAGCGGTGTGTGCCTATGTGTGCGTCTGCATATTGATGTGGTCATGTGTGTGAGTGCATTCATGCATACTTTCGTGCGTGCTTATGTGTGTGGGCATGCACCGGTGTGTGTGTACATGTGTCCTCATATTTATGTGGGTATGTGTGTGAGTGCATTCGTGCCTACTTGCGTTCGTGCATATGTGTGTGGCCGTGCACCCATGTGTGTGTGTGTTTGGGATGACGACCCAATTTCCCAGTCAGTAAACTGCCAATTTAATTCCCACCATTTCTTCCTTCAGGTGCGCTGCTGTAGACAGGGCGGGGGTTAACACCTGCTTCCAGCCCCAACCCCCCCCCCCCCCCACACACACACACACACACACACACACACACACACACACACGTTTGGTGTGGGCATGCTTGAAGGATTAACCTCAATCAGAGAAGGGGGAGACGGGTTCCGCTGGAACAAGAGGAAGAAAGGCTTAAAGATTTGGACTTATTTCTGATTGATGAGTCGCCTGCTGCCAGGGTCAGAGCCAAGGCTGTGTCAGTCCATGCCAAGCCTCAAAACAGCTGACACCTAGACAAGATCAATGGGACCAAGCCCTGCTGGATGTTGGTTTTGGTGGTTTCAACCACTTAAACCCATGCAGTCTTAGAGAACTGGACTTGAGTTACAACTGTATTTTGACAGCTATTTCCGTCTACTCTACACCAACTCTCTTCACCAAAAATAGCTGATCTACAAGCTCATAACACTGCTATTTTTGGCCAATGTTTGCCTCAGAATATGAACGCTGGTGCTGCGGTTCAAGTGGTTAAAGGACACCGAATGGCTTTAATGTGTGAAATATGCACATAAAAGTCCAAATCATTTCCAGGCAATACTAGAAATCTTTACAAATTGTTGTATGTAGTGCATTATTATTTTCTGCTCTGTATTCACCGATATAATTTATAAGCTGCCCACTTCAACCAAAAAATGATGCCAGTCGGAGCAATAAATCGAGAGGCATTTGCACAGACCCCTAGACTATTAGAAAGCCGTGACTTACCTTAAAGAAACGTTCCACTGGGAGGCGGTCTTTTGCAACGAGAGCAGAAAAAAAATATATGAAGAAAGATAACGATATGATTGGGTGTTTTACAGCAGGAACTATTAAGTTAGCTATAATAATAATAATTCATATTCGTAGCACAGCCAGTGGTCACGTGACTTGACACATTTACCCCTGCATGCACGCACCTCCCCTCCCGTATCGGACTATTGTCCCGTCTAACCTCCTGGGGTGGACCGCCTCCCAATCACGGACCGGCCGACCTAATCACGGACCGGCCGACCTAATCACGGACCGGCCGACCTAATCACGGACCGGCCGACCTAATCACGGACCGGCCGACCTAATCACGGACCGGCCGACCTAATCACGGACCGGCCGACCTAATCACGGACCGGCCGACCTAATCACGGACCGGCCGACCTAATCACGGACCGGCCGACCTAATCACGGACCGGCCGACCTAATCACGGACCGGCCGACCTAATCACAGACCGGCCGACGTAATCACGGACCGGCCGATGTAATCACGGACCGGCCGACGCAACTACGGACCGGCCAACGGTGCTTACCTGCCGGTGCGTCGGCCGGAAGAAATGGATTCTGCCCTTGCTGGAGACTTTGCCAACTACAGTGTACAGGAAATATCCCACCAGCTACCGCCCATTAAGGCTTTAGATTTAGAAGATGCAAATACACTATCTAGTTAGCTACTGGCAAGGGACATGTATTTGAATATACCAAGAAATGTGTGACTTAATAGACGAAAAATAGAGCACAAATGATGTCCAAAATTAAGCCAGTGAGTTCTTAGTCTGAAGATGTATGAAGTGAAATGTGTGTAGGCTATAAAAAAGTGAAAACATTTGAGAAGTACTGAGTAGGCCAGACATGGAAGATTGATATGTGCAGTCATGCAGAAGTGAATTGATAACTTGCCTAACCTCTAATAAAAATATGAATTAAAAAAAATCACACCCGTGTGAAGTGAGGGGCGCTCTTATCATCGTACATCATCATGATCTAAATTAGACACTGTGCCTATTTGCTTAGACACTATGACTTAAAATTCTCCATTCTTTGTCAATGAGAATTTAATGTTTGTGTAGGACGGAAATCTACACTAATAGCTGAATATAGGAGGGGCTAGCGCCCCTCAAAAATGTAAAAATATATACAAATCGACTTAAGGATTAATAGAACAATTGTATTGTGTGTGTGCATCACTGCCAGCTGTCCCTGACCTGTCACTCAGTCAGCTGTCATCCATCCACCAGTGAGAACCAGGTCGATGGAAACCAGCCCAAAAGAAGCGACTATATCGGCTACATGAGCACTTTAAAGTAAACCTATATACATTGGCTATCTGCAAGTTCACAACGTTGTGAGCTTTAAGATCTGCTATTCTCAAAACAAATCTTGAAAAATTTGAACACAATCATACTAGTACTACTACTATATATGTACCTATTGTAACTAACTAGTACTGTAGTACCACAATGAATACCAGTAAAACAGTAGATACATCACTAGTGTGTAACTATTGTAGTACCACTATGAATACTAGCAATACAATAGATATACATAACTAGTATGTAACTACTGGAGTACCACTATGAATACTAGCAATACAATATAGATACAGTACCAGCGCCACTATTTACCTTGTACCACTAGTATCAGGCATGCAGCGATACTAATTCTGCATAGGGAACATACTAGTAGTGCTCTCCTCTATTCCCTAGTGTATACAAAGGACTGCAGGCACACATGTACAGTATGTACCGGATTTGCTTGATAACAGACTGAACACTGCATGGGCAGTGTATATATGGACTGGATCCAGGCGAGTACTGTATACTAGAACAGGGGTTCCCAAACTTTTTTGGACCAGGTACCCCTTTTGGGGTAGATATTTTTCCAGGTACCCCCTCATCCTCGCAACACAGATAACAATATATTTACAACCACAAGCAGTGTTTCCTGCAGGAAAAAGCTTTGGCATGGTGCTGGGCGCAGGCCACAGGGGGGCCTTCTTGCGTCGAACATTTTGATTAATTAATTAATTTGATTCAATAATTAATTAATAAGATTAATAAATTAAGATTGATTTGTATTATTGCTCTTGTATTGCTATTGGAGACACTGGGGGGACACTGGGCAGGCACTGGGGAGGCACTGGGGAGACACTGGGGAGGCACTCGGGAGGCACTCGGGAGGCACTCAGGGGGACACTGGGGAGGCACTGGGGAGGCACTCAGGGGACACTGGGGAGGCTCTGGGGAGGCACTCGGGAGGCACTCAGGGGGACACTGGGGAGGCACTGAGGGGACACTGGGGAGGCACTGGGAAGGCACTGAGGGGACACTGGGGCGGCACTGGGAAGGCACTGAGGGGACACTGGGGAGGCACTGGGGAGACACTGGGGAGCATGGGGAGGCACTCAGGGGGACACTGGGGAGGCACTGGGGAGGCACTCAGGGGGACACTGGGGAGGCACTCGGCTGGGCACTGGGGAGGCACTCAGGGGGACACTGGGGAGGCACTGGGAAGGCACTGAGGGGACACTAAGGAGACACTGGGGAGGCACTGGGGAGACACTGGGGAGGCACTCAGGGGGACACTGGGGAGGCACTGGGGGGGGGACACTGGGGAGGCACTCAGGGGGACACTGGGGAGGCACTGGGGGGGGACACTGGGGAGGCACTCAGGGGGACACTGGGGAGGCACTGGGGAAGCACTGAGGGGACACTGGGGAGGCACTGGGAAGGCACTGGGGAGGCACTGGGGAGAAACTGCAGCCACTGGGGAGACATTGGGGAGGCACTGGGGAGACACTGGGGAGGCACTCAGGGGGACACTGGGGAGGCACTCAGGGGACACTGGGGAGGTACTGGGGAGCCACTGGGCAGACACTGGGGAGGCACCATGGCGGACACTGGGGAGGCACTGGGCAGACACTGGGCAGACCCTGCAGGGCAGACACTGGGGTGGCACTTGGGGAGGCACTGGGGAGGTACTGGACATTTCATATCACACACATACTATGATTCACTAGCCCCCCTTTTTTTTTTTTTTTTTTGCTTTTTTGGAGCTTTTTTTGGCTATGCGTCGCGTACCCCTAGGGGTCCGCGGACCCCACTTTGGGAACCGCTGTACTAGAACATGCGATAGCTGAGGGGTCAGAGAACCCAGGGCAGTTGAGAGTGGCTGCCGTGTGTGTGTGTGTGTGTGTGTGTGTGTGTGTGTGTGTGTGTGTGTGTGTGTGTGTGTGTGTGTGTGTGTGTGTGTATGTGTGTGTGTGCGCTCGCAGGCCGTGCATGCTCTGTTATTTCAAGTTCAGCATCTTTTTCAAGGACATTTCAGGGGCAAGCTGTTGCGGCATCAAACCTGCTTTATATTGTTATGTTACATGATACTATTGTGTTTGTCATTCCATGTTGTGACACTCACCACACTCATTACTCTCTCATAAACATTTCTATCTTCAGATATACATTCATTAATACATAATAAACTTATAACATCTTTCTGGCAAATTTCCAGTCCAAACAACCATCCATATGTTTGGTTTGTTAGGAGCACATGGGACCAGCTTGATGCTTCCATCTACCGTTTCTTAACCTCCCACTGTGATGCGGCTAGCTGGCTCACTGCACAACGCTACACTGTAAAATTCTGAGTGTAACTTTAACTCTGAGAGTGACCCTCACTCTCAGAGTGAGGGTCACTCACTGTGGGTTAAATAAATACTCAGGATTTTTCTGTGCCAACATCCACAAACACATGCACTACACACAAACACATTTTAAGAAGACCGCTCCACAACGGTCAAACAAGGCCCTGAAATTCTCTCTCAGTCTCATTCTCTTGCTCACCCCCAGTGCACACACAGCACATTTCCTATCGTCAATATTCATGTCAGCCTTTTTCAGCCTGAGAAAGCAAAGGGGAGAGGAAAGGGGGGGAAAGTGGCACCATAAATTGTTAATATGACCAACGAGAAATAAATGAACATTTACAGTCAGTGTGGGAGCGAAGGCTCCCCCAGCTGAGTAAACGATAGTACAGAGTAGACACACAATGTGACCTTGAGATCTGAGTGAGGACTGCACATCATCAGAAGACTTTGTGACGCAGAGTGACACAGAGTCCTTCTTATGTCAGAAATTGTGAGTAGATGAACCGGTTATTGTGACACATTCTGTTTCACAATGATGCTCTCCCACCTTTCCTGTACAGCGGCGCGCATTCGCCCGTCCCTAAAGGCCCAGACATCTCAGTAAAGGTTATGGCATGTTTAATTCTGCCAAAGCCAAGATGACAGAAAGGGAGCCTTTGGTCAACAAGAAGGGTAAAAACCTATTCAGCTTTGTCTGACGAGGAACAACAAGTATCATGCAATATTTATTACGCGGTGATGTCTGCAATATGACCAATTTGTCTAATCATCTGACATTCAAACACAAATTGGTGTATGACCAAACAATGAAGGAGTAAAAAAAAAAAAAAAGGAAAAAAAGAGTTCTGGAAAGGACACTTTTGAAATAAATGCATAATGTTTCAAAAAGTCAAAATGTTAAATCATGATGATCTAACAATTGACCAAAAGAATCATGGTTTAGGTCTGTTTGCCATTATCATGCATATAACATACGTTAGTTTACCATCAACACCAACACCTTCCTTAACCCATGCACTGTTGAGTGCATGGCACCTGGCTCAGGGAGCGACACAGGGTCATGTAATCAAACAACAAAATGGTAACAAGCCTGAGGAGATGAAAGCGCTATAGGAGAAGGGAGGAGGCGGATGATGTCAGTGCCTGTGACTTTTCTATTAACAGAGGGGAGGTGAGTAATGGCTACACGTTTGCTAATCACAAGGGGAGACAGCTTGCCCAAAAAGCCTTCAGAAGCCAGGGCCGCCGGGAGGCTGCGTGTTGTGTCTGCCATGACCGCACTCGGTGCACCCGCGTGAAAAGGTGTGTGTATGTACAGTATATGTGCATGCGTGTGTATGAATTTGACGTCTTCTAACCTTTTAGGTGTGCATGTGCACACATGTGCATGAGTTTTGCGTGTGTGGACCGGTTTGTCTGTCTGTTTATGCACAAACACATCCATGCACAGACAGACATCTGGGATTTCATTGGGATGCTAATGTTTGTACAAATTTGTATTTATGTGCTTGTTGTTTATGTGCGTGTGTGTGTGTGTGTGCGGTGTGTGCGTATGTGTGCGTGTGTGCGGTGCGTGCGTGCGTGCATGCGTGCGTGCGTGCGGTGCGTGCGTCCATGCGGTGCGTGCGTGAGTCCATGCGGTGCGTGCGTGTGTGCGCGTGTGTCACACATGTCGTGGCTGTCGCCTGCTAGTCACGTGTGTGTCAATGTGCATGCGTGCCTGCATGTCCATCCATTATTCATGCACGGAATGTGGGCCTGTTTTATTGTGTGTATGTGTGTGTGTGTGTGTGTGTGAGTGAGTGTGTGTGTGTGAGAGAGAGAGAGAGAGAGAGAGAGAGAGAGAGAGCAAGTGCATGGGAAGTAGCACAGCAGCATTAGAAGGCTGATTAGCATAATGTATGGAGACATGTCATGTACTTCATTTGCTTTCCCCTCAGCCTGTCTGATGGTATGTGTCATATACTCTCCTCTCCTCTCCTATGTGTATGTGTCATATACTCTCCTCTCCTCTCCTCTCCTATGTGTATGTGTCATATACTCTCCTCTCCTCTCCTATGTGTATGTGTCATATACTCTCCTCTCCTCTCCTATCTTCTCTGTCTATCTTCCTCTTCCATCCTTTCCTGGCTCACTACCCTACTTCCCACTCCTCCCTTTCCTTGCCGTCTCTTTCTCTGCCCTGCTCCCTTCTTCCCTTTCCCTCTCACATTATATTATACATTATTCTTATTACGTAACAGAGCCTGCACAGTCGAGAGAAGGAAAGATGATGAATGACATTTTCCAGCACTTGATATGTACTGCACTGTAAAGATCCTGAGTGTTAATTTCAGAGTGGATTTTTTTTACTGTGTACTGATGTCAAAGGCCCGTCTCTTTGCTACGCTTCCTCGGTCCATCTTCCTTGTTAAAGATTAATGTGTTCACCTTACTTTGATATTTTGATGTTTTGCTTATGTAATATAGAGTTATAGATGGAATGGAAATACTGTAGAGCTCTGCACGCAACAAAGATTATTGTCTCTCGTGGCTCATTGTCATTATTTAACAGTATTTGTGATGCGATATAACATATTTATAGTGATTTTGGTCTATGTATGTATTTCTTTGTCATTTTGTTATGTATTATTTATTTACTACTCCATATAGCGGAATATATATGGGCATAGCGGTCGGATCTGTGTCTCTGGTCAACCGGATCTCTTTGGTTAGTAATCTGACACTGTCCCTCCCCCTGAGTAAACACTTTCTACGCTCAATATTGCCTCGTCTCTCACGGCCAGGAGGACAAAGCCAAAAGGGTACCACCACAGACCAGGCACACCCTGCATATTAGGTCAATTATAAGGGCTGAAAAAGCCATTGGTAATGACATCTCTGTGTGAAAATATAGATATTATTAGGTGTGTAAGTGACAGAGACAGGTGAGACAGTGTCTCTCACACGGCATGTGTCATTAGAACGGGGGTTACGAAACCTTTCCATGTGCAACACCCGGTCGCACCCGAGCGCAACCAAACATAAAATGACTTGACTTAGTTCTACTAGATCTCCTCTCCACTAATCCCTCCCTAATATTTCAGTCTAGTTCATTAAGACTCTTCTGCTCAGATTGACCATTAACCATTTATTGCAAAGCTATTGCATTTATTATGGCGGTGTGGCTCTGCTCATGTGATATCAGATTATCTGTGTACCGAGACACAGCTCTGATATCACATTTGATATCTCAGATTATCTGTCCACCGAGACACAGCTCTGATATCAACTCCCCAGAGCAGAGCCTAAGATACAATCATTCCATGAACATCAATACATAACAAAATAACAACACATGAATCAACACAATGAATCAACACAATCCGTAATACAATCCAATAATCAGCCAAATAACACCTGAACTTAAGTATTACAGAGAGGAGGCCGGGGAGGTGGGGGAACTTTTCACGCCGACGCTGAACAAACTGCTTTGACAGCTCAGAAAACAACTGTTTGGGAGTCAGTGCTTGTGTTTATTTGTATGTGTGCATGCATAATGATATAATTATGCCCGTGTCATTGTGTGTATGAATTCGGAAATTCAAAATGAAAAGAGCAAGAATAAAGTTCAGTGATTCAATTGCCAAAATAATATGCCAACGTGTACATAGAATATGCATAAAACATCCACAAAGAACGCAGTGCACACACACAAACACAAAAACAGCGAAGAGCAGTGGTGCCTCTGAGTTTCAAAGCAGAAGGCTAGAGGCCGAGAGACTTAATGAACAATGTACGCACACACACACAGACAGACATGAAAGGCCATACAGACAACTTGCAAACAACATACATATGCGCACGCATGTAAATAGGCTTTCTTCTTTGAGATACACACACAAAGAGAGCTCTACAGCAGCATGAAAGGTCACTGTTGCTTGCACCGCCCTGAGCAACATGTAATGATGTGTCACCGAGCTGTCAGCCTCAAAACTGCAGCCACTGGAAAAACCCTCCCAGTGGCTCACAGTGGCCGCCTGTCAGCTGCCCTAAAAAAAAGAAAAGCTTCCCCATTACAGGCATGTGCAGAGGAACATGCACAGAAATGTAAAATTGTAAGGTGGAAACCTTGTCAAAAACCATTCCTTTATTTTATTACAATTAAAAAAATATATATATATAAAATTATGAAAATAGCCGATCAATCGTAACGTGTTGAGTTGTAGATCTGCTATTTTCACTACTTTTGTGTGACACTAGATGAAGTAGGGCATTATATTACAAAAATATATAAAAAGTTTAAATATAGAGAGATTTTATATCTGCCTGACAGCGATGAAATGTATGATTCCAGAGGATATATATATATATATATATATGCGTCTTTGAACGGGGTCCCCCAGGGGTCCATCCATTTGAACGGGGTCCTCCAGGGGTCCATCCATTTGAACGGGGTCCCCCAGGGGTCCATCCATTTGAACGGGGTCCCCCAGGGGTCCATCCATTTCCCCCTACGCTCTACAGTCTACACCAAATCTCTCTGCTGAAAATAACAGATACAAGCTCACAACACATTGCAACAACCACACACAAATGGCAGATGCACAAACACACAATGTTTAGGAGGATGTGCTGGCTGGCTATAAATGCATTGACCACAGCTCCAGTACAAGCTCACAACACACAGTGCTGTCAGCTAAAAGAAAAACACAAACATATGCATACAGAAGACATTATGTTGACACAATCCCCTGCAAATACTGTAGTCTGCTTGTTACACATGTGTGCATATACCTGCATGCACGTACGTACGCGCACACACACGCACACGCGCGCACACACACACACACACACACACACACACACGCTGTACTGTATATACTGTCCGATTTGCAACATGCTATATTGTATTCTATTAACAGGTCATATATATTCAGAATAATTAGCGTGTGGCGCTAATGAACACACACACACACACACACACACACACACACACACACACACACACACACACACACACACACACACACACACACACACACACACACACACACACACACACACACACACACACACACACACACACACACACACACACAGTTTGGTTGGAGGAGGGTATAAAATCCATGCTTCTGCTTTTAATTTGACCCATGGGGGTGTGTTTTATCCCTGCTTCTGGTCAGATTGAATTAAATATTCATTTTATTTTGAAATAAAATGTATGTTAACCACGTTAATCCCTATTTGGATAAAATAAATCATTTTTATTCAAGAAATTGCTAAATTTGCAAATCAAACAATTATTTCTGCTATTTGATGTAAGAATAAGTTTAGGGCTTAAGTGGATCTGTTCTTTTAAAAGGAACCCTGCATTCACACAGTCCCATCTGTACACCACCTCACATCTCTCAGTCACACACTGACTGGCAGTCTCTATTCAACTGCAACAGTGAACATCAAATCCGGCTTAAACAATGACTGAACAGAATAAAACAACTGTGTGCCGTGCAACAGAAGCACACAGCAACGTAGCAACTCTTGCTTCACCATCACTATGGTGGCCTGGTTTACGTTTCAGTTATCCTCTGAAGCACACTGGTGTTGCGCACCAAAGACAGCGGATCAATGGCGCTGAGAAAACTGTCTTCATTGATGAGCAACACAGCCACAGGCTACTCTTGTCATCCCTTGTGGGAGAATTTGAACCTTCAGGTTGAAGGTTCAGAGAACCACAGAGAAATATCCCTCTAACAGACCAAGACAAGTTTTACATACATTTATTAAATGCAGCCACTGATGCTATAATTGACTGGGACAGTTAAAGCATTTATTCAGCAGGGTGCAAGTAAAAACGACGTTTGGATGTAACTATAACATCTTTGTTGGGTCAGGCATGACCTGACGAAGATGTTATAGTTACCAAACGTTGTCGTTTTTACTTGCACCCTGCTGAATAAAGGCTTTAACTGTTCGAGTTTGCTCCAATGCCTTCCTTCTAACTGTTACCATGCAGTCCTGCTCCTGAGATGCACCGGACCAGGTGCTAACCCTAGTGATATAATTGACTGGTTCTCAACGTGGGGGTTCCAGGTGGGTGGTCCCCACAGATAAATACTTTAACCAAATGGACCCTTACAGTCCTGTAACTTTTTACAGAGTTAAATAACAGAGTATTTTACAATGAATATTGGGGTTTCGGAGATTAAAAGAAAAAGTCAATCACATGGGGATCGGTGGCCTCATGCATAATCAAACTGAGGGTCCATTCAATTAAAAAGGTTGAGAATCACTGCTGTAGTGGTGGCTTTCAAACTCCCACCAGAACTGTGCTGCTTGTGACTCCCCCATTAGACCTCTCTCCCTCAGTTTGATCTCCCTGTCAGCCTCCCCACGGCCTAAAGGTGAATGGACTGCACCTTCACCTGTCAGCCTCCCCACGGCCTAAAGGTGAATGGACTGCACCTCCCCACGGCCTAAAGGTGAATGGACTGCACCTCCCCACGGCCTAAAGGTGAATGGACTGCACCTCCCCACGGCCTAAAGGTGAATGGACTGCACCTCCCCACGGCCTAAAGGTGAATGGACTGCACCTCCCCACGGCCTAAAGGTGAATGGACTGCACCTCCCCACGGCCTAAAGGTGAATGGACTGCACCTCCCCACGGCCTAAAGGTGAATGGACTGCACCTCCCCACGGCCTAAAGGTGAATGGACTGCACCTCCCCACGGCCTAAAGGTGAATGGACTGCACCTTCACCTGTCAGCCTCCCTACGGCCTAAAGGTGAATGGACTGCACCTCCCCACGGCCTAAAGGTGAATGGACTGCACCTTCAAAAAAGTAAGGTGTAAAATAACTGTGTGCCAATAGCAGCAGCCAGCAAAGATATCCTGTATCAACAATAACGTGATAGGGCACTGCCCCGTTTTCTCTCACTGGAATCCAAAATCAACAATAATGCAACACCTATTTTTCCAGACCCGCAACCATAATCCCTGGATATACCAGATGTCATTTCCTGATAGACCTGCTGCCATGGTTTTCCCATATCATCTGATTTGAATGCTGGCCGGGTGGGTGCATCCATCCAAGCATGCATGCACGCACCGTATCTGTCCAGCAGATAAGGTCTAGGAAGATAACAATGGTGAAGAGAGCAGGTGCAGCCATGTCAGCAATGGAGACCATGAGCTGTATTCCCAAAGTATTTTATCTCTCCATTAAAAGTTCTCCTAAAAGGCTCTGAAACGTTCTAGCTAAAACATTAGCTTTAAAGCCCTATCACTTAAATCCCAGCATGGCAATGTTCTGGGGGAAAAATAGCTGATCTACGAGCTCAAAATGCGGTGCAACGCAGTACTTTTTGAACTTGTACATCGGCTATTCTTTAGGCAAAGAGATTTGGTGTGGTCTCAAGTCCGTTGGGTTTAAGTGGCTAATGATGACACTACTGAGAGCATAACTTATAAAAGGAATGAATGGGGAGAAATCTTATGGTAAGAGAAAGGGCAGAGTTGACCTTGTTGCTACGAATTGTGTGTGTGTGTGTGTGTGTGTGTGTGTGTGTGTGTGTGTGTGAGCGAGCCCAACTTAGTTTGGGCTTTTTCAGCAGCCTCTCATACAATGAGTGGGCAACCATTACCATGTCTTTCAAATCGACCAGTCGATCCTGCGGGACCTTTTGGCCAATCAGCAAAGACCCCAGACAAAACCGTCCAGTCACACTCAGGAGTTTGATGATTTCAATTTGAACACAGATGAATCATATCAGGGGCGTGGCACAGTGGAAATGAACATAGGAATGGCTCTGGTAAAGTTTTGGTAATTGTTTGAAATATTAAATTGCTAGTACATTGCTGGCCAAAATCTGTGTGAAAAACAAGATTTGGGCAACCATGGAAAGGATGGTAACCATGGAATCCCTCCCCTATGCTAACAGCCATAGACATCAGCCAGTCTCTCTCTCAATAGTTACCTCGAATAAAGTGATTTTTCAAAGACTGAAGGATTTCAACTGGATAATCCACAGAGTGGAAATTAAGCTACAGGCTTCGTTATCTTTGTTTTACGCTGCCATAGCTGCCTAAAACCTGGCAATTAAAAGACCGGACGAATGTTAGCACCACTAAAGACAATTTGGTCAGAGGAATGTGTGTAATGCTGGACAAGTACGCAATAATATAAGTGGAACACAATACATAAATTAAAATATATAAGGCAAACAACACAGGGTTCAGTGAAACCACAGTTCTCTGCAGGCTTAGCAGACATGGAGGAAGGATAGGTTTGCAGCCGAGGAGTCCCTCTGTGCTCTGGCAGTGGTTGGCCATGCGACTGTGACAGCCACTAGGGTAGCAATGTGAAGCACACTCCCTGTGGTGCTGACACATTTCTGTCTCTGAGCTATACAGTATGTGGTGTGGGACAAAAACCGCACACAAATGCACTTTGTAAGCACAATTAAGAACAATTATTCACATGGTGAATGCTTACATCATAATCACGGGGTATGGCGAGTATGACATAAGAGCAGAATGTCTGCCGTGTGAATATTATGGTTAACAGAAACTTAAAGCACAAGCTCATCTTCAACTCACCAGCCCCCACACAAACCCCACCTTACACAGGCTCATCTTCAACTCACCAGCCCCCACACAAACCCCACCTTACACAGGCTCATCTTCAACTCACCAGCCACCAAACAAACCTCACCTAACACAGGCTCATCTTCAACTCACCAGCCCCCACACAAACCTCACCTTACACAGGCTCATCTTCAACTCACCAGCCCCCACACAAACCCCACCTTACACAGGCTCATCTTCAACTCACCAGCCCCCACACAAACCCCACCTTACACATGCACAAGCTCATCTTCAACTCACCAGCCCCCACACAAACCCCACCTTACACAGGCTCATCTTCAACTCACCGGCCCCCACACAAACCCCACCTTACACAGGCTCATCTTCAACTCACCAGCCCCCACACAAACCCCACCTTACACATGCACAGGCTCATCTTCAACTCACCAGCCCCCACACCAACCCCACCTTACACATGCACAAGCTCATCTTCAACTCACCAGCCCCCACACAAACCCCACCTTACACATGCACAAGCTCATCTTCAACTCACCAGCCCCCACACAAACCCCACCTCACACATGCACAGGCTCAGCTTCAACTCACCAGCCCCCACACAAACCCCACCTCACACATGCACAGGCTCAGCTTCAACTCACCAGCCCCCACACAAACCCCACCTTACACATGCACAGGCTCATCTTCCAGCTGTATGGTTAATTATGCACTGCAGAGAGTAGTGCAACTATTTACACAAGTATTCTACACTGTTAGTTGTAGTTGACAAAACTGAAATATGAAGTGAATTGACTATTACTTATATAACAAATGGTTACCACAGCCTGTGGTGGTAAATCACTGGTCGTTCTTGGAGTTAAAACCTACACGCGCTTTGCTCCAAGAGTCCAATTACTGTACAGTATATACCACTTGGTGAGTGCAGTAGCTTGAACTCGGTCTGCAATGCAATCTTTTAACCAGATTGCCACCTGAAAAGGATCCAATTGCAAACAAAAATGTAGATGTAAATCAAAATGTCATTTACAGTCAAGTGCAAAGGTGCCAATGCAGATTTGCCACCATATGTGTGACCATCTGGACGAAGTACTGGCATTTATTTAAAACGCTCCGAGCTAACACACTGTAGCAGTGCAAGCTAACCTGCTCGATTAAAACGACACAGGTCTGGGACATCACTCAGTTATACTTATTTTCATTAAAAGTATTACCATGCAATGTACATGCTACTCTGTTTCAGGAAACGGCTTGTTGCGTGAAATACGTAGCTGTGCATCAGCACTGGGCCTATAAGTGTTTTCTCCAACTGGAGTTTCAAGCTTCATGTGCGATACTTGCGTGTGTCCAGCAACAGCAATTAGATGCAATAGTGTAAGCAATCTTTCACTGAGGTGGCGGTTTGCCTTTACATGTAGGCATCATTTATTTTTTGATGACTCCTCTGATGTGGAATTCAGCTGGTACAGCACTTGGTGGTGATCAAACAGGAGCTGGGCTATAGGGTCAAACATGTACCCTTTTTCAAAGTAGAAAGGACATCGCCGTTCCATTGCACTAATTCCATCCAGAGGCCGTCTACAAACTGAACTGAGATCTGCCGATTGCAACTTGAAGACAGCCTCATGGGCCCACCACACCACACACCCCTGACCCCCTGTATGATCCAGAAAGCCGTATCCTGCTAAGTAATGCTGAGATGCTATCTACGGTCAAATTACCTTGAGGAATGGGCTAACGCCTGGGAGCAGGGGAGAGAGATGGAGAGAGTGACAGGAAGGGAGAGATTGAGAGATATAGATAGAGAGAGAGAGAGAGAGAGAGAGAGAGGGGGGATACAGGAGTTGTACAGGTGGAGGGAGGATCCCTTCTCAGGGGGAGTCCAAGCACTTATATATGAACACCAAATGCTCCATGCTCACTAACCTCCACCTCGGAGGAAAGCCTGGTCTGTGTTCCAAAATCGGCGTGTGAACTGGTCTGGAAGCGGATGGTAATTTACGTCATGTTGTAGTCAGATTTGTAGTCATCAGTCAGGAAACCACAAGGCTGAATAAAAAAGTACCCATTTATAATACTGATTCCGCCTTGTGGTTTCCTGCCAGCTGACTACAAATCATTGACTACATGACGAAAGTTACCAACCGCTCCCGACCGGATCATAAACACGAAATGGAATGCTGCCCAGGCTACATGCTCACAATGCATCGCAAATTTGCAATGTGGCGTGTTGTGAGAGAGTGCCACGGTCGTATGAAAAAGAATTACCCCGGACTTTTTGGCTAATGTTTAGATGAGATTAATGCCCCCACTTCCTTTCTCTGTCCATGTATTTCCCACTCACTCTCTTCATTCATTCTATCTGTAGCTCTGTTCCGTGTCCGTCCGTCCGTCTGTCTGTCTTCTTCACGTCTGAAAAGCAAAAATAACACTTTCTATCCCTCTCTCTTTTTCTCTCTTCCATTCCATTTATGTCTTCCCCCAATGACCCCTATATCTTTCCTCTCTCTCTCTCTGACTGCAGAGTGTCATGGCAGAAGAGGAAAAGCAGAGAAAGATATAGACAGGAGGAGGGAGGCATTGAGGTTAGGAACAATGTAAGTCGCTCTGGATTAAGAGCGTCTGCTAAATGCCTAAATTGTAAATTGTAGAGATGTATGACAAGGAAGAGAAACAGATGGAAACACAGAAAGAGAGGGCCAACAAAAGAGAATTAAGAGGATATACTGTATATAGAGAGAAAGAGGGATAGAAAGAGAGAGAGAGTAAGAGGAAGGGATGTGCAGTCAAAGCAATAATGAGGCAGGGAGCAGGGATAGATATGTATAGTTGAGGGAAAAGCAGATAGTGGGTAAAGGACATGCAGGAGATGTATTTTCTCCCCCTTGCTTTTATTTCCCCCAGTGTCACCCTGATTATATAAGTGCCACGTGCTAAAAAATAAAGCCTGCAGTACACTGTGAATGTAAGGCTGTGTGTGTGTGTGTGTGTGTGTGTGTGTGTACACACACACGTCCAGCCCCAGCCTGAGACAAGGTAGGAAGGGATACGGGGTGCAGATTCTCCTCATGGTTGCCATGGCGACATAGCCTCCTTCAGATGAAGAGCAGAAATGGTATGACTTCCTGGAGGGACAGAGCAGAGCCCAGCCACTCCACATCAGCTCCCCAACCATCCTCTCCTCTCCCACATTTCTCTCCCCTTCCTATGTATTTAATTGTCTGTATTTTCTTCTTGTCTTCTTCTGTCCGACTCCATTCCCTTCCCTTCCCCTCACCTCACTATAATTTCCACCTTTAAGGTCTCCCTCATAATATTTCATTTAGCTTGTTTTTGATTTTGTGTGTGTTTGTGTTTACTTCATAACCCTCCACCCACGAAGCCAGCTTAGTAACAAATCCCACTGTCAGGTCTCAGGAGGAGGCTTGGGTGTGGGGGGGGGGGGGGGGGGGGGGGGGGGTTGGAGCAGTGGCTCTCAGACATTTTTCGCCTCATGCCCTGGGTGAGCAACTCAATGAAGAAGGGGTGAAAAGGCCTCATGCCCTGGGTGAGCAACTCAATGCAAGTGGATGGGAGGGAAAATCCAGTTCCATCTTGCTCTGGCCGGAAACCCATATGCGGGTCGCGGGCACATTGTCATGGGTCCGTTTCTTTTTTGTTTCCTACATTTTGTTAATTATTTAACTTTTTCAAAAAACATTCCCCTATGCTTTTCAGTATAAATTCATGAAGAAATATAAGACAAATATAAGAAATTCCATAAATTAGAAAACAAAATGTCATAGTGAAGAATAGCTGATCTACAAGCTCACAATGCGACGCGAACCCTTTCACCAGTTTGGGAAACACTGTGTTGTTTCATCAGTTTCATTTCTCTTTTGGGTCACGGGCTAAAAGGTTTTGTGTTGGAGGACACAGCACTCAGTTACCGGCATCCACCACTGGCTGGCAGTCAGGCAGGCAGGGTGACGGATGGACCTCTTATACTGACTGCAGGAGAGGCCCTCTTCCTGCGGCCAAGCAACCATGTCGGCATCACGCCGGCTTCAATCAGTGGGGGAGCTGGGAAACCCACAGATAATCAGGTGGGTTTAGAGGCAAGCGGGCCGTAGGTGGGGTGCGGCCGTGCGAGGTGTGTCTGTGGTGGTGGTGGGGGGGGGGGGGGGGGGGAAGTCTGTGACAGGGAAAATATGTGATCCATAGCAACGGCTTTCAGTGCCATGTGGAAAGAGCAGTGACCTAGACACTCATAGTCATTGTGAATTTGCATGTGTGTGCACGCCGCCATCAGCCTCAGGTGATATACTGTAATAGGTCTCTTCTATTCTAATAGTTCTCTCAGTGCCAGTACATTCTTACAAATATGCGTATAGCCTCACACTGGCAAAACGCATGCCAATACTGACGAGCAGTGGCTCCCAAAGGGTGTGGCAAGAGACAACTCCAGGTGTGACAAGCATAATGAATACAACTATGTCTATTTTAATTCAAACTTTTATTTCCAAATTTGCCAAAAAAAAAAGACACAAACGCGCGCAAATGCACAATGCACGTGCACATGCACATGCACATGCACACGCACACGCACACGCGCACGCACGCACACGCACGCACGCACGCACGCACGCACGCACACACACACACACACACACACACACACACACACACACACACACACACACACACACACACACACACACACACACACACACACACACAATAAACAAGCTACTGAAAAAACATTGCATGGTGTGCTAAAAACATAATATAACTATGTGAATGGTTGTGTTGGGGTTATTTATATCGCAGTCACATGAGTGCCAGCCTTACTGGAATGTATCAGTGTATATCTGTCACACACAGTCTCTATATACTGCATAGGTCATGAACATGAAAAGTCTGTCTATGAGTTTTATAAATATTTAACCAATGCAAAGTATTAAAAAGAGCTTGCGATTTAGTAACTACAATGGATTCATTTCCCGGAAGGTATAACGTTTTTTGGACATACAAGGTTTCTGCCTGACAGCTATATGAGAGCATGGTATATCACAGGTGGCATCTGACAGTTAGTCTCTATTGCATGGTCATGGTGTAAAGTGGATATCTGTTAGATACAGCAGTGGTTCCCAAAGTGGGGTCCGGGGACACCCAGGGGTCATTGAGGGAGTTCCAGGGGGTCCCCAAGCTAAATGATAGTTTGATAGTTTGAAGTGTACAAATGATAGTTTGAAGTGTACAAATGGAACAAATTTCCAATCCATTTGTACTCTCAGAGTTAAATTAACATTGATTTTACAATATAAATTGGGGGTCCCAGAGATAGAAATGCCATTAAATGTGGGGGTCCGTAGCCTAATGCATGTCAAACTGGGGGTCCTTGAAATTAAACGGGTTGAGAATCACTGCTATATTCTTTAATCCATGTTTTGATCGGATCGCTTTGATCTCTGCCGTTAGCATCCCAGTGTAAAGTGTGACAGTGGACACGGCCATTTTGAAGATGCACACGCATCCACTTGCACTCATATTGTGCTGCTTTCAATGGCCTGTATCTCCAAATTGCGCGCAATTAATGTCGTTTCTGGTGAAAACAAGGTTTTTCAGCGGCAGACGGCGCTGTGATACTCGTGGTCGGGTTTTTTCTGCACTGAGCGAGAGAACAACAACGGTCAAGACACCACACACAGCATTACGTCATCGTAACATCCGGTTACGGATATTTGGCTCTTCAAAACAAGGGTTGAACGGGGAAAAACATTGGCAATGTGCGATAAATAGATTAATTAATCCTGGCGGGCAGTGGGTTAACACAGTACGATACTTTCTGACCAGTGAGTGAGCCGGGTCCCAGGTGCTGACAGGGTATATTTGCACAGTTTAACACAATTTGTGAAAGATCAAAGCTATGTGTATGATTAATGTTCTATATCAGTTTGGTTAAGCTCTGTTATGGGTACAGACATCCTGGTCAATGCAAAAGGCCCATGGAGAAGACATATCCATGGACGATATTATAGTGCATGTGGAGTATGAATATGGACTGAGAGCTCATCCACATTTGGTCACAGAGAGACCAGTGTGTAACTCTATAGCATCCAGGAACATGGCCTACTGCAGAATGTGCTGTGTGGACTATACTTTTTACTTTTGATGGTCAATGAAGTAAATAAGGTTTAAGTGGCTATAGGACTTGATGGTCAATGAAGTATATAGGGTTTAAGTGGCTATAGGACTTGATGGTCAATGCAAAAAGCTGGTATTAAACACCATGAGAGCCAGTGCTCTACAGCCCTCTTTAAAGGCAGCTATAGTTGGACACACACTGTACTATAGATAGAAACAGGCCATTCAGGGACGTTGGGGGTAGTCCGTCTCAACACACATTAACATTTCAAAGCTGTTCATTCTAACCATTTTTACAGAGTGTTGACACTTAGATGAGGCAATTATGTACAGTACATGGATTGTCAACACATTAAAATCATAAGATCATCATTAACTGTTCAGATTTGGTTCGTTGGTGATGTAAATGTTATGGTTAAAGGGGAGTGTACGGTACAACATTTTCCTTTCAGCAGCGCCCACATCTCGATTGGGATCTATACCTCTATTGCCTCTCACTCGGTCTGTCACACAAGCCCCGTCTCAAAATCTGATCAAGAGGCTGGGAGAGTTCCATACATTCCCCCTATTCTCTCCTTCCCTTTTGTCAAGCTCTCCCAGTTATAGTCATGTTCAAAAGACTACACTCCTTGGTCCTCATACAAAGCTACTTTGCACTTTTCATTTTTCATTCATTTTTTTTAAATCCAGAACGACTTTGAGGCCTGTGAGGAATGAATGGAGCGGGAGTGCCATGGCGTGCTCACATCATTTACAAACAGTGTGAAAGTATGGGGAATTTAGAGACACAGGAAAAGAGAGAGAGAAAGAAAGAGCACAGAATAGGATATAACGTATAACATTTGTTCTTCAAGCAGTGTTTACGACACCAGATGCAACGCTCCACGCAGAGGAGACATTTATTGAAAATTTATTGATTATTACCTTTATTAAGATTTTGTTATTGTAAATGTAAATTATGTTAATCAAAATGTGAAATGTGATAAGATTTATTTTGTTGTTATCCTCATTCTCTTAATGAAACAGACTCTTAAAAGTACAGTTAATTCGAATAATAATGAACAGTTTACAGTATACTGTTCTAGTTCTTGGTTCCTTTGCATTACATGTTAGGTCCTTGTTATCTGTATGAAGATGTAAGTGTAAACTGACAATCATCATCAATGTCACCCGAATTGAAATATAGCCTAATAAGTGAAGGACAGCAAAACAGCCTCAGAAAGTAGACATAAAATGCAGCATTAATCTCATATATGGGCCAAGCTAAGCTTGAGGAGAAGTGCCTTCTCAAACGAACACTTAAGCTAAATGGCCATGCACATGGCAGAGATAAAAAGCCAACACTTGGAAATAACTTGTGTTTGCGGCTCATGACCCCTCCCCCATCATCACCTCCCAGCATACTGACAATGATTTATCAGAGGTGTATTCTTAGGGTGGGCAAACATCTGCACATCCTCTGCCCCAACACCCCCCTTTTTGTTGGAACAACCAGATTAGCCCTGGACTAACAGACACTAATTTATAGACGCTCACGTCCTACAGGGCCACGCTGTGAAAAAGTAAAAGAGACAGACAACAGAATGTTACAGATGGAAAGGCATTTTGTGAAAGGATAGATGAGACAACGATGATGTTACAAGAGAAAGAGTTGGAGACAGAGGTATTACGGGACAAGGTGTGAAAGAGGACAGATAGACATACTTGTAAATGATGATGATGTAGGGAGAGAGAGACCACAGTGAGAGACATACAGACTACATACTACAAGCTCACCTATTTTCAGCATGGAACACATTGTACAACGAAGGTTACATCAGGCTTCACTGTGGGAGTGTTTTGTTGGCCAAGGTGATCATGTACACAGCGCTCCTCGATGAAAAGTATTAACAAGCTATTGGACGCAATACTTCGGTCAGGTGGAAACAACATGTTTACAACACGTCTGCGAACGCACAGGCCGCACATCATCATCGCCTCGCTACGAATACCGGAAGACTCGACCCGGTGCTTGCCCGTTTTTCCTCCCGGAATTGTCACCAGTGAGGGGGATAACTTTGTAATATGCTATTGGCTGTTTGTATTCTTTTTGGAAAAATATAAAAAGATACTCCTGTAGAAAGGCTATATTATTTTACTTATATTGACCCTATAAACAATTTAGTATTATTTAGTATATGTAAGGTTTTGCACACTCAAATGGTACCTCGTCAGATAATCCCCACATATCCTACAACAACTTCTGTGAACAGACTTCAATGTAGTAGATTTTCATAAATTATATTTGTACTTAGGCTGTCTGCTGTCATGAAAGTTTATAGTTAGAGAAATTCAAAGTCCAGCCGTCTGCTGTCCAGCCTCTCCCACCCCTCACATTGGGGAAAATTCTGGGAGGAAAACAGAAACGGGGCGAGTCTTCTTGTTACCCTCGCGACAACTCGCGCTGCGCGCACACTCCAGAGAATGTACACGTTAATTTTGGCGTAGGATTTGTGCTTATTATATTACACTTTAGCAGGAGCGGGACAGATCAGTGATTTTTCCGCTACACATTAAAGCCTGTTTAGATGAAAATCTGGCACACAGTCAACAAAGTCTAGAATGAACACGTTCACAATAACGTTCATCGAGCAGAAATACAGTACGTTCAGTTCACTTTCACACAAAATATGAACGAGTTTGTGAACGATCGTTCATTGAACGCATTCAGGGACAAGACTGCAATCAATATCATGATTATTTCAAACCTTTTGCTTCAATTATGATAAATAAATGAAAACGCATAGTAAAGTCCTCAGTGTGATTTTACAATGCACGTAACACACATGATAATAGAGCCACTCTACCCAGGGAGAATCTCTATTCATGGGGCACAATTAGCGTTACATAAGACATCAATTATTCATTTGCTGATCCTTTTTATCTATTAATCATATAGTATGGCAAAAGAGCCCAATCAACTATCACGCACGCACACAGGCACACACGCACACACACACACACACACACACACACACACACACACACACACACACACACACACACACACACACACACACACACACACACACACACACACACACACACACACACACACACACACACACACACACACACACACACACACACACACACACACACACAGTAAACTAGTAAAAGTTTGTCTTTAACCTCTAGTAGCTTGTTCGTTGTGTCAATGCTGTAGTGTAGAAGCTGAATACCAAACAGTGTGTGTGTGTGTGTGTGTGTGTGTGTGTGTGTGTGTGTGTGTGTATGTGTGTGTGCGCGCGTGCGTGCGTGCGTCCGTGCGTGTGAGAGAGAGAGAGACAAGGAGGATCACACCACAGTTGTCCCCATGACACAACCTCCATCATGTCTTCACCTGCAGGCTGGAGGTTCATGCATGAGAGAAATGCTCGTTCTTATACACGCTGTTTTGGGCACCAAAAATAGCAGCTCTACAGCAGATCTCAGCTTGATTTTTCTATCTTTATTATTGAGGGGCGCTAGTCAACCAATGTCCAGCTTTGATGGTTTGGGCACACGCAAACATTGTGTTAACAAACACAAACATTGAATGCCACTGACAATGAATGGCCATGCAGCTTTGAGTATTTGTGTAAACACAAACATTGTGTAAATTAAACACAAGCATTGAAGACGAAGGCGAGGACGCAAATTGTGATTGGCCGATATGAGATGACGTATGATGATAAGAGCACCCCTCACTTCACACAGGTGTGAGTCACTGTTACTAATGTTGCTACAGAGTCTAAAGAGTCCAACAATAGCATATCTTTTGAGGAGCGCTAGCCCCTCCTATATAGCTTTTGTACACGTCTCATATTTGCCAATGACGTAAATTTGTGGCAACACAAACATTAAATGCCATTGACAATGAAGGGACATTTTACATCTATAGCATATTATGTAGACGAACAAATCGGCTAACCAATCACATAAATTCAGTTGTTCATGAGATGATGTACTGTATGATGATGATACATGTAAGAGCATGTAGCCTACCTAGTGTACACCAGGCGTAACAATAAAGATTACCTTGAAACTTGTACAAGCTTGCGACGCATTGTGAGCCTGTATATTGTTAATTTCTTGGTGCGAGACACCCGGCGCAACAAATTATAAATCACTCTAAACTAAGTATTCTTGTGAAATTCTCAGCCACGCAGCGTCCCCTCATCAATCTACACATTGTCCTCACCTGAGCCCTCTGCTTCCCCCTACAGGAGGGGCATCCCCCCACCCCCAAACTAGGAAGTAAAAGCAACTTGGCCACCATGTGAATATGGTCAATTGCCCCCTATACCTTGCAACCCAGCAGTTATCGGCTCTTCCTCCATTCCCTCTTTTATTTCCAACATTGCAGCATTCATCAGCGAGCTACTTTCCTCCCCTCTCCCCCTCGCCTTATTGACATTCTGATGAAATGGCTGTGGCCATAGATGACAGCCAGCAGATTCCCATTAGTCGGGGCTGCCATGCAGCAAGCCTCTCTCTCCAGGACACAAGATATCCCATGTTTAAACCAGGAGGCCATCAGACAGACACACACCGCCTCTCTCATACACAGTATTCATCTCTCTTTCACGCGCATAGAGACGCACACACCTTATCAGTTTAGTTTTGTCTGTCTGCCTTGTTGCGAGATCGCGTATACGCACCCACACACACGCGTGCGCACACAGGCTCTATCTCTCTCTCTCTCTCTCTCTCTCTCTCTCTCTTGCACACACTTTATCTGTCTCTCTCACACATAGGCTACAGACATTTATCTTCCAACGCAGTGATCTTTAATCTGACTTGATTCTGAAGCAGGACAAACGTGAAACATTACACGAAGATTACAAGTATTATCTGGCACCCTTTATCTCTACTCCAATTTACCTTGTCATCATATGCTGATCGTTAACTCAATGAGGGCACAGATCATTTCAAACATGCAAAAAGACAGAAGACAAAACACACCACCACCATTGTATTAAACTGAATCCTTTTCACACATCAGACACTATATGGGTAATTATCCAATTAACAGTTTTCATAAATAGCAGCTAGTAGCAGTGATTTTTAAAGGCATTGAAACATCAGTGGGAGGGATTCTGAACGTGGAAGAAAATGAAAATCACACCCGTGTGAAGTGAGTGGTGCAACTCTGCGTGGGGGTTTCCGGGGGGAGGGGGGAGTTCCAGACCCCCAGGAACACGCCCAGGGGGCCGGGCCGGTTCCGGCGTGCCGCCCCGCGTCCGAAAGGGTAGAGAAATGACAGAGTTACCATGTGGGGGTCCCCAGGGGTGTGGGGGGGGAGTTCCAGAACCCCAGGAACGCACCCAGGGGGCCGGGCCGGGCCGGTTCCGGCGTGTCGCCCCGCGTCCGAAACGGTAGGGAAATGACAGAGTTACCATGTGGGGAATCTACACTATAGCTGAATATAGGAGGGGCTAGTTCCCTCAAAAAACACACCCATGTGAAGTGAGGGGCACTCTTATCATCGTACATCATCATACATCATGCGTTTGTTACCAATGTTCACTAAAAATTGTCCATCCATTGTCAATGGCATTTAATGTGGCCGCTCCAATGCATTTCCAATGGAAGCCCATATGGTTTGACCAAACATTTAGTTTGATGGGGGGGAGGGGGGCAGAACACATCCATCAAAGCTGAGGAATGGGGCCGAGAAAGGCCCTTATTGATAGTTGCCTGTGGAATGGGGTGTATCGGTGGTGGTGGATATCCACCGTACAGTGCTAGAGATAATGTTGATTGTCCTTCTCTCAAGGTCACTATAGAGTCTCCGTTGTATCTCTAGTGAACCGTTTCACTTTATACCTTTAGTAATGGAATGAAGCCACAAGATTCAATTTACATTCAATTCAATCAGTCCCAGAATTGCATTTATTTTGTATGTTTTCCAGTCCAAAACTCAACGTCCGGGAGGTTCAGCCAGTTAGTAGTACACTACAAATGCAGAGCTGTGAAGTCTCATCCCTGTCTCTCTCCATGCATGATAAAGCAGACATGCCTGCAAAATTATTCATACAAAAAGAACTAGCAAATATCTTTGCCAAATTTTTCACTGCATGTTCGCACCAAAATAGGGATGCTAAGCAGTGCTGTCGCTCAAAATAAGAATTTTCTCTGCGGCTCCGCCGCGTAATGACGAGCGGCTGTGTGTGCGTCCTCACAAACAGTGAAAATAGCCGATCTGCATGAGGAATAGCAGCGCTCTCGTCGGGAGAGGGGCAGCACAAATATCCTACGAGTAGGACAACCAAATGGTCAGCTACGGCCCTGATGCTAAGTTTCATGTGGTTAACCCCCACCTTGCTAAAGCTGTGTAAAGTATCTGTAAGTGTTGACTTTTCTTCTTAAGTATGTTCCTGTGTCCTGTAGCCTTGTGTTTTTTTTCATGAACACAACCAATTTTACTGCCTTGAGAAATAATTGATAATTGAAGTTTTTAAGGCAGTTATTCTCGTTAGGTGAAAACCACCCAAAGTAACTTGGCACCCCTTACTTACCGCTTAGGCTACCACAATATTAACCGTCTTCACATGGCGGCAGTATCATTTATGGGTTAAGTGCCTTGCTCACCTCAACACATCGCCAGGTCTGGAAATCGAACCTGAGACTTACAGCTTCCCAGGTCGTCTCTCTACACATTCAGCAATGGCCTCCCAGAGAGTTCTTTCCCATGTTTAACATTTTAGCCATTTTGTTGATTTCAGGGAAAGTAAGAAATGGAATGAGTGCTTTGAAAATTATAGGTTCGGTTCTTTTCCAAAATGCTACATTTTGGGGGAATAAAAATCACTGCCCGATATTCATCATTTCATTTTTTTGATACATAAAAAAGCCAGTCTGTAAGAGTATTATCATTTTGAGAACAGAGATATTAAGTTGCCAACTCTCCTTTAAAAAAGGTAACACGACTTGCTCTCATTTCATCCCATCAATCATTTTATAGGGTAATTAAGTGTTACTACTTTATTCAAATTGGTGGATATCTCATTTGGAATGAACTATTATACCCAATATGAACAGCACTTAAACAGTGGCATAGTAAATCAGTATCTTCAGAACCGCCTACATTAGGTTAACAAGAAATTATCACATAGTAATATTTGTCAGGTGAAAGAAGCGCTGGTTTCTTTATTTAACAGTTCGCTCCTATCATATGCATCTACAGTATATCCATCTCTCAATATTGTACACGGTTCTTCTGTTCTTGTGCATTCAAAGGCTGTTTTTCAATGAATGGAAGAGAATGCTCCCATCATGCCATTAATATGAAACGCTTTGATATCTATATGCCTGTGCATTATTCCCATG
This sequence comes from Protomyctophum parallelum, assembly GCF_964188405.1. Taxonomy (NCBI): domain Eukaryota; kingdom Metazoa; phylum Chordata; class Actinopteri; order Myctophiformes; family Myctophidae; genus Protomyctophum; species Protomyctophum parallelum. Next base: position 28,577,841 of record NC_139718.1, on the reverse strand, counting down.
AATAAAGCAACAAAGACTGCAAAAAAGCACAAATGAAATACATTTACATACTGACAAATAATGTGAAAACACCAATAAAAGAAAAGATGAGTATAAAACAAGGCAAAAAGAGAGAATGATGAAAAGCCTACAACAAGAAGAGAAGACAGAAAAGGCGTCCCTGTCCCTTTGCTGGTATCCTACTGGGACTGTGCTCCCACATCAAACAGAATTTCACCCTTGGAAGTTTTAATTAATGGTGTCTCTGCACATCCCAGCTTGTTTTCTATGGGATCCTTGACAATTGATTGGAAACATGCAATGCTGCCTTGTTTATTTTTGGGGTTCCAAAGACCCTGGCTCTTCCTTAACGCCACCCTGCAGTGTGTCCCCAATATTTCACCCACTTTGCAGTAAAATCATCAATGTCAATTGGGCTCTAACCTCATTCCCAGTTTTATCTCCATATCACTTCGACATAAAGCCTGGAAAAGAACTATTGCTGAAAGTGTCTAAACCAGAAGTACAGGGCAACATGTCTTCCAGCCTGCCGGAACTTCCAGTAGCCCTGTATTTTCTGTACTTACAGTTAGACAGTTGTCCAGCCTAATTGTACTCCAGAACTGTGTGCTTTCCTTTTGAGAAGAACGTCATTGTCTCCACCAGGCCGAAGGCATGGGGGGAGAGTATGTTTTGCACTCCGTCCGTCCGTCCGTGTGTGTGTGTGTGTCCGTCCGTGTGTCCGTGAGCAGCTAATCTCGGCCACCGTTAACCCGGTTCATGCCAAATTTTGCACACACACTCCCTGGATGCCAACGATGAACCTCTGCCCCAAACTTTCCAGAACGGCCTGTTATAGCGCCACCAGGAGGCCGCTTTGTGCAAAACAAGTTTTTGCACAGTACACCTACAGATTTTCTCCAAACATCACGCAAATTGGTACACAGTCTCTCTAGAGCCATTCAACGAAACCGGTCTTTCAGATTTCTCACACTCCATCCTGATTGGTTAAGATTGGCTTCCAAAGTTCACAGGAGTGCTCAGTTTCGAACAAAATGCTGCAAATCATGAACACATCGCGTGATTTCCGTGAAATTGTGCACCCACATTCCCACTAGGCCGAGGACGAAATGCCACATGAACAATTTCAACTCAGCCTCAAGGTGGCGCTATAACTGGCCGAAAAGTGTTTTTACCTCTAACTGCACGGATCTGTGGATAACTTTGTATGCCAACTCCCTAGAGGCCAAGGAAAAACCTTTGTCTGGAATTTTTCACATCTGCTCTTTATAGCGCCACCAGGAGGCCGACATATGTAAAACACATTTTCTATTATTACTCCTTCAGATTTTATCCAAATTTCACGCAAATCGGTACACATGATCTCCATAGTCATGTGATCAAGACAGGTTTGTTTGATTTCTCATATTCCATCCTGATTGGCCACGATTGGCTCCTACAGTTTTCAGGAGTAGCCCGCTTTGTACAAATCGCCACAACTCCTCAACGCAGCGTCCGATTGCGATGAAACTGTGCACGCATATTCCCACTAGGCTGAGGAAGAATCCTGGTGGAGACCTGTGCCCAGAAGGGCACTTTTTCTAGTTATCATCGCATATACCTTTTAATAACAGAGGAAGGAACCACACTTATAAATTGCTACCATTTCAGCAAATGATGGCAATTTTAAAGTGTGGTTCCACTGTTATTAAAAGGTATGAGATGATAATGAAGTTCTTCTCAAAAGGAATGCACACAGTTCTGGAGTAGGACAAAATGTCAAGGATTACGTTTCCTGCTTTTTAAAAAGGCAATTTTGCAATCTATACATCCTTCCACAGGATTAGAGGTGCCTTATTTCAAAGAGTGAATATCTTATTTTGTAACATCTCAGGCTTTGTAATAGTAATAGTCACCGAAGGCACGTTGCGATCAAAGCGGCTGCTTTGATCCAGAGTGCATGCGGGATCCTGTTTTCTCCCTCCCCATTCAAATTCATGATCAACCAACATAGCAAACAATCTCCACGCTGAAACATTAACATTCTATCTACCTGATAGATTTATATTTCCCCGACTTTCTCCTTTATTCTCCCTGCACCCATTCTCTGACTGCAGATTTTCACACCGTACTATAATCAATGCTTGTCGAGAGGAAATTCAAATCAGATCTACAGCAACCAGCCCTCCTCACCACACCTGGTCAAGCCTCATCAAATCTGTCTACACGCAGCACCACAATCCAGAGTGCTCAGCTCATTTTCTCTTATTCCTTATTCCCGCTTTACCTCTTTTACCTTTTTTCTCTCTGTTTCACTCTCTCTCTCTCTCTCTCTCTCTCTCTTCCTCTCTCTCCCCCCGTTTCACTTTCTCTCCAGCTCTCTCTTTCTCTCTGACACACAGGGTATAATTTTCCCTCTCCTCCTCTCTCCCTCCCCTCCTCCTTTTCCTCCACCTTTCTTGCAATACTCCCTCCCTCGTCCAAGCTCTCTCCCACTCCATGTCTTTCTCGAACTCCTTCTATTTCACTCTATTTTTGTCTGTCTCACTTATTTTGTATCCCCATCGTTCTCTCTCCACATCTCTCTTTCACTCTCTTCCTCTCTACACCTCTTCTACAGTCTCTCCTGATCTATCTCTCTCTCTCTCTCTGTCTTCTTTGCCCTTTCTAGCTCTCGCCTCCATCCTCTCTCTCCTTCTGGTCCTCTTCCTCTCTCTCCCCATCACTCTGAGTTTGTGTGTTTCATGTCACCTTCCAGCTGCTCCCATGCTGTCCCATCACCAGCACCCTCGATGGCATGTTGAGGAGTGCCGCTACATCGAGTCGGACAAAATCTAACATGACAGGTGCCACGACTGTAGCACAGAGGCAAATGTAGCTTTTGAGTTTACATGCTGCAAACGACACCCCTTCTTCATTTCGAGTGTGCACCCAAAAAACAACCAGTAAGGTTGGATTACGTCCTGGTAGTTTTATTTCACACTTCACACCCTATTTAGCATTTTCTCTGGTATGCACATACAACAGCGTATATGAAAATACAGAAGATTAGACAAACTAGGATGACAACCCAGGTCAGTGGGAGACCAAGGGCGTCTGAAAGTACACTGCAGGCCCAGCCAAACCCCATATGATGATAGGCTGTATATTATTCTATTCAACACAACGACTGCATGGAAATTCATCTTTGTGACGTTGTTGCAAGCACATGTTTTACTTAAGTAAAAGTGTTAATATTGCATTGTAGATATACTCTGTTACAAGTAGAAGTCCGATACTCGAGTCAAAATGTACTTGAGTAAGTACTTGTACTTGTAAAAGTACAAAAGTATCAGTATCGGTATCAATATATACTTACTAAAAGTAAAAGTAGAAATTAAAATACCCCATCTACAAGCTCACAATGCATCGCGACACATTGTGAGCTTGTAGATCTGCCATTTTCAAATGGCCAAAATATATACAAGTGGTCAGTGTGTTTTGTTTTGTAATAACCAAAATCTACAAAGTAACTACATTTTCATAATTATATATTAAAAAGGTCGTAAAGATGGATTGCCGTGATTTTTGTCTCTTTGTGTGGTTGTTATGTGCAATGATGTCTTCCCTTTGTATTTAGGATTTCTTCCTGGAGGCTGAAACCTTGACAGTCAAATGTGCAATAAAATAAACAGTGATATAGTGACATCACAATATCACCCCCTTGCTTAACCCCTCCCCCTTTATCATACAACAACAGCTGTGGGTGCGGCTTCAGTTCAAGTGGATCACCACCCACCAGGCAAACCAGACATACTTAATTACAATTTACAATTCAGGCATTTAGCAGACGCTCTTAATCCAGAGCGATTTACATTAAGCAAGAACAAAAGGCATGGCAATTGGCAATACATCACTATACATAAAAAAGTGAATCATGAATCATACGAATAACGTAACAGTGGATTATCTATATAATGAAACTATGCATAGCCTACAGTATATAATATATACTATTACTATATAACTATATAGTGCTATGTCTACATAAAATGCTATATAAGTGCACATAAAGTGCTATCCAAGTCTACATTAGCCTGGGGTCCACCTATGCTTTCTATGGCATAGGCAGCTCCCAGCAGGATCCGCTGGGAGAATCTAGACTCAGCTGCGCGACATTAATTAGAACGACAGAGAGAGAGAGGACTGTGTGTGTACGTGTGTACGTCAATTTAACAAAGGTGCAGACGATCAGAAATCATCAGAGAGTGATCAACGTTTGCGCTACTCTATGCCGAATTGAAGTGGACTCGGTCCCAGACAAAAAAAATTCTCCCTGGAAATAAAAATGTCTGGGTTTAAGTCTAAGTCTACATAAAATGCTATCTAAGTTACATAAGTTGAGCCTTTGCATACGCCTGTAAGGTCGTCGGGGCTAGGGCAAGTGCTACGGGCCATGATGGAGTCTGAAGAGGTGGGTTTTCAGACTACGGCAGAAGATTGCGAGTGAGTCTGCAGTTCTGATCGTAATGGGAAGTGCATTCCATGTTTTGGAGCCAGAAGCCAGTCCCGGCATTTAGTGAAGGTACATCCAACTTCCCTATATTGGCTGATCTGAGTGTGCGGGAGGGTTTGTAGGGTTCAATCAGACTTGCAAGATGGGGGAGCCATACCTTTGGTTGCTTTGAATGCCAGCATCAGAGTTTTGTATTCTGTGCGGGCAACGACCTGGGAGCCAATGGATCGGGAGCGGAGAAGGGGGGAGACATGTGAGAATGAGAGAGACCCCGGGGGGTCCCGACCCACAGGTGGAGAACCACTGTCATGAGAGATGTGTGTCCACTGTGACACTGTCATGAGAGATGTGTGTCCACCGTGACACTGTCATGAGAGATGTGTGTCCACCGTGACACTGTCATGAGAGTTGTGTCCACCGTGACACTGTCATGAGAGTTGTGTCCACCGTGACACTGTCATGAGAGTTGTGTCCACCGTGACACTGTCATGAGAGATGTGTCCACCGTGACACTGTCATGAGAGTTGTGTCCACCGTGACACTGTCATGAGAGTTGTGTCCACCGTGACACTGTCATGAGAGATGTGTCCACCGTGACACTGTCATGAGAGATGTGTCCACCGTGACACTGTCATGAGAGTTGTGTCCACCGTGACACTGTCATGAGAGTTGTGTCCACCGTGACACTGTCATGAGAGATGTGTCCACCGTGACACTGTCATGAGAGATGTGTCCACCGTGACACTGTCATGAGAGATGTGTGTCCACCGTGACACTGTCATGAGAGATGTGTCCACCGTGACACTGTCATGAGAGATGTGTGTCCACCGTGACACTGTCATGAGAGATGTGTCCACCGTGACACTGTCATGAGAGATGTGTGTCCACTGTGACACTGTCATGAGAGATGTGTGTCCACTGTGACACTGTCATGAGAGATGTGTGTCCACTGTGACACTGTCATGAGAGATGTGTCCACCGTGACACTGTCATGAGAGATGTGTCCACCGTGACACTGTCATGAGAGATGTGTGTCCACCGTGACACTGTCATGAGAGATGTGTGTCCACCGTGACACTGTCATGAGAGATGTGTGTCCACAGAGGGATGGGAAGCATTCAATCCAATGTACAATTACAGGGCGTGACAGAAGTAGGCCAATACCCATAAACAGAGAGACGGGAGAAGTGCTGAGGGGCTTAAATAATACATATGAATAGAGGAAGGAAAGAGAAGGGACAAAATGTGTGAGTGAAAACCAAAATAAAGAATGAGATAAAAGAGAGAAGGGGGGGGGGGGGGGGGGGGCAGGGAAGGGTTCATGAAAACTGACCAAAATCATGGAAAAGGTTGAGTTGAAAATTATCATTTGGTTGCATAGAGATAAAAAAAAACACAGGAGGAAATGAAAAGAAAGCAGAGGAAGAGAAGAGAGAAGAGAAGAGAAGAGAAGAGAAGAGAAGAGAAGAGAAGAAGGAGAGTTTCCCATGGCTATAGCTGTGATCCCGTCGATGCACAAAGTCTTTATCTCTGGTCGACTCTCTCGACATGACAGCTCTGCCATGCTCCGCCCCGCCCGGGGGAACTGCCAAGCTGACCCCACACCCCCTCATTACCCAGACCCTAGCTAGCATGGCCACTCTTGATCCCCAGCCACATTTTCACCCCAGCGCCTCTACAAATAACCCTGTGGTGGTCCATTACACTTGATACTGTACATGTATACTGTACATCAACTGCTCATGCACTATCAATATTCTGTACATACATGTATATAAATCCATATATTGATGAAAAAATAGTACTGGTGGTGATAGATTGCACACACACACACACACACACACACCCACACACACACACACACACACACACACACACACACACACACACTCTGTCACTTGACACGAGCGACTTCCAACAAGTGGGCTGAGGCCCATTTTGGCAGTGAGGAATCTGAGGATACTGCGTATCTGAGTATTGCAAGCGGTCCTCCATATAATTGGCAAAAAAAAATATTGATTTTATTGATAATATAACAAAATTAATGTAGAAAAATGTATATTACTATGTTAGTTCCATTTATCCAACCTGGATCACAATCGATTGACCGATCATTAAAATGAACAATATCTGAAAATGTACGCTGCCCACCCATCTGCCCCCTAATTGGGCTGCCTGTGGTGTTAAGAGGTTAGATGGGTGGTACACTAGACACAAATACATAACGTACACTGCCCACCCATCTGCCCCATTATTGGGCTGCCTGTCGTGTTAAGAGGTCAGATGGGTGGTACACAAATACATAAACGCAAGGTTGTCCATAATAAAGGTGCAAGGAATAATATACATCTGTGATCTATAGTATGAAGGCCACAGTTTCCCCGTGGCCTGCAGTGTGGACGTGGGCCAACACTTAACCTCAGCTTGTTTACGGTTCCCTGCAGCAGCACCCTATACCACCTCAACCCCTCCCACCCCCCCCACCCCCCACCCCCCCCCCGCAGCTTTTCCCCTCTCCCCTAGTCTTACATCTTGCTGTCAGGATGCCGCCAACATCTTCCCGCGCTGAAGCTCTCAGCCTGCAATGATTTGTATTGTGCCGTCTGCCAACATCCTCGGGGCTCCGAGTTATCAGACAGCGTTCCCCACTGTAGCCAGAGCAGAAGGGGGAGGGACTCGCTGCACTATCACCAGCGTTCACTTTTTTTTCTCCTCGAGGGAGGCACAGTCACATCCTGGAGTGTTAATTTAACACTGACAGTGTACACATGGATCCGAATGGTCCTTTACAGATGTGTAACTGTAAGTGCAAATTATGTACTCTGATTAAATGAACTCTCAGGATGTTACCATGTGTGACACATTCTGGATAAGATCCCGCTCTAGACAAAAAAAAGTGTTGTAACCTGCCGTTTTTTTTCTTTGTTTGGCCCAAAACATTGTGTTTATTGTCATGATTTGTCACGACAAGAGTTGGCTTTGTCCGCGGCGTAACCGTCTTTAAATAAATACTTTCTGAAAAGTCTATGAGGAAAATGAACGGAGAATAATTTCCTGGGCCCGGGTAGGGGGCGGGACTGCGACGCTCTATTCAATCAATGAAATGCTCTCCATTGCTGGGGTTGGTAGTGGCTCAGGTGGCAGAGCAGCCACTGGGAAATCGGAAGGTTCCTGGTTCGCTCCCCAGCTACCCCTGGGTTAAAGGGATAGTTCACCATTTTTTAACTTAAGTTGTATGAAATACTTGCCATTAATATAGTGGTTGCAACTGTATACATTTATTGCCCGAGTCCCGTGGTGGGAGTTCTGCTCTGGTTTTGGTGAATATGAAGTAGTTCCGGTCATTTTGTGGGGGGGGGGGGGGGGGGGGGGGGGGGGGCACTGGGTTAAAAGTACTCATTAAAAGTAAAGTAAAAGTTGTCTACTACTATACCGAGGCACACACCACTTCCGCTTGGGAGTTTGATGTGAATATCACCAAGAGTACTGGGAGAACCCTCCCACTGCAGTGCTAATAACTAATATGTTCACTGCTTGAGTCTCGACGGGAAAGCAAAATATCAATTTCCACTCCCGAGGGAGCCTTTTGTCATGATTTATACAGGGTTGCACAGTGCACAATAATGCACATGCACACTCACTGACAATAGCAGATCTACAAGCTACAATAAATCAGGATATTCTGTCCTACCAGTGGACATGCATTGGAGTGTAACACACACACACACACACACACACACACACGCACGCACGCACGCACGCACGCACGCACGCACGCACGCACGCACGCACGCACGCACGCACGCACGCACGCACGCACGCACGCACGCACGCACGCACGCACGCACACACAAGCAGTGCAGTGCAGTGCAGTGCAGTGCAGTGTCTTGGAGGCCTGCTACTGTATGTTGGGCAGACAGAGATTGGCCAAGAAATCTCCCAAGGTCAGCCTGTTGGAGAGCATCGGCAGAGAACAAAGTCGAGGTCGATGGAGGCGGGAGACCAAGTGAAAATCTCCGCCGGCTGACTGTGGGCTGCCTGTATCGTTTCGCCTGTCTCCGTCTACGGGTCAAGTCTCTCTGGTGTCATCGTTCTGTCCTTAAGAAACACCAGCTCATCAAAGCGTCATTAGCGGCATCAGCAACATTGGCTTACCCAGACTGGAGATGTTGCGGAGAGTGTGACTTATGAATCACATGTTATCTGAAACCAGACATCCAATTGAGGTACATACTGCATCGCACCGTCAGAAATAGAATGAGACTATCATTCTTTCTTCAGGTGGGGGTGAGTGAGTGGGGGAGGTGGGGGGCATAATTAATGCCAGCTGGCGCTGTGATGCAAGTCTTCCAGCGAGGCATGCCTAGCGTGCACCGGCGTTAATTTAGTTCTGACACACAGTTCAAGACGTTGTTTTAAATAACACTGATACATGCATGCCGAGATCACTCCTGTTGTTCTAATTTACCCAACAGAGCTTAAGAGACCCAGCAGGGAGAGCAGGAAGAAGAGGCAGAGGCTTGGGGAGGGTGCAGGCATTGGGACGAGGGTAGTAGTAGTAGTATCACAGTGAGGAACTACTGATGCATTCTGGCGCATTTTCTGCTGCAGCACCCTGGGAATAATGTGGAATAGGAAACCCCTCCACCACCAGCCTCGCCTCCCTTAAGGAGGTCCCCTGAGCTGATGCCTGCATGCTGGACTAGCCTGAAACATGGTGAAGGGCAGCCCCGGGCTTATGGAGTATGTGTAGGTAACAAGGAGGCATGTCTTTGATGGCAGATGTTTCCAATAATAAAAACATAGCCTACATCCAGCTTGCATTAGTGGCTGGATCAAAAAACACACACTAATGCAAATTGAATGGCTTGACAGTTAAAGTGGGTATTAAAGAGTTAATCACATCAATATAAAGATGTGATGTTTCACTGATCGTGGGTTGCTGCTATGTAATTCAATGGTTAAACGTTACAGTATATATTATGGCATATTGCCCAGAGTTCCGTTTATTCCTGACAATTACATACTTTACTAACAGCTAGAAAGGAGGCTTGTCTTTGATGCCCAGAGGTTTAAAGAAAGCATGTGCACTAAGGGTGTTGAATTTATATGATTCAATACAAAACATCACCTCAGATCAGGCAGAGCTGACAAGTATCTCTCTGGGTCTCACCATACTCCATATTTAAGGTATTTAAGGTGCAGCTCCATAATGTTATATAGTGTATAGCAGTGGTAGCCACAAGCCATAATCTGGCACCAGGCTTTACTACAGAAGAGAAAGCTAGAGGCTAGAACTAGAACTGTGACTAGCGATTATTGTGTAATCGATTACTTGTTCAATGAATGGAATAATCAATGTTTTTGTAAATGTTATGTATCAACAAATCAACATCAGATTGCCATATTAAGAACCTATTGTATACTTTGTTGTATAATGGTGTTCCACAAAAATAGAAAGAATAGCCCGTCTAAGCTCAAAACGTGTCGCATCCCAACGCTTTGTGAGCTTGACAACTTTTAATACGGTGTATTATGTTTTCACGCTAACCCAAAGCCTGTAAAGGAGAGGTTTGGCACATTTTGTGTATGTGTAATTGAAGGAGCCAATCGAAGCAGTGCATGCATATTGACAGAGGAATCGCCTGCTCATACTGTAATCCTTCTAGAGTGCCTATTGTGACTATCCCCTGGTGGAGACAAGACTAGAATATTGAGCCCAATATGTAGATAGATAATGTTGATAAATATTGATACTGTAGATATAACAGACATGCAGGCAGAGGTACAGTTTAAAATCGGCATAGTGCTCCTTTAGGAAAAGACAAGAAGAGGCTCATCCCAGGGTTTACAGCTGTCACAGCTGACACCAGCTGACGACTGGACCAGATGAGCATAGTGATGAAGTAAGACAGGAGTGCAAGGTGCAGCAAAAAAACACCACAAAGAATCCTGTCATCAATATAAAGAAATAAGGTTAAAGGTAAAGTGTAGTTTGAATGAGATGAGTCAGATTTCTCTACATAACTATCTCAGCTGTTGGTGCGCAAATGAGCCTTGCATCTACCACGCAGAATACATTTTGACGACATATGCGCACTGGCGCACCGGTTGTGTACCCCCCTGATTAATAACATCTAAACATGAACATGTGAACACAACATGAACATAGTACTCTTATTATGCATATCGCATTCTCGCCGAGATATATTTTGTTTTTTGAGTTGAAAAAAGGAGAGAAAAATAAACGAAGCCCATCAATTAAGGTTTCAGAGTGGCTCTGAAACCACTATGTGGTCTTCAGAACCACTCTCAGAGGGAGTATCACTATGCTTTATCATGCATCCAAACCATTCCACCTTCCATATCTCATCCAGATATCCAGATCGGTCCCCACTGAGGGCTGTGGAAGGCTTAGTTGAAAATGTACCTGCCAATGACATCATTGGTGGGGATTCCACTCTAATGGATGCTACATAATTTATCTTCCTAATTATGTTGGTGAAATAGTAGCAACAGTTGTTACAGTTCAATTAAAAAAAGACATGTGATAGTTTGAAATCCCGAACGATGATCATTGGCAAATGTTTGAGTTATCCACAGCCTGCCTCTGAGACAGCGAGTAGACATTAATGGTACCGTCCTATACAGTGAAGATTAGTGAGTATGTATGGAGATAATGTGAAATGTTTCTTCAATGAAAGACTACTGACTGACTACCCAATGTGTCTTTCAATGAAAAAAGACAAGGGGACTGGTGTTTATTTGAAAAATAAAATGTCCTCTGCCTGTTCATTCATTCATTCACCCTCACTGACCCCCCCATCTGCCTTTAGGCCTGCTCAGTGAGGCATTCATTTCATATATACTGGTCAGACATGGTCAGGCACGCACGCACGCACTCCAAGCCATTCTATGTGCCACCTTAGCTCACTTTCACTCTGAGATCCATATTGATTTCTAGTCGTTGTGCTGCGGCATGGGAGGAAGGGTGCCATGGAGCGCTAGTGACCTTTATCAAAGTATGCAGATGCAGGATGTTGGTGCTGGGGGCCAGGAAGGGCACCTCCATTGGCATTGGTGCCTGTCAGCCTGGGCTGGCAAGGGAATTACATGAGAGCAATGACCTGTATTGAACGCACGCGACACACAGTTTTGGGGAGGCAACATTTATGAGGTCCCTGCTCATATTTGCACACAGACACTCAGGGATAGTCAGAGAGCTGGTGACACGCCGTACCCTGAATTGTGTTATAAATAAGCTTTAACTTAATTGCATTCTCCCAACTGGGAGGAACAAGCGCAGGGGCAGCATATTTGTTGCCACTCAACCTGTGTGTGCACAGTAAAATCCAGTGTTCATTTCACTCTGAGAGTGTAAAAATGAACATGAATGGGCTCAGAATTATTTTAAACACTATACTCTGAGTTGTGTGTGCGTGCAAGCGTCTACTACTGTATGTACTGTAGCATGCTCATTGCCCATACATTTGTGCTGTACAAGCTGGCCATTGATGACACTGGAGGAATAGTCGCTTCCTACTAGATACAGAGCCTCCAGCTGGCACAAGATGGAACATCTTCAATAACCATTGACCCAAGTTCAGACGCCCCTGCAACTTTAGAGAAGCATTTTATGTCATCTCCTCGTGGGTAATTACTGCAAGGCCTGTGCGCAGAGCCGTAAAGCACAAGCATCTCACCTTCCACCTTTCTATGAGAACAGCAGGAAGTGTAGGCCAGGAGTGAGTACACTAAAACAACAGAAGCAAACAACAGACTAGACTCATGAATAAGCAAAACTCTTAATTGAATGCATGTATACAGCACATCAGCAAACAGAAAGTGAGTTAGTCTGGTATAGAATTTATACAGCAAAATGTTTGCTTGTTTTACTCTGAGTGCACTGTATACAGTTGTACGCAAATGGAGTTACAAATGGATAAATTAACACAGTGGATTTCACAGTTTTGGTACAATTCTACAAATGATATCTTGTGAAATATGGTTTGATCACAATTACATGCTCAATATTATATTTACATAGTTTATATAGTTAGATATTTGACAACATTTAACTATATACACAAAATCTCATTGCTGAAAACAGACAATCTACAGTACAAGCTCACTCACATCACATTTCTTCACCAAAAATAGCTGATCCACAAGCCGAAAACACGTGCGCTTAAATTTTTACGTAACCTTTATTTATCCAGTAAAAAAACACACACGGACTGAGTCTCTTTTACAAGTGGGAACTGGCCAAGAGGCAGAAATAACATTACACTTCAATGCTACAACAACTGTAAGGAGGCAGATCACCAAGAATGGCTTCGAAAATATACCAATGATGTAGCCTGCGAGATCAATGAGGCAATGAGAACCAACCCCAACTGCAGCATACATCGTACAGTGATGTGTTCTGAAAGGTGAGTTGGTTATGAATCTCAGTGCAACATGGTACAGGGGATCCAGTTTGGCCAAGGTGGAGGAGCAAGCACACCTAATGTTATCACCATAGTCCAATTTGAACAGAAAAACAATCGTTCAATCTGCAGTAGAAGCCCAAAGTGAATTTAAACGTTTTGCACAAAGAATCAATATGAAATTTAAAATGTAGGAGTACTGTATATCTAACCAGAAACCCATTAAGGTATTTGTACAACATAGCCTTGGTATTTTTGCCATTGTTTATCCCATAAAGGGATGCTAGGATTCATGTAGGCCTAGTTAATTTGCATCTTATCACATAACCTTTTCAACTTTTCAACGACAATCAGCTCTACTGGCTGTGTGAGATGGGTGGCAGGGCCTATAGTATGCTACATAGAGGTATAAGGAAAGCCTCATGGCTCTATTTTGGATGTCTAGAAAAGTGTTAACAAGGACAAAAGCTGAGTGGTCAGCAGGACATGGATACTTACTGTATTTGTGGACATGTGTTCTGTCATTCATGAAGCCAAAGAGGGGTTGACAAACTTGACATAATACTCATTCCTGAGATACGGAGGTTGGGTGGTGCGGGCGATGGTTGCAAGGCCTCGGTGTGAATGTGGAGAAATTAGAGACGCATTTCGTATTATGACCCTTCCACCCCTTCACCCCTCTACAAATAACTCACTTGATTCTATTAAAAAAAAATACAAGGTACGTTTACAAGCATGCACATCTAGTCATGCTCAACCAGACTTGATGACACTTGCAATTATATCAGCAGAACCTACACTGTAAACCCTTGCTGTACAATTTCAGAAGAATCTGCAGTATTATACTGTATTGGTATCATAAAGTATTATACTGTAAACTGCAATGCGTTCTGGGAGAGAGAAAGTCTCAGCAGCAACAGCAAAGCATCCTGGGAAGAAGACAAGACAAGTCCTACTTTTCATTATGCTTGTCAAATGTTAAAAAGGTGATTATTATTTAAATAATAAGGAAATAATAAGGAAATAGGTAGGCTTTATCTAGTTTTCTGCCATTTAGCAGTGTCATGGAAAAAGCTATTGAAAACTGCATGCGCTCTAGCTAGATAAAATAGCACACATTTAAGAATGGTTGGCACAAATAAGTGGCTCTTTTATTAAGCTTCATCCTCGGTGTCGGATGTTTTTTGTCTGATCAAACGATGTATTCACACAGTGCCATATTAGGACCGAAATACATAACATTTCAAAATGGGTCCAAATTGTGTCAAAGGAGATTGAGAGTCAATGGCTCATAAAACAAGGGGAGAGAAAGGCATAGAAATAGAAGTGAAGTATAATGTGGACTAATTATTGTTAAAAAGGATGCTAATCGAGAGAGGTCCTGCTCTTTGGCCTTTAGTCAGGGGCAAAGATACACACTCTTTGGTCACAGAAATTAACAGCCAGAGAAAAACTGTCACAGCCTCACGGCAAACAGGAAAACCTCACGTGTGCCTGTACAGAAAACAAAAGTAGCATTCCCATTGTTGATGTTGATGTTGTACTGTACACACAGAAGTGGAGGCTAAATCAATTCATGTGGTGAGCACAAGGCTGACCTCGAGGAGGAACGCTATTCTACCGGGAGCCTTCTATACGCATTCATCCTACACTTTTGTTTTGCAGTATGGAAATGTTCTCATGAATTTTCCAGTGCACTTCAGTATGAAGTTGTCACATCCGACAATACTCTTTTGTTTCTCTTTTTTGTGTCTTTTTTTTACAATTTTATACATGCACGCAGAATCTAATTCATTATTATCCCTCACTGTAAATTATGTAAATTTCTGGGAGACTGTCGGGAGTTCCATAACAGCAGCATAGGCTTGTCATTCTGTTACAAACCCCAGAAGGCCCTGATGACGAGGAGAAGAAAGAGATATTCACATAAATATTTGCGGATGTTCATGCACATTGAAAATGGATCTTGTGACAACTTAATTGAAGAGTAGCCGACAGCGGTTTCCACACAATTATCTGTAAAACATGTGTCATTACACACATTCATCATCACCATGATGTAGAATGGTGAATGTTTGTGTAGAGTGAGATCTGTGATCTACAGCACTGTATGTATCGCTCTAGATTCCCATTGCCCTTGTGTATACACCTAGTCTGCACAGTGTGTACTGTGTGCTGTCTGTGCAGTGTAAATTATCAATACTTTGTCCCCCGCACCAATGTCACCCCAGTACATTTATCGTACTTGTGATTAAAGTGATTCTGACTCTGATTGCTTCATTATCATATCACCTACTTTGAGTATGATGACTACACAACCGCTCCTCTGCAATGTCGCTAGGATCATGGCGTTGGATGGAGATCCCAATGACCGCTACACAGCAAAATCCTCAGTGTTCATTTACAAATGGATATTAACTGTGTATTGTAAGAAAAACATTGCTGCTTTTACCTCATTGTGAAGGGGTCAGAGGTGAGACCTTTGGCACAACCTCATTCACCCGACCTGCCAATTCATCTCCATAGAGCTTTGATTAGAACATAAATCACACTCAGATTAATCACAAAGGTCTGGAACTAATGGAATGACATGGAGAGAGGCCTAAAATAACTCTTTCACTGTGCTTAAATCACATCACTATTCTCCCTCATAGCTGGTATTGATGCTGTCTCTGTGTTAGGTTTGAAGTTGAAGCTAAAATTGATAGCCCTGGACAGGAATAGGAGCCAAGCTCTACTTAACACAGCCCTTTCCACCCTAAAGGCAATGGATTTCAACTGATATTTTGAACCTAAAACATTCAAATTCTTCTCCTAGGAAGTGTCACTGTAAAATAGATGACAGCGGAAAGTAACATGCCTGAATTGGCCTGAATTGCCCTCTTGTTTTTTAACGATGGTTTGAAGTGATAAATACTGCCCCCCCCACAACCCCACCTGCCAGTATTTATCAAGTTGTGCACTCTCACACCAGACTTGGTGCGTCTGCAGCCGTAAGAACACCTAACTCGCAACCCAATGCACAACACGACGAATGGATCGATAGAGCAGCATTCCCTCACAATACCGACAACATCACAGCAGCGGTCTCCTAATAATAGTCCCCTCCACCCCCAACACACACACACACTCAGGAGGTTGCGAGGCCCCAGGAGCATGCTGATCACAGAGACCCCCACCGATTCAACCCTCAGGAGCGAGCGCCACAGAGCACAGCACAGACCCTGCCTGCCAGCCAGCCGGCGAACGCAGCCCTGAGTGTGGCCCACTCGGTGGTGGTGGTGTGTGTGTGTGTGTGTGTGTGTGTGTGGGGGGGGGGGGTTACAGATGCTTGTCACTTTGATTCAGAGCCAGAGGGTCCCAATGTGTGAGATGCAAGCTGTGAAATAAACAAATCAATATTTCTTATGAGGCACCGTGCTGTCCACATACTGCCGTCTCTACGCCTATAGTAGGCCTATATCAGAGGAATGGGTCCAAGCTTGTTGTAATTGTACTTATTTGATCTTATCATATGTAGGCCAATTTATTATGTGTGTCAATTCTCGTGCAGACCTATGAGACCATTAAGCTCCTATAGGACCCGGGTCTGAATCTGACCCCCATCTTGTCTTGCATGTCTCTCCTCTCTCTGCCCTTGGCTTCCTGTCTGTCTACAATGACCTACATATCTGAAATGCATGATTCTAAACTACGTCCGTCTCTAGACATGGTCATTTTTGTTTACCTATATTAAGCACGTTTAAGTCTATGTCTTGATTACTGTATTGAAATTATTGGAAACAAATGGCTTCCTCAAATATCAAACGGACTTGTGTAAGTGTATGCTTTAGAAAATCAAGCAGTAATGCTGTACATACTGTAAGTTGGGACCACCAGTACTAATACTGAGCTAGACTATAAAACATTTGTGTATCTGCAAACTCATACATGTTGCATACAGTAAAACGAAAGTAATGTGCAAAAACAAAATAACAAAATGTTCTTATGCATAATTTCCATAGCCTTGAGGAAAAACATACAACTGTGAACAAACCACTGCTGAACAGAGAGACAGCGAAATGCCTTCACGACCGACGACGTACGTCGCGACGTATATTTTTCCGTCGCAACGTATATTCGAGTACGTCCTGGCGTAAATATCAATTCGTCCCGGCAGAACGGACTCGTCGCGGCTATATCTACCCGTTTGCGACGTAATATGTTGGCTATTATTTTCCGTCGCGCCAGAACGGGACTCGTCGCAGCTATATCTACCCGTTGTGGCGTGAGCTGGACTCGTCTCGGCAGAACGTGACTCGTCGCGACTATATCTACCCGTTTGCGACGTGCGCCTCGCCGGTCCGGTCTCCAGGCGAGCCTGCGTCCTTCATATATTTTTTTTTCTGCTCTCGTTGGACTTAACTTTAAAAGTCCAATGGAACACCTCTTTGTAACGGGTCGCTGTAGTATAGTGGTCTAATTCCTCGCCTCTCTATTCTTTTTTGCTGAGGACGCTGGTTCAATTCCCGCTCGCGGCAAACCAAAATTATTATATTTTAGACAGACAGACAGACAGACAGACAGACAGACAGACAGACAGACAGACAGACAGACAGACAGACTGCCTGTCTGCCTGCCTAATGTATTGTAAATAATGTATTCATTCCATACGGCTATTTTTTTTTAATATAAAAACTTTTGTCTTTCGCGCGATTCGAACCAGCGTCGTCAGCACCAAAACATTGAGAGGCGAGTGATTAAACCGCTGGACTACAGCGGCCATACGTTACAAAGAAGTGTTTCATTGGACTTATAAAGACAATAGCACCCAGCTGCAGTCTCGCAAGGGGAGGGACCGGAAGTGCTTTTATTTCCGGCTTCCACGTGCACAAGCGCACATACACGCACGCGAAATATAATGCGCGTGCACGACACGCACTTGCTGGTGCGCGCTTAAATGCCGGGTGTATATAGTACCATCTGTGCTTAAACATAATTACGTGGTCGGTTTGGAAAAGTTTGAAGTAGTTTGTTGTAGGTAATATTTTAATTGAAAGCTTATTAGTTGGTGGTATAAGTGTGCATATTTGAAGAAATGCAAATCTAACAATAATAAAATGATATGCAATAATAGGCTAGGCCTATATGGTCGATTATAACATAATGATATCAAGGCATTTAAGTAATGTAATAAGTTGCTATAACCCCGTACCCCTGTCCCACACACACCATGTCCAGACCATAGATCACAGACACACGACCATATGCATTTAATTTACTATGAAAACCTGCATTTCCCGTCAGTCAGTCAGTAAGTGTGTCATGTCACGCCTCGTGTCATGCCTCCATATATGGTCACGCCTCATGACACGTCACACCGCCATATATGGCCGTTTCCATATGATATAAGATCCCGACACTGACCTCATCAAACCCTGGATAGCCATACATTGAAAAGACTGGATCATCACCTAGATCTCCATATATGGAGCTGAGGCGGCCAGCAACTCTACATCTGACCTCATAATGTAATAATCAGCTCATAATGTAATTAAAAGACGAGCACATAACTTAATAGATTTTTCTATAATGTAATAATGTGTTACATTAAGAACCTCCACATAGGCGACTCATACTGTAATAAAACTTCATAATGCAATAATGTCTTTATAATGTATGAGCTGATTATTACATATTGCATTATATTTCGCGTGCGTGTATGTGCGCTTGTGCACGTGGAAGCCGGAAATAAAAGCACTTCCGGTCCCTCCCCTTGCGAGACTGCAGCTGGGTGCTATTGTCTTTATAAGTCCAATGAAACACTTCTTTGTAACGTATGGCCGCTGTAGTCCAGCGGTTTAATCACTCGCCTCTCAATGTTTTGGTGCTGACGACGCTGGTTCGAATCGCGCGAAAGACAAAAGTTTTTATATTAAAAAAAAATAGCCGTATGGAATGAATACATTATTTACAATACATTAGGCAGGCAGACAGGCAGTCTGTCTGTCTGTCTGTCTGTCTGTCTGTCTGTCTGTCTGTCTAAAATATAATAATTTTGGTTTGCCGCGAGCGGGAATTGAACCAGCGTCCTCAGCAAAAAAGAATAGAGAGGCGAGGAATTAGACCACTATACTACAGCGACCCGTTACAAAGAGGTGTTCCATTGGACTTTTAAAGTTAAGTCCAACGAGAGCAGAAAAAAAAATATATGAAGGACGCAGGCTCGCCTGGAGACCGGACCGGCGAGGCGCACGTCGCAAACGGGTAGATATAGTCGCGACGAGTCACGTTCTGCCGAGACGAGTCCAGCTCACGCCACAACGGGTAGATATAGCTGCGACGAGTCCCGTTCTGGCGCGACGGAAAATAATAGCCAACATATTACGTCGCAAACGGGTAGATATAGCCGCGACGAGTCCGTTCTGCCGGGACGAATTGATATTTACGCCAGGACGTACTCGAATATACGTTGCGACGGAAAAATATACGTCGCGACGTACGTCGTCGGTCGTGAAGGCATTTCGCTCCACCTGGCTGAACAACATTCTTAGCCAACCCATGATTTTACAACAACCAGTGTCACCGGGTGCAGTACATAGTTCAGACTAGTCATTGGTCCGACAAACGACAACCCACATCAAACCCTAACCTAACCATAACCGCAAGCACGGGAGCAGCGCATGTCTGACATGCGGACGCATGTCGGACTAATGCTCCGTCGGAATTACATGCGCCAAGAATGAGAAAAATGGGAATTTTCTTACCAGGTCTCGTCGTTTTTGAACTCCAGCTCTCCATAGGTGTCCTCAAAGTCCTCCCCTCCTCCTTTGGCCAGCCCTTCTATGGTACGATAGGGCACGATGATCGTACCCCTCGCTCCCGAAGTCCTCAGTACCTTCACTTCCATAATGCCTATGCTCTCGCTCACATGCAATGTGCTGCTCTCGAATGTGAAGATGCCCGAATGGTCGTCATCCAGGATGGTGACAGTGGCCACGGTGGGGAAGCCCAGCATGGCCTTGGGGTACGGGAGGCTGTTGGCAGACAGGACCTCATCCTCCGTCTCCAGGACACGCAGGTTGCTGAGGCGCACAAAGAAGTGCTCGTCCTCCTCGAATATGTCATCATCGATGATGCCAATGTTGATCTCCTTAAACATCTCGGCCGGCTTGAACACCACGGTGCCTTCGGTGAACTCGTAGTCAGCGCCGGCGTTGGCTGAGCCATCCTCCGTCTTGTAGTCCACATAGATAGTCTTGTTGATGTCGCCACCCTTCCTGGAAACTGTCAGAATGACAGCGCCGCAGTTTTCCAGACACTGATAGACGGCAGGCTCGAAGGCAATCCGGGATACAAACTCCTCAGGCTCGTCCACGTGCACCTCCTGCACACTGGCGCTCCTCTTAGCCTGTTCTGCCACGTGCTTCTTCAGGATGTTGCCAGCACCCGTCATCATGCGCGTGGCCTGGATACGGTAGAAGGCGCGGCTCTTTTGCTGGTGGGAGAGGGCATAGTAGTTGGCCATCTCCACCAGCTGATCAAGCTCCTTCTCTGGGTACTTCTGCTTCAGGTCTTTCAGGATCCGAATCATGTCACGCCGGGACTCATCCACCTCTTTGCCGTCAATCAAGCCCATTAGATTGCTGGACACGCCTCCATCCACAAAGTGCGAGTTGACCATCTTGCCATCCATTTCGATCCCCTTGGAGCGGTCGTGCTCTGTCTCGATGATGACGCCTCTGTGTTTGTCGGTGCGGTACTTCTTGTGCATGAACTTGTAGAACAGCAGCCGCCGGTCTGCTACCCAGGCCAGGATCACACAGATCGGGAAGAAGGCCAGTGTGAGCAGTCCCTCCCAAATCTGCACCTCATTGGGAGAAAACACTGCCAAGATCATGTAGAGCCAGATGTAAGCAAAGATGCTCCAGCCCGCTGTGATGAAGAACACTCTGAGATGTTTGACCTTGCGGACCTCTCCTTGGGGAACCACAGACACACAGATGCCAATGATGACAAACATATTAAAGGCAGCACTGCCAACGATCGTCGAGGGCCCCAGCTCACCGGCCCTGAACTCATGTCCACAGACCTCGATTACAGAGAGCAGGATCTCAGGGGTAGACGAGCCCAAGGCCATGAGGGTGAGGTTGGAAACTGTCTCATTCCACACCCGGATAGTGGTGGTGGTTGTCTCCCCATTGGGCCTCTTGATTATGATCTCCTTCTCCTGGGACGTGATGACCTCGATTGCGGCCATGAAGCGGTCAGCAATGATGGACACGCCCAGGAACATGTAGATCAGAGCTACAAAGTACACAATGACCCGAGCAATCTTGTCTCCCATGGATGGATCCACAGGGTACCAGATGGGCAAGATGATGCCCGTTGTGCACTTGGAGTTTCCCCCACAAGAGGTACCATTGTTGGGGGAGAGCGAAGGACTCGGTGTGGTCCGGGCATCCACGCAGACGAAGCCCACAGCCACAGAGACCAGCCCCAACCAAAGGTAGGTACATGAACCCGGCTTCACCGGCCTTGAGCCCTCCATGCACCCTCCTTCGTCTCAGGGGTCCTTACTGCGCTAACAGTCCCTCTGGGATCCAGCACTGGGCTGTGCTTTGTCTACACACGCCACCTGAACACACAACAGACAAGAGACACAAAAATGTATATGAGTGCCTAAACCAGGGCAAGTAGTCAAATTAATTAAAACGTGATTCTAACTTGTACTCCCCTCTTATTCTGCACATGGCACATGCTAGAGATGGTACCTTGTACTGTACCTGTATGAGTGAGTGACAAAAACAACTCTTGATTCTTGCCTTCTATTATGAAATAATAGAGGGAGTACCACAGACGAAAAACAGTCTAAGTCCAAATTTCAGACTGACCCCTCCACGAAAAGGCCTCGTTGTCCTGGCCCCTTATCTATCATTTATACATTATGGATAAATAGTGTGGACTTTTTGTCTGTGGCATTCAACTAAACAAAGAGTTGTTTGAACAGATGAACAAAACACAAATATTAACATGTTTGCGCAGTAAACACCATTAATATGTAATACATATTAGTTTAACTTGTGTCGGTTAAAACAAACTGCTTTATTTTTTCTTTAATTACTAATTAACTTATTTTGAATTATTAAAGGGACACACAAAATGTTAATGACGTTAAGATTTAGAACACTTTCCTGGTGTTATTATGTGTATTATGTGGTTTTAGATATTTTATAGATTGTCCATGATGTCACAGACACTGGTCTCACTTCCTGGCTGGACTACATGTTGGCTGCGTCCGAATTCATTCCCTATGCCCCTTATAGTGCACTACTTTGGCGTTTCGCCATTTTGTTGTAGTGTCCGAATGTGTAGTGAGCATTTTTGCACCCTAACATAGTGGACTGAAGTATCCCACAATGCACCGGGAATTGTAGGGAGCATCCGATGGTCACTACAAAAACACAGCGAAGCAAATCTGCCCCATAATGCATTGCTCAAGCTCGCTCTTGAATGCACATGCACGCGTTTGCGCACGTGCGCTGCTTCTGCATGCATGCGCTCATTGGGCTCCAACTCAGAAGAGGCAGAAGTTGAACCAGCGAAAGAACTCAACACAAATGTACTTTTTAAACTTTCGTTTTCCCTTCCCTGGCGGATCTCGAAGCTACAGATCTCGAGACAAATGATCTGTGCATTTATTTGAAATAGTTTTATTTTATTTATAATAAATTACTCATTTGCAATAGTATTACTGATCCATTGTATCACCCAGGCCCAGCGCATGACTTTAGGAGAGGAATCAGTTGCTTGCTGTAGAATATATTTGCGAGATTCTTTATCACAAACGTAGGCTAAATACATGCATGTGAGACACATTAATTGTGTCCGAACATATGTTTTATTAATATTCATTAATTCCTGCCATGAAAAAATATGCTATCCAACATTATTTCATTGAATTGCGATAAATACATTAAAACTTCTTTATGTAGGCAGTCATTTATTGGACTGCTGTATAACACCAAACGTCCGTATTATTATTGTGAGCAGAGCTTGTAGATCGGCTACTTTTGGTAATTCTTTACCAAAAGTAGGCCTACCCGATACAAGCTCACAACACGGACGTCGCGTTGCTTATAGATCGGCTATTTTTCATAGGCCTATGTTATTTTAAAATAACCTTTTTATCATAGACATATAGGCCTAAATGCCTGCAAACATATTTTCATTAACCTATTTTTTCTTTATTCATTCATGAATTTAAAACTTTAAAAAATTGTCCTTGCAGGGAGGTTGACAGCCTGCAGTCACTTATTTGATACAGTCCGTTCCTAGCGAAAATTCAGCAGCAGCGTTTTGACTGGTTTCTTGTAGTCAGTTGATCCTTCATATCCAAATGAGTGAAACGGCCGGGATGATTTGTTTATTTTTCAAACAGTTCTTTATGAGGTGATCTGAAAAAACCTAATGGGGATTTCATGCAAATAAAAAGTACATGAACCCGCGGACCTACAGCGCCCTCTACCGATATTGACGTCAGAGTCGGTGCTCCCCATACAGGGAGTATTGTCCGAAATCATCACTATAGAGTCCACTAGAGTCTGGATCCCCGTATGGGGGGTAGGGAGTAGGGAACAACCCTAGCAATTCGGATGCAGCCGTTGTCTCAGTAAGACAGCCCTCCCCCTATCCACAAAGAGGAGCAGTACATCAAAGCATTATGGGAATTGTAGTCCAGGAAGGAAGTGAGCCCAGTGTCTGTGACATCATGGACACTGCTAAAATCTAAAATATCTAAAACCACATATTACACACATAAAGACCCCAGGAAAGTGTTTGAAATCTTCTAAACATCATTAACATAATTTATTGCAAAAAGGGTGAAGTGTCCCTTTAAAGGAACCTTGGTTAATTCTGGAGCTTTATTTTTGAGAGTACCTAAAAGGGCTGTTTTGAGTTTGTTTTGTGATTTCCATTTGTTTGGTGGGAAAGTGCATAGGGAAATGAAATCCGAAGTGGATTTTTTGTTTATTTTTTAAGTGACTGAATTTGATTTAAATTCCCTTGCCCACTGACTCAATACAAGAAAAACTAAACTTGAATTACTGTGTGTTGTGTCTGATTAATATGATTGTATTTTTCTGCATACAGTACATACAAGGGTCCTGGTATGATTTATGGTTTACTTTTTTAGTAAACCATAAACATTTTGTAGGTGTTCATGAGTGTGTTTGATTTTGTATTTGCCGTTTTCATTTAGTTTAATATTTTATTCTTGTCAGGCCTCGCCCCGAATTGGGACCCCAGCAACAAAACCATTTCAAACCGCTACATTACATGTATCACTTAGTACTATTAATATATTATGCATGCAATAATGAGTAAGTAGCCTATTGTGTGTTAATATTGAATCCCATAATAACTCAATGTATTAAGCTATTCAGCCCCAAGGCAATTATGAATCATTTTAAATTCCAATTTTTTTGTGGTAACAACTGCCTTATCAAACCGGAATGTGAAACCATGAATACATTTTACTGTGAGAAAGAATTGAAAGTATTCAAATGATCCTATATGTTTAACTTCAATAACTTTCTGCCTCGTATTTTACCAACAGCATAACCATGAGACATTTGTGCTATCTGCTTGCGGTGGGACGGAAATACTTCCCCATATTCAAAAAAGCAAATGATGTTACACACCACTGTGTGAATCTTGTAGATAATGTTTTTTGTTGTTTTTTTCAAAATTTCTAAAAAGAAAAAAATCTGCACATCTAAATAGGACTTGACAATTATTCTGATGGTTATGTCAAACTCAAGGGCCGGGGGATAAATCAGGCCTGTGAATGAATTATCTTTGGTGGGATGATATTTAATTACTATTAGAACTGGTCAGCTGGTATATTGCATGCACCACCATAATACTACTATAAGTCCCACAATGCACTGCAAGTGCAAGTGTGCATTGGCACATTTTCCTCTGGTGAAAATAAATCCCTTTCTGGCCAGAAAGTACTGTTTATACGTGTGGTGGGGGGCTCAGAGTGCTTCCACTAAGGAAAGTAGGCTTTCTAATGACACAACCCGCCTTTGTTTTGGTGAGTAGCAAAAACGTTCTTTTTATTTACGCTAAAGACGAGAGGCTGGTCTGCATTCATGCGAGCCGCGGAAGTTGAGAGTAACATAGCTCTAAATGCAACACATTAGAGCTATGGACCAGAGCTAAAGCCAGGTGGGAGGCAGTCAATTGGCAATCAATTGGCTGAGGCAGAGGCTGGAAATTGCACAGGTGAGAGGAATTGGCCTCATTAGGCCCACTGGCAGAGCCTGACCAGAGCCTTTTGTGGTGTTTCTGGACAACGGTGTATGCCACAGACTCGAGTCCAGGCACTGCACTCTCTGTGGGGGTGTGGAACGCTTGTGTCGAATTTGAAGTCGGTGGGGCGGGGGACCGCATGTAATTCCGACAGAGCATTAGTCCGACATGCGTCCGCATGTCAGACATGCGCTGCTCCCGTGCTTGCGGTTATGGTTAGGTTAGGGTTTGATGTGGGTTGTCGTTTGTCGGACCAATGACTAGTCTGAACTACGTACTGCACCCGGTGGGGCAAACGGTTCTCGAGTTACGTGTATTACAACCGTATACACACACGCGCGCACACACACACACCTACGCAGACAGTGGCACATTTATAGTTAGATGATTGTTATATTGTTGCAATAATATAGGCTGTGTTAGGTCCAGGTTCAATATGTGCAATCATTTCAATACGTGTTAAATAAACATTGAACCAGTCTGGCCTTCGACTTGTACGATTTGTTTTATTTTGGCCCACTGTGTATTTGAGTTAGTATCCCTAATATAGACCGTGGGCCAGAGGCAATAGAGGGTATGCGCATGCATGAAGTGAATGGCAGATCGAGTGACAAAGTGAGTGACAAAGGGTATGTGATGTTGTTTAAAGTCATTTAATGCAATCAAATAGGACTTTTCTGTTTGGATGTATGGGCTGTCAAGGCCAGAAAATAGGTTTTTGCCACTCAGTAGGCGTTCCTGCATAACTTCCAGTTATGATGATGATGTCACACGCATACCCTCTATAAGAACAAGGATAACAGATATCCACCCCTAACTTATGAGCTAAGAGCAGCTAGAGCGAATACTACACATTTCGGGCCCTATCCTCGTTGGCTCTGTGATCATTTAGTGGGCCAAGAGGTTAGGTGGGGGCCCTGTTGCAGAGGCTTTGCACCTTGGGGCTCCCAAGGCACACGGGCAGTTTAAGCTCAATTATAATTATCTCTCAGAGATATACCACCACATCCTGTGACAGTTAATCATTCTGTCCCTGGGAATACACCAGAGAATTAGATATTGTATTCAAATCAAGCTAGTGTCCCTTCACTGCACTTTTCATTAGCCTGTGTTGTTACATTTTTTGTTGTTATTTTTTTTTGTAATATATAAATGCAATGTAGTTCAGTACATTTCAATGTGTATTGTACAAATATCCTGTTAACTCAACATTAACTCAAATGCAATACACTGTATATGCAAAACACAAACTACTTGATGTTCTCAAACAAAATGTGTGATAATGGATATCGAATATTGTGCCCGATGAGCAGCCAATTTGGATCACTGACAAGTCCTTTGACAGACCTGTGACAGAATTCTTTCCGCCAAGTTGTGGCGAGTCAAAGACTGACACCAATTGAAGTGCCAAATATTGTCTCTAGGTCCTGAGTAGAGTCAACATGGAAATGTCTACGAAAAGCTGTTGATGATTCTGGCAAGGTCTTGTGTGCATATTCAGGCTGTTAAACAAAGATGTCCTTCTGACACACTAAAGCACGTTTTCCTACACTTTCATATTGCATTTTGGACCAAAAGTGTTACTACCTGTTACTCCTTACAGTACACAAAAGGATTTTCTTATTTTGTAAGCAGAGGTCATAAGAGAGCTACTAACTTCTGCATTATCCCATAATGAGATTTGCTTTCAAGCCAGCTGTGAGGGAGGATGTCACATTTTAAATGGTTAGAACGTTTAGGTCAATACATAAATGTACTATGTAGGGATTCAGGATAATATTGCTCAAGGACACTTCAAATTTACTTCCCAACATTGCTGTGGATGGATACATACGCTGACAGCTGTAGAGATCTTTTTTTTTTTTCCAGTTACAGCACTGATCATCTTTTTAAACAATACTAGCACTCTGTAGCATTTGGAAAGTAAGTCTGCAAGATCTACAGTAACAAAGATGTTGATCATGAAGCATCCTGCTCTTGTGGGTAGAGGAGACGGCATAACAATAAAAGAGGGTAGAGGAAATGAGAGAGACAGAAAGAAGCTAAGAGGAATGGAATGAGAATAATAACTGAATCAGCATATCTGTTTCTATGGACAGGAGCCAGCTTTGCCATTCCCGAGAGAAAAGACAGCAACACAAACAAAAACAAGCTGAGAGAAACTAATTGAGTGACAAAGTTGTGACTTAATGAGAGAATATTTGATTCTGAAGGCAAAGGTTTTTACACTGGTTACGGTACTTTCTCTCTGTCTGAGAGCAGATGAATACTTGGTGTGGGATAAAAACAAATTATATATAGGCCTATAGTTGCAAGCAGCGATAAGACGGGACCAAGCAGGAAGGCAATAAGCAATGAGAGAGAGAGAGAGAGAGAGAGAGAGCTTATCCTGAAGCACAGCAACAATATGGCATGGTGGATGACCAACAAGGTGGCCATGGTGGAGGCGTCAGCGCAGAGGGGAAGCCAGTGGAAAGCAGTAGAGGGGGGGGGGGGGGGAGATAAGTTGAGACTTCTTCCAAGATAACCACTGCTTAAACTGTTTTAGATTTTAGCCTGATTATTGCTCGGCCCTGTTGTTTTTCTTTTCAAAGCTCAGTGTCCATCTCTGACACAAACAATCCCTGTCCACAAACAGGAGTTTTGTTGTGGCCCAAATTGGCCCCAATCAGTGTTCAGGTGTGCTTCAACCTATTTAAAGTCCTGGAATCCAGTTTGATCCATGTGAGCAGAGTTATGGTGAGAGAGCTGATTGTGATTCGTTTGCTTAATAAAGAAAATTAAAGTTCATAGTTTGTTGTTTCTGTTTGTCTATATCATACCTAACAAGAGTGCACCATTGATAGGCATTAGGGCCTGGGCAGGCCATACTTTTGTTTAAAACAGAAATAACATGCACAATGTCCTGAGGTGATGGGGGTGCTGATATGCAGATTATTTAATATTTGAGTCATTATAATACTGATGCTAGATAAAACCAGGCTTGTTTCCATTCCATGCCAGCTTGGAAAATCAACAATGGACATTGTAAACAAAGTGGACATTGATGACATCACGATGAGGACAAAATCAGTTGAGCTGTTCCTGAGAGCAATTTCCATTAAAGCACCCATATGAAATGAAAGCCTGATTGTTCGAAATTGGTTATTTGTGGGGATAGAAAACACATATGGGAGCCCCATATGTGTGTTCATATCACAGATTTTGGTGTGTAGAACACAAATCTGAATATTTTAATTCTGATAAACCTAACCTACAAAACCTGTTCTAGAAGAAAGAAATTAAGTTAGGTTGAAAAGAACAGATTTTGGTTTGTAGAACACATTTTTCAATTCTGATAAACCTAACATAGCCTACATCAATTTGCAGTTGATCATTGGAGGCAATGTAGGGTTCAGTGTCTTGCCCAAGGACATTCGACATGTAGGCAGGAGGAGCCTGCTATTTTTGGCGGAAGGAGGAGGAGAAGAAGACCAAGAAGTCCCTTCGAGGGACCAAGAAGTCCCTTCTGGCGACCAAGAAGTCCCTTGTGGCGACCAAGAAGTCCCTTGTGGTGACCAAGAAGTCCCTTCTGGCGACAAAGAAGTCCCTTGTGGCGACCAAGAAGTCCCTTCTGGCGACAAAGAAGTCCCTTGTGGCGACCAATAAGTCCCTTCTGGCGACAAAGAAGTCCCTTCGGGGGACCAAGAAGTCCCTTCTGGCGACAGAGAAGTCCCTTGTGGCGACCGAGAAGTCCCTTGTGGCGACCAAGAAGTCCCTTGTGGCGACCAAGAAGTCCCTTGTGGCGACCAAGAAGTCCCTTGTGGCGACCAAGAAGTCCCTTGTGGCGACAAAGAAGTCCCTTGTGGCGACCAAGAAGTCCCTTGTGGCGACCAAGAAGTCCCTTGTGGCGACCAAGAAGTCCTTTGTGGCGACCAAGAAGTCCCTTGTGGCGACCAAGAAGTCCCTTGTGGCGACCAAGAAGTCCTTTGTGGCGACCAAGAAGTCCCTTGTGGCGACCAAGAAGTCCCTTGTGGCGACCAAGAAGTCCCTTGTGGCGACCAAGAAGTCCCTTGTGGCGACCAAGAAGTCTCTTCTGGCGACCAAGAAGTCCCTTCTGGTTTGGTCCCTTAAAAAAAACGAATTCCCTTAAAAAAACGAATTCCTCTAAAGGAATGAACCTTTATTTTTCCTGGATTTTCAGCACCACTAGTGGCAGGGCTCTAAAGATGACCATGTTGTTCGGTCAACCACTTTACTCACAAACAAGATATCAAAAATGACTGGCTGGAATGCCATGGAACTTTATTCTCCCCAAATGATGAGTTTTTGTGAGGGTATACCTACTTTAGGGGACACGGCGAGAACATGCAAAGTCCACACAGAAAGGCCCTTTCACCAACCCGACCTAGGGTATGAGCATTGATGACACGGAGGAGAGAACACTCCCCTAGCACCCACAGCTTCCCTGGCGGGAATCAAACCCAATTGCAATGAAAAATCACTTTCGTTAATTATTTGGGGGCCACTTGGAACACCCTTGCAGCCCAACAGTGACCCTGGCCCACAGGTTGAGAACTACTACTGCTTTACAAAATCAATCGATTAATCTTATCTAACCTACATTGTCAGATGGTCAATGGGTAGACAATGTAGGTCAGTGATACTGATTACCAACCTGAGGACCCCTCCCCAACTCCCAACCTGACAGCCTTCATTGACAGTGCACAGTAAAAATCCATAGTGTTAATGTAACCACTTAAGTCTATATATAATTTGTTATATGCTGAATAGCAAAAATAGAATACTAGCTCATATGTCGCAATGTTAACCAATTTAACTTGTAGATCTGATGTTTTTCACAATGTTTGGCTATTTTGACATTTGTTTTAAACATTTACGGCAGGCCTGTAATGACCTATAACGCCCTGGATATTGATGCCAGGGTTAATGAGGTTAACTCGGAGAGTGTACAAAACAAATGTAACTAAATGTAACCACATTAACACTTAAATTGGTTGAATGGTTATCGAGCCTGCCTAGAACTCCGGTGGTCCCAGATACAATTCCAACTCAGCAATGTGTCAAAGTGTCCTTGAACAAGACATTTAACCCCTAACTGCTCCCACGCTCCTCTGTGGGCAGCACTCAGCTAGGTGAACCTGAAAGTCATGTTATAGGTACAAATATTAAAAATAACTAGATGAAGTGGCCCGCGGGGCACAGGTCTCCACCAGGATAATAGCGTTTGTGATGTTTGGACAAAACATAAACATAATATTTGTTTGTTTTTGTGCAATAATCTGTCGTCTGGTGATTGTACACCAGGGCAATTAAAATAAATATATAACACATAACAGTGTATTCATAATGTGTAGTAGTGCACATACAAAGTTGTACACAGATCGGTGCAGTTATACAGTAGGTGTAAACAATTAAGTTGCATTTCGTGTAGGGTAAGGAACTGCATGTGATGGGGACATTGTGCATATGTTTGTTTGTTTGTTTAACTGTATGAAATGTGTTTTTCTTTTAGTTTGCTTTGTATTTGTGGAAATTTCTTTGAAGATTTAGTTCAGTATTTGTGCTGCTATGTGGGTGTATGAAAAGAAAAGTGAATAATTGCTTTGCAAATATTATGTTGAAAAGAAAAATCAATAAACAAAGTTGCATTCAGTCCTCTGCCTGGGGGGAATGTGTGTGCATAATTTCACGGAAATCGCATGCTGTGTTAATGATTTGAGGCATTTTGTTGGAAATGGACAAATCCTGCAAACTTTGGAAGGCAATCTTAGTGATTGGAGATGGAATATGGGGAAGCAGACATGTCTGTATTGATCACATGACTGTAGAGATAGTGTATAGCGATTTTCGTGATGTATGGATAAAATCTGTATGAGTAATATAAAGAAATGTGTTTTGCTAAAATCGGCCTCATGGTGGCGCTATAACAGGCCATTGTGGAACATTTGGGGCAGAGGTTCGTCGTTGGCATCCAGGGAGTGTGTGCAGTTTGGCATCGACCGGGCCAACGGTGCCGGAGATTAGCTGCCCGAAAAATGTGTTTGTCCCGAAAAATTGTGTTTGTTTTGATGATTTCTCACAACTCGAGCAGTGATTTGGAAAAAAAAACGGTCCACCCTGGTAACAAGATGTGCACATGCACACGCTCTACAGTGCGGGAAGTACAACAGACCAACAGCACGTGCACCAAGGCCCGCCCTACTCGATCATGATTTGAGGAAGGCCCCTCTCATCCTGATTGGATGAAAGCTTTGCCACCCAAAGCCCAAACCAAAACTAGAACTGCACTCTATCGAGTGCATACAGTACTTGCTTGTTGCACACTAGTAGGCCATTTTAGTAGGTCATAAATGGCCTACTAGTGCGCAAGCAGAGCGACCAAGTACTTTCGACCGCTACGAACTGTCAAATCTCAGTTTCTCTGTGAAGGAACGTTTGAAATGTTGAATTATTAGGTTAACTATTTGCTACCCACCTACTTTATGCATGTAACATAATGACTACTTGTGCCTGATAGATACGGCAGTGGTGCCAGATTACATACATGTATACATAGGAGCATTACCTTTAATCCTCCCAACACTAAAACATATCGTCATTACGTCACCATCGAAAACCAATTACACTCTGGCATTGGGTCCTTTAATCCACATCCACAGTCATCATTGAGAGCTAGTTATACCAGCTATAGTTATACCAGTGCTGGGTGGATTAAAATAACTGCCTCTATGTACAGTATATGTATATGTAATTTGTAAATTGATTAGCGGTATACTGTGGTTACTTTGCGTATGCGTATGCACCGTCCCAGCATTTTCGATGCGTATGCACCGTCCCAGCAAATGACGTAATGACTAGTTGTGCCTGATAAAAAACAATGGTTTTCGATGGTGGTGACGTAATGACGATATGTTTTAGTGTCGGGAGGATTAAAGGTAATGCTCCTACGTATACATGTATGTAATCTGGCACCACTGCCGTATCAGGCACAAGTATTCATTACGTAATTTGCTGGGACGGTGCATACGCATCAAAAGTGCTGGGACGGTGCATACGCATAAAAAATGCTGGGACGGTGCATACGGGCCCTGGGCGAAACTAGCACTCTGCTTGCGCAAGGTAACTAGGCCTGGAAAGCCTTGCACGGGATGAGGAGAGTGTGGAAATCAGGCATGGGAGAAGACCTTAAGAGGCGGCTGTTCATAGCTACTGTGGAGTCAGTACTGCTGTATGGGGCCGAGACATGGACCCTCACAGTACAACAGGAAAAAGCCCTGGATGGAGTCTACACAACAATGCTACGAATGGCACTAGGTGTCACATGGACGGACCGCATCAGAAATGTGGACCTCTATGGGGATCTACCACGCGTCACGGACAAAGTCATAGAGAGAAGGATGAGGCTGGCAGGGCACTGCATCAGGCACCCAGAACTTGAGGCAAGTAAATTGACCCTATGGGAGCCAACCCAAGGCAAAGCCAGGAGGGGAAAGAAGCGTACCACCTATGTAGACGTGCTGCGGCGCGACAGCTTGGATGACAACACTGCAGAGCTCAAGAACCTGATGTTGGATAGGAATTTGTGGAGGGCAGCGATCCAGGAATCCCGAGTTGGTGTTGGCTAGACCTCACTCTCGCAGCAAGAAGAAGAAGTAGGGAGGATTATCCAAAAAATAAGAAAAAATAAGTGATATTTGAATTAAATTAAGTGAAATCACTGAATATACATTTAAAAGGTCTTATAAATACTTTTTTGAAATGTCTATGAGGAAAATGAACAGGGAATCTAGTCTATAGTGAGAGAAAATAATGAATTATTAAATAAATGAATTCCTCACCTGTTTAATAAATATGCCTTTGTTGAAATTCAAGGTGCTCAAGTTCCAACTGCAGCAATAACTATAGTACTTCTATATGGCAGCCTACTGTTCTACCTCCACCCAAAGTAAGTAAGTAGGCTATATGTTATACCTCCACCATGCATGCACCAACAACAGTCTAATACAGCAGAATAGAAATAGGGGAAAAACACATGCTTCAATGCCTTCAACCCAATCCCCATCCACTACTGCCAATATTGATTGATTGGTTGATTGATTGATTGATTGGAATCCATTATGAGATCCAGATGTTAACAATGTAAACCCCATAGGTGATTACATTTAGTTACCAGCTGATAATATATCAGTGTTTTACCATTTGTGAGGTATTGATTTGGTCACGCCTGCACCACAAATTGCATTTGGGACAGGCAATGGATAGTGGCCCATTATTTAATTTCTCGATGTGTAGCCTAACCAACAGCGGAACCATGACTCCTCAATTAAGAGCTACACAAAATAATTTGCATACTAATTACTGTTTTAAGCAAATGTGTTGTGCATTGTGAATATGGCATTTAATCAAGCCAATTCAATATAACCAAATAATTGGCCTCTAGCCTGCCTATTCTGCTGCCGTAATTACAGCGTCTCTAGCTGGATAAGTAGAAAACAAGTGCACATTTCTTTTAAAAGAGAAACGTTCTTAAGTTCTTTCATATCCTACCAAACACGTTGCCGTTGCCTCATAGCATCGAGGCTGCAGAGTTGATCAGGGTCAGAATGCGGTCGACACTTGATGAGACAAGCATCTGAGCGACAGAGCGAGTGCTAACGTAGGCCTATCTGCATGGCTATCTCGGATCTCTTTCCCTATTTTGGGAAAGAGTCTAGTTTAAGGTGGTTATTTGAGATCCCCGTAAACATGGACTCAGCACAGCAGACGACACGGGGGGACAGCCTCAGCTGTTGCTGATAAATCATCGTGTGGCCGATTCCCCCTCACAACAAATATGCGGCCCTGTGTATTGCCTATAGCTGAAGCAGGGGGAATCCCTAGCTATACCGTATCACCGAATCGATAGACATTGCTACAACTTCATACGTACAGTACAGCTACACGTTTGAAAGATTAGGCTACCCTCAGTAGCCTGCTTGTAAAAACAGGCCTATTGTCAGCATCTGGAAATGTCGCCAAGGCAACCCCAAGCAACTGTAGGCACGCAAGCGCACCTCTTGCTAAATATTAATAGCGCTGTCGATAGGTCTCCAAGACAAGTCCTGTCTTTGAATCCTAGACGTCTGTCCTATAATAAAAATGGCCTATATTAGTTTTCTATTGCTTTTGGCACACTTAGCCCACTTACTTAATGTCACGCCCACCATGTCATTGCATCATAATCTGCAAATTGAATGAAGAGCAAGGAGGAGTAGACTGGCAGGTAGACCCCGCGCACGCACACACAGGCGCACACACACAAGTGCACACACACACACACACACACACACACACACACACACACACACACACACACAGCGCACCGTTCGGGTCCTCACGCTCAGCCAGAGTGATGGACTGCCATTGCCAAATTGCAAATCCACATCCAACTCACAACGATCATGGGCTAATTTAAATCCAGTAGCAATTTCTGTTTAGAATATAGCCTATGATTTTATGTGAAAAGTGAGAGTCGCTCTTATAGCTTGATAAACCTTTCGCCAGGCTTTTGGAGTAGCTATTTGTTGAACTGATGGCAAACGCTTTCAGTTTAGGTATACGTCAATGCATTATTTATGCATTATTTATAGCCTACCTGGATTTGTATTCCGAAGAGTTTATAGGCTAAAGAGACTGCTTTGGGCTGCCCGTTTCCAACCCGATGTAGGCTATTATCGCTCTCTCGTCTGTCAACAGTCGTCTGGATACAATTCGTTATAGGCTATGAGCGTCTCCAGGGTCCAGCCTAAACGTGCTCCTCTCTCCAGTTGCGTGATCGCTGCCCTGCACGGAGACGTTCAGCCCTGGTGTATTGGATCAAACCGGCTTCTAGGTGATCTCCTTTCGTCCTCTCCTTTGCCGTGGCACCCTTCTATACCACGTCTGACGGATAGACCGGTCGGGAAGCTGTCAATGATGAGGGAGGGGAGGGGGGGAGGTCGTTATTTTAAGGTCGCAGCCTTGGTGGAGATGGAACCTGTGAGACCCTCCAAACGGCTCTCCCGCAAGCCGTGAATCAGCGCCTCCTCTCCTCCTCCTCGCCGCCTCCTCCTCCTCCTCCTCTCCCGTCTGCGATAGCGCAAAAAGAAATCTGTGATGTCGGTCCTCACCTCACTGGTCTGCCGGTCGGAAAGCTCCCTCCGAAGTGAACACCTTTTGGGTGCCCTCTTCAGATATGGCACACCACAAATATGTTATGGCCACGACTGTTACATTCCTTCAAACAAACGCGAATCAATCAGTTCGTTGCGCATATCGGTTAGGCTATTTTAATTTTTGGCACGCCATCGGAATGGCTATACGGGTTTTCTGTTTCCCTTGGTCCTCGGTGCGGGCTGCAAGTCAGTTTCCGTAGCTTGTGTTGTGTGCCAATGTCCGAAGCTCATATATGGTTTATTATCCCTGTGAAAATATATAGCAGGGTTTTTCCAACAGCATACTACATAGAAATGTGCGATTGCTATTGCGCCCTACACCCCTCCGCCCCCCCTTTTCTAAAAGTCAGACACACAAGGCGCGCATCTACGTCACCATCAGCTGGGAGAAACCTGCACCACAAAGCGAGAAGAAAATGATGTGGGCCTTCGCTCTATCATGACAACTGTTAAAGGGAGGATCGAGGGAGGTGGAAATAGCCTGTTATTAATATAGCATTAGCATATGTGCTATTTTGGTAACAGGAAGAGTGGGCACTGGGCAATAATAAGGAAGTGCATGGGCACCTTATGTAAAATAGGCTATTTTCCCAAAACATTTACAATATAAAATAAAATATTTGGAAAAGGGTTTTAAGTAATAAAGTAGCCTATACATGATTAGATCATGGTTGAACATTCGCCAATATGGAAAATTATACCACAACCTGTTTATCCAATCATTTTGGGCATAGGCCTAAACAAGAAGTTAAAGGATACAATATGCTGCAAGCAGCGATAAGACGGGACCAAGCAGAAAAGCAACTATAGACATTTTGTGCATCATCATCATCATCAAACTAATAGTAATTGAATTGTAGGCTACATGTTGATGTGTCCACGCTGTGATTTGGTTGAGTCAGTGTTGGATCACAAAGCTCCAGCTCACGGCAACAACACATGTACATTTACGTTACGATCTGTGTACTTTACTTAATATCAAAAAAAGTAATCCATGAACTATTACTATTGTATCAAGTGAAAGCATGAGGCCAGTTTTTAAGACGTAACACATGCGAGTCTATTACCATAATGCACAAGACGGCAGAGCTGGAGCGCCACAATACCATCAGTTCCCAGGACTTCCAGCACGACTTGCCGCACCCAAGCCATGCTATTCAGTACTCATACCCTGATTTGGCGGAGCCCAGATTCAAACCCATGAACTTGTGGTTCAAAGGCGAGAGCTCTACCGACTGAGCTCCCTGGACACAATTAGTTGTTTTATTGTAAACAGCAGCTAAATCATTCAGTGTTTTTAATAACTGTGTGTGTCCCTATGTAGCCTACATCTTGAAAGGTCACTAAACACTGTGACTGGAAAGGTCTATGCCTATTGCCTAGATATTGTTATAAATGTCCTTTAAGAGTTACTGAAAGATGCATGACACTTTAACCTCTTTAACCCTCTTGTCCTGGTTTTGGGGATGTCATTAACCATTACTACAGTGGGATTTCAGGTAATGGTCCATAGACCGTACATCCAGACCTAGGCGACAAGGCGTGACCATCAGCTGGGAGAAACCTGCACCACAAAGCGAGAAGAAAATGATGTGGGCCTTCGCTCTATCATGACAACTGTTAAAGGGAGGATCGAGGGAGGTGGAAATAGCCTGTTATTAATATAGCATTAGCATATGTTCATATTTTAGTACCGTCATGGAAGTCAGTGAGTCATAAAAACTGAATTATGTGTGTGTATGTAACCAGGACCTTTTTTTAGATACCTTCAAGTACGACAGTATTTGGGTGAGGTGAGAACTTCTGAGCCGGTGGCCTCAAATGATGATCTCATACAGGTTTTTATTCAGGCCTATAAACATGAGTCCAAAAGAGTAGTGTCTAATGTATACAAGGCCTTGGTTTCAGCCAGGACTACCAACACAGAGTAGGCCTATAAAATGGAGATTACTATATCACTACAGTAGATGATTGGGAAAGGAATGTGTAAAACACAATGAACGTCCACCAACTCAAGAATGTGCAGGGAATTCCGTTGGAAGAACCTATATGACCTAAAAAAACCTAAAATTTAATTAATTGTATTAATCTGTAATATATTAATAAAAGAGCCCTTTTCTTTTCCTTTGTTTGACTTATTTTTGTCTTTCCTTGTTTTTTACTGTTGTGTTTTTCTTTGTCTTTTTTGCTGTCCTTGTTATCCTTTTCCTAATAAAAAAGAAGCTTTGTGTGATGATGAACCCCTCGGTCTTTGGGGATGGAGCCTATGCACAGCAGTAAAATCAATTGGATCCGATTTTAATTACACAGCTCAGCACTATATTACAGAATCTTATTAGCCTGTTCAGATTTCCACGCTTGTTAAATCAAACGTGTAATTCAACACACTCAACACAATCAGACCCCATAGATACCCCCCTCCCCAAATGCCAATACAAAGTTCCATATCGCCAACGCCTTCCTCTCTGCTCCTTCATCCGCCCTCATGTTTAGTTATACCCTGTCTTCTTCCTCCTCAGTCACCATGCCATAAAATACTCACTCCCTCTATTACAGAAAACAGACCCGAGTTGCACCTGTACTTGGTGCTCTCTTTTTTTTCCCTCCACCAAATCTCTTTGCTGAAAATAGCTTGAGGTTGTAGGTCTGCTATTTTCAGTCAATGTTTACCCCAAAAATATAGGGATGATGCGGCTCAAGTGGTCAAGGAAATGGGAAAATACCATCCGACTTAAAGGACAACTTTCATTTTTTTCCACCAAGTTTCATGTTTTAGGTTGTTATTAGAGGAAGTAAAAGATGAGTGTTAATTGTTTTTCATTTGCTGCTTTCTTTCGTTTTAGGGATTTTAGCTCTTTTTGACAGGGGGGGCGGGGGCATTCGAGCATGGGGCTAAATATGTATTTTTGTACAACATTTTATGGTGATTTATTTTTTTATTATTTACTATAGTCCTAATAAACCCCAGGAAATTACATCTGGCCATGGAAGATCACAGGATCTACTGAATATGAAGGTAGCCTACTGGGGGAAGGCTTATACTGTGTGTGTATAGGCTCAATATGTCAGTTTGTAGACATACAAAGATCTTGTGATCTTTTGTGGCCAGATGTAATTTCTTGGGGTCTAGTAGGACTATAGTAAATAAAATAAAATGAAATCGCCATAATATTGTGAAAAAATACATATTTAGCCCCATGCTCGAATGCCCCCGCCCCCTTGTCAAAAAGAGCTAAAATCCCTAAAACGAAAGAAAGCAGCAAATGAAAGAAATTTAACACTCACCTTTTAGTTTCTCAAATAACAACCTAAAACATGAACCTTGGTTGAAAAAAACTAAAGTTGTCCTTTAACCACTTCAATACAATTACTTCTTTGTTTAGTTTGTTGTATGTAAAATATTAAAAAAGTTGATCTACAGCCAGGCTCACAACACATCACATAGCAAAAGCTTGTAGACTTCCTATTTTTCTCGAATATTCATTCATTAATTCTTACCAAATGTTCTCCTATTATCACATGCCCAAAATAGGGATGCTAGGGTTCATGTGGTTAAGTAGTTTGCTCTGCAGGGCCTCTAGGCGCCTGTACACTACAGTGCATGCTGGGATTGGAATCCACCATGTGTTCTTGCTTCACTCATCAAAGTCATCCATGTGTAAATTGACGATTAATGGATTTTACTTGTAATCAACACAGCAGGCCTGCATTCGTTAACCATGGACCAGAACACCAGGTGGCACTGACTTATATGTCCGTAATTGACAGAAATTGACTGGCTGCATTGATTCTGTGAGAATAGAACAGGGAACTCCATTTCTCTCTTCACTGCGTGTATATTCCTTCTTCCCGTTTAGTTGTCTTCATTCTCTCCCCACTGTGCACTTGATGGCAGTTTGCAGCCCTGGATCAGTTTCATTAAAACATTTGGCATGCAGCAGCAACCAGCAGTGAAGAATCTGGAGCAGGCAGCAAGCGATACAGTAGCGCAAGAGAATAGTGCTACACTTGCACTTTGTGATTTGTATATTCTCTCTCTTTCCCTCTCTTTCTTTCTACCCCCGACCCCACCACCCCTTGCTGTGCTCGGCACTCTGTCTGCAGTTGCACATGCTGATAATTTGTAGGCTTAAATTGCAACAACGTCAGTATAGAAGACTAAGAGAGACTGCAGGGGACATGATCATCTTTTGTGAGGAGACTTTAGATTTAGAAAACCATAGCCTGATCACAAGAATGGCCTAGTCTACAGCAACGCTGCTTAAAGTATGGCCTCTACTACTTTTCTTTCCTTTTTTCTATAGTTAACACCTCTTGGAAGCATGACTTTTGACTATATACGTAGAATGTTATGTGCAGAACTTGCCAGAGCGGTGTTGAGTAAAAACAGAGAGAAGGGCTGGGGCGGTGGCGGTGGTTTGCTCTTCACCACGGCTCGTGACGTCATGTTGTAGTTCGGTGGTCACCCCACCACTGAAAATCCAGACTATGCATGAGCCTAAAGGCCTATTCATAGTCTGGATTTTCAGTGGTGAGGTGACCACCGCTCCGGTGGTGAGCTGACCACCGGAGCTGAAATAACGTTGAGCGGTGGTGAGTAAAAACAGAGAGAAGGGCTGGAGCGGTGGCGGTGGTTTGCTCTTCACCGCGGCTTGTGACGTCATGTTGTAGTTCGGTGGTCACCCCACCACCGAAAATCCAGACTATGTATGAGCCTTTAAGGAAGCTGCCATTTCCGTTCACGGAAAAAATATTTTTGTATTTTCTTTCCTGCTAAGCAACATGCTATATACAGTATGCTTAGATGATTTATATTAGAATAAATTTGCGCTTAAGCATGATTGCTCTTCCGTTGGTCCAGACTGTATGATGAAGCATTTGGAAATTGCGAGAGTCAACAGTCTAGACACTAGGCACAGAGCAATGCAGCAGGCATGGGATTTAGCAGGAAATTAAAACAAAATTAGGTGATACACGATGGTGGTTTAAGGAAGTAGATATGCTGAACTAAAGATGTCCACCTGCTGCATCACACAACTTTTTGCCTCAAATAGTTCAATATACCCATAATCTCCACAACTGCATGAATGTCTTTCATATATAAATCTGTACATAGAACCTGATAGTATTAGTACGTAGTTTTACTCTGTTATGTGCAGACCAAGAGTGTAGACAATATTGTGTGGATAAGACAGAGTTTAGACAATATATGATATGATCTGAGTGCAGCTTGACAACACCACTGCTGTTCTTGTCCACTTGGGGGGATTTTGCATTCAAATTAGCCTATAAATGTACTGCATGCAACCCGATGCATCACAGATGGAAGGAAGCCCAGTGCTAAGCCTGCAGCAAACTGTATGTACTTTTGGGTAGACGCTCTCCACAGAGACCACCTCCAAAAACACACTACTCTATAGCGGCTCTTTAGACTAGAGAAGCAGCAGCCATTGGAGCTGAGCATTGAGTGGTTCACTGGTCTGACAGGAATGCATTTGCAGGAATTGCAGGAAGATGGGTCGGCGAGAGAGAGACAGACAGAGAGACAGGAATACCCACACTGAATCCATTAGCCTCATGGTACCAAACGGGAATATGAAACAGAAGAGAGGGACAGAAGGAAGGAAGGAAGGAAGGAAGGAAGGAGAGGGAAGGGGGAAGGAGGGAAAGAGGAAAGGAGGAAGCGAGGGATAAGTACGAGATGAGAAAACAGTCAGAAACTGATCTAGAAGGTCAGTGCATTTGAAAATAGCTATCCGTCTGCCTGACCGCCTGGCCACCATAGGTGGGCGCGGTGGTGGTGGTGGGGGGGTTTTCTTGTTGGTTCGTGCCTCAGCATTGAAACCCCAGCCCCCAACACCACCCCACCCCAGTTCACGGTACCTCTGCCCAGAGCCACGCACGTCACCATGGCAACGGTGTGGCCCCGGCTCGGTCCCGGAG
The DNA here is from genome assembly GCF_964188405.1 of Protomyctophum parallelum. NCBI lineage: Eukaryota > Metazoa > Chordata > Actinopteri > Myctophiformes > Myctophidae > Protomyctophum > Protomyctophum parallelum. The sequence continues at coordinate 28,536,499 of NC_139718.1, read as the reverse complement.
ACAGTGGAAGTGACGGGGGCGATCTGTGTGCGTTCCGTCTGGCTCATTATGTGGTGAATGGAGTGAAACAGCCAAGGGGTGCATTTGTTCTGCGTGGACTCCCCCTCAGCTGCCAAGCGTCCGTCTATTTATAGAAATGGACTGGGGGGAAAAATAGGGGGGGAAATGAAGAAGAAACTAAATAAAATAAATAGGGACCATTTCCGTGTGTGTGTGCGGCTGTGTCTGAATTATAATGGTCAAACAATCCTGAGATCTTTGAATTTCTCTGAGGCTTTCACCCCCCGTGATATGGGAAAGATAAAAGGCAAGTCCTTATATACAGTATATGCATGAATGCATACGCATTCACACTTTTCATATATGCCTCATGCATACATTCATACTGTGCGTATGCAAAAACGTCTAATTCACGGTGACAGACAGGAGACATTCCGTCTCACTTGTGATGACAAGTCAACGTTGATGGCATACAGAACCTGAAGTATTCTCTCATCTCTCAGAAGATCTGCCACCAGACAAGCTACAAAAAGTATCTGTCAAAACAGGAGCAAGATGTGAAAGGTGGCAAGGAATTGGTTACACCACAGAGGCAAGTCAATAAACTCACTTATACTGGTCCATTTCTCAGGTAATTAGGCTGGCAGGTGGGTGTACTATTAAAACCTGCATGGGTTCTGCAGTGACAAAAGCTGTATTATCAATTCAGAATGGGAAAGAAAGGTGACTTAAGTGACTTTGAATGTGCCATGGTTTCTTCTCTTATCAATTTTATGACTCCAAATGTCCATGTCCAAATAGGACTCCCTGTTTTCTTCCATTGTATCATTTATTTAATTATGGCATGTAAGTGCATTTTGCTTTCATTCTGTTCTCTGGTGTGTTGCCACTAGAGCTGCACGCAGATGTTGCTTCAATGTTACAGGCTTTGAAAGGTTGACAAACCTTGGACTGGAACATCACTGGTGGTTACTGTGGAGCCTTTCCACAGGCAGGCTATGATGGCCTGGCAACATCCTGTTAGAATGGTGGAGAACAAACTTGGCTCTCACCCCCTCAGAATTAATTAGCTCTCCTATAGCCGCAGAAGAGCGTGGTAAATATTGAATTTGATTTCTTCTTTTCTTAGCCTTTCACTATGAATATTTTATACCGTTTTCTTGCATTTTGGAATGAAAAATTTAACAGAACGTGAAAGACGCCCTGAATTACCCTCCACGCCCCTGCACTTGTCATGCATCATGACCACACATTTATGATAGTCATCCCCTTGGAATGTGTGGTCCATTTTAGTCTCTGGAGTCCATGTACAGTAGAAGCTGTATGGCATGGGTAATTAGAAAGGCCGCTGGTTCAACACACACACAAACCCCAATTTACACTATAATACAAACTACAAACTATAGCAGAGGTAAAAACAAACTACTAAGTACTATAGATGAATAACAATTTAAGTCTGTGGACTTAAAGTGTTATTAGTCTTCTCCATCTCCTTAAGTGCTTAAGGACAAATTTATCAAAATAATAACAAAACGTTGTATAGCACCTTTCATGAAATGCAGCTCAAGGTGCATTACAGTGCAATAGAGAAAAAAAAGAAAAGAAAAGGTGTAAAACAATATTAAAATAATAGCAGTAATGCAATACAGTGAGGACATGAATACCAATAAGGATTTTAAAAGCTCAATTAAAAGAAAGTGTAGAAGTAGGTCTTGAGCTGTGCTTTGTTTAAAAATATCTACAGAGGCAGCCTGTCGGACGTATAGTGGGAGTTTGTTCCACGCCGTCAGCCCGTAGAAGCAGAAAGCTGCTTCACCAAGGTATTTTTAGTTAACATTTTTAGACACATTGAGCAGGCTAGCAGTGGAGGACCTGAGGGGGCGGTTTGGGACATATCTAGGTAGGCAGTCATGTAGGTAGGAAGGTGCGAGTCTGCGAGCCCATTGAGAGCTAAGTAAAATACATTTAAAATAAATCCTAAAAACAACTGTGAGCCAGTGCAGGATGTATAAGTAATATGTTCCCTCATCTTAGTTTTAGTTAAAACTCTGGCTGCCACATTTTGGACAAGTTGACAAATCTGTCAGTTGTTTTCTTTGGCAGGCCATAAAAAGTGCATTACAGTAATCAAGTCGGAAAATAGGCGTGAATCAGCGATTTTTTCATCGTCCAACGACAGATAGGCTCTGATTCACGCAATATTTCTAAGGTGAAAAAAGGCAATGATTAATTTGTGTGTATTCAAATTCAATTCAGAATCAATAATGACCCCCAAGTTCTTTACTGTAATTTAACTTTCTACAGTCAGGTTGCCAAGTCTACTTATTGATTCTTTCTGCTCACTAGAACCAATTCTGAGAACTTCTGTCTTATCCTCATTCAGCTTGAGAAAGTTCATCCAGCATTTGATGCTGGACAGACAGGTCAACAACAGGTCTAAAGCACATGGATCGTCTGGAGCTACAGAAAGATATACTGTAGCTGGGTATCATCAGCATAGACATGGAAATTAACTCTGTGATCGTTAATAAGTTCTCCCAGCGGCAGTATGTACAGGGAGAACAATAAAGGACCAAGAATTGAGCCCTGTGGAATACCAGAACCAATGTCGTGTTTGTCTGAATCAAACTCAGCTAGATTGACAAAATAACTTCTGTTATGGACTTGAGAGGGAAAAGATGCTTAAACTGCACCACTGTTTCCGATATAAAAAAAAATCAACAAAATCCTCAAATGAGATTTGATATCACTGGAGTGAACAGCTTGACATCATTGCTACTAAACAACGAAAGTCACTTCGCACACTAGAGGATTAAGTCTAAGCTGATGCCAAGTAAAAAACAATCATTATAAACTACTCTCCACCTTGTTTTTAATATATCTTGACACTTGCTTTGGGAATGTAAACGTATGTTTTCTCATGCCAATAATGCTTCTTTGAATTGAATTGTTTGCCAAAAAAAGAAGAAATTCCTTCTACTGTGCAAAACTTATTTGGCAAATAGGCAATCATTCCAATCTCACAATGATAAGAGCACAATTAAGCAACAATACTAGCTTATTAAGATTACAGATCCTCTGAAAGGGTAGATGAGGTGCATGCCCGCGCTGCATGTTTGTATATTATGAAAGATTCAACTATAGAGCTACATGTTAAAAAAATGCATGGATATAAGATAGATGGATTCAAATGAAGACATAAGGAATGTGAAGAGTGATGCTAATGGAGAACAAGTGTCAGAAATGATTAGGAGTCCTATTGTCCCTTACTGTACAGCACCTAGTGGCAGCCAACTGGAAGGTTCTTTTGTTATAAAAAATAAAAAGGGTGAGAGCAGGACAGACCTAATGCTTAGTGGTTGATTTGTTAAGTAAGGTAGGTAAGCTGGAAATGTGAGGGCACAAAAGGATGGCGCTGGTGGACATTGATTGTCCATTAAATACAGCGATTTGTATCTGTGAGGTAATATACCAGCTTAAATGACAATAATACATCATACGCTAGAGGCTAGACAATCAGGAAGTTTAAGAGCAATTGCCCAAAGGGTCTTCATCAGTGTGGGGTGCTGACGCTGTCTTTTTTAATGCAATTTATTAAAGGTTCTAGGCTAAAGTATACAGGGTCATTCATTGAAATCAAACCTGTTCAGACAGAACCTACTTTTTTATGTGGGATTGTGTCTGCTAAAGGGGCTTGATCAAGCAACCATCCTACACACTTGTCTGGTAGTCAAAGGACCTTGTGATTAGAACATGAATAGATACTATATCCCCACACTTCTTAGAACAAAACAATTAATCATTAATTTATCATTTTAGTCTCTCTGGATAAAAGCATCAGCAAATCTGCAGCAAGCAAGGACACAATTCATTGACCCACACTTACCATCTACTGCCAAACCTACAGTATAGGCCGAATGTGAGGCTGCACACGATAATGTGAGATAGGCCTATATGATGGCATTAAACCATGTACAATACACTCTACAGCACATAGTTAAGTAGATGGCACATCTGTTATAGTATGGCGTTGTTGGTAAGACTAAGACTAAGCTATGAGCCTTCTTTTCTAGAGAGGGAGCCCAGACATTGCAGCAGTTTTGATTTTAAGACAGTATATCTAATCAAAAACAGCCCAGGGGGTGCCCGCGGAGGATCCACAATAAGTGTGTGAGGTTAGACTTCCCAGCACGTGGGATGCTCTATTTTAGGACGTATTTGGAGATACCTGGCTGTCAGGGCAGGAGATACCTGGCTGTCAGGGCAGGAGATACCTGGCTGTCAGGGCAGGAGATACCTGGCTGTCAGGGCAGATACCTGGCTGTCAGGGCAGATACCTGGCTGTCAGGGCAGATACCTGGCTGTCAGGGCAGGCAACTTTTCTTTTTGAAGGATGACTACAATGCTTTGCTTCGCCGTGTTTTGATCCGTTAATCCGGCTACAATGTTTCTTGATTGCCATTTTGTCATTCAGATCTATTAGGTGGATTATGGAGGATTGCCAGTGCATGCTAGCTCAGACTAATGCTTAAAACCTCAACGATGACAAAGGAGCTCAGTGGGAAAGATCCACATTTGGGCAAACTGAAAATAATCTTCACGTATAAACTGGTGGCTCTGTGCCTTTGTCATGAATATCAAAAGCTAAAATAAGACTGTTAGAACTGCAACACTGAAGACATTTTATATAAATAAATAAATAAGAGTCACAGTACAAAAAATCACACCGTGTGAACTGAGTGGTGCAACTCCCCTCTCCCCCCTCCTCTCTCTCTCATTAGCAGGCAACAGTGCTGCACTGTCTCTCTGTTTCTGGCACAACGGCGCCCCTACTGGTACTAATAGTCATACTCGTGCTCAGTCACATGGGTGCATGGGCGGGTGGGTTAACGTCACATAGATAGGCGGACACGGACATTGCTATTCCTTGGAGTGGTTGCACCACTCCAAAAATTGGGCTCTTATAATAGGGTAGCAATCACAATTCTCCACTCAGCTATTGAGCCCAGGCATTTATTCCTGTGGATCAAGTCATCTTAGATTTCAAGTTGAATGGGTTCACTAGTTAAATTTCTCCCTCTGGTCAATATCTGTAGCCATGTATCCACATTGGATGCAGTGGAGCACAGCAAAAGTTGTGCACAAAAGTTGTGCACTTCTTTTTTGTGAGACAAGCAAGCAAAGGTACCATTTCTATAATGAGCATACTAAATCTAAGGCATTGCAAAGTAATAAATGTCAGTGGAATTAGCGCTGAAGCATATAAAGATGCAAAAGAACCTTGGTCTGCCGTTTTATTTACACCTACATACCTTCAACAGGTAAATCAACACAATATCACTGAAAGCAAAGGCTCAAATGAAAACAAATGCTAAAGTTCCATTGGTATAAATACATTATTTATTGCTGGAAATCATAGAGATTGAATATCATCTTCTCCACTTTCTCTCTGTGTGCATGTCAGTGTAAGGCATTGACCAATACTCAATTACGCCCCCTACTGGACATTTCTTTAAACCATGGGCTAAGGAAAGAAACACCATGATCAGCTAACTGCAGCGAGTGGGATGTGGGAGCTTTAAATACACTATCCAATACACACTTCTTTAACTTATAACACCAACATCAAAACTGCATCAAAGTTTAAGTTTGTATGAATTATATTTCCCCCAGGCCACAGGTAGCCCAAGACTCAAGGTCAGAGGAGACCTCAAAATATTACAGTGCACAATTACAAACAGTACATTCTCGAGGTGAGCCAAGGCAAAAACAATAGGAGCCTGTGCCCTGGGCTTGTCGGCATCAGAGATAATTGGCTCTCAACAGTGCTGTTGCTACAGTCCACCCTGGTTTTTGTTTCTCAGGCTGCAGAGTATAAAGTATGTTTGGTATTTTCCCGGGTATCAAGGCTCTTTGTTCAAACTGGCACGCTGCTGCTCCTGATAGTCCTTGGAGTTCTCCCAGGGACGAGGGCCACGAATGTTCTTCCAGCCGTCCAAGTTCCGGTCCCTCAATTTCTGCATAAGAGAAAATAATCCAACAGTAGGTTAGGGGCTTTACTTGCTGTGGCCAAGAGTGTTAAGATTCCAGGACTGAACCAGATCATTGTCAATTCTTAACAGTTTGCTCTGTACACAAATAATGCTTGTATGAAAAGGTCCACCTGCAGTTCTTGATTAGACTTCAATGTCCCACTGAAATACATTGGAGATAGCAGGACTGGGTCCTAGCAAACTCCCATGGCTATATTGTGTAATGAACAATAAGAAACATTTAACATTGAGACATCGAAAGAGTTTTTATTGATTGTATCTTTCAAGAGCGTAAAAGAAAATAATTCATCATCTGTTACTTCCCCTTTAGCCTATAATTGATTCTTGAAGTCTTATTTCAATATAGGACATGTACACACAAATGGTTATCTTTAAGTTTCTAGGATAGGTATGCCATTATTAAAACTTTCGGTATCTGCAATTATTCAGATGATTTTTAGCTACTTTAAAAATGGTCCTCCCATTTTTGGGCAAGTCATATGCGAAAACTTCAAAACCAACTTATCTAGTTTGTAGATCACTTTTTTGTATATTGTATTGCTTTTAAAATAGCGCTTAATTGGTTAAAATTAAATGAAGTTCAGTTTGTACCAATTTAACAGTTAAATTTTCCCACCATCAGAGCCAAGACTACAACTGGACTGCTTTCATCCAGCATCCCACCCGAGGGCATCCTAAACCTTCCTGTCGACTCTTACCTCATACTCCTCCTCCAGAATGACTGACTGCTTCTCCATGTTCACTTTGGCCTCCAGGGAAGGGTCCAACTGGGAGAGTGGGGAAGAGAGCAAGAGACAGTGATTAAGCTGGATGGCTTGGTGGCAAATGCTCACACACTCACATACACACAGTAAGTGAAACAAACAAAATGTTTCAACGAAATGAAGCAAGAAAGCATCATTCAAGCAAGACAGAAAGTCTGGAGTGCAGAGGATGAAGGAGGCTTTCCTTGTCAGAACAAGATGTAAATTATTCTGCTTGATTTGGCAAACCATTGGAAGCTTCACTAAAACCCTGTCGGCTTTGGATGTCCAATGGTTTGGTGAAACAAGGTTTCTTTGGCGAGAGACGCCCTCAGCACAGAGAAGTCGTCCAACGGAATGCTGCCACTGGTTTTTCTTTTTGTAATTTAAATTGATTCTGCCTCTGCTCTGAATAGATATTTATTTATTTTGAATCCATTCTTTTTAATGAGTTCTAATATTTCACTGCAATAATGTTACAATTACACTAGTGGCTGGCGATATTCAACATGTCATTTGTTTTAATAGGCCTCTTATTGCCATCCACCCACTCACTCACCCACACACCAAGAAACAAACGCATGCCTATAGAGACAACTACAAAGCAACTACCACAAAATGATCATGCAGCATCCAGTGCACCACAATTAACTGCCATGGTAATGACTGTAGAGTTACTATTAATATTACATTCTACCAAATTCCAGAATGAGAAACAGAGGCCCATCTCAAGGAAAAACCTTGAGATGGGTTCGGTCTCGAAGGGGACACACATGCCTGTTTTGGGGTTGAATTGATTTCACTGCAAAAGCAAATTGGGTCCTACTACACCGACTAAAGCCTGACATGTATGCCGTAGTACGATTATGCTGCATCTTGTCTGAAGATAGCAAATAATAAGTTATTTATATTGCACTTTACATTTGAAACAAATCTCCAAGTGCTATAGTACATCTTTAAAAAAAAATCGGGTTTATAGGGTTTAAAAAACTATTAAAAGAAATCAATGGGGACAAAGAAAATCTGGGGATTAAAATGCGAATAGCTAACCGAAAGCTTTCAGGATGAGAACCCCCATTGGGGTTTTTACCATTCAAGACGGAAACACCTTTTGGGGTTCTTGTTGCTATGTACAGTATATACAGTAGCAACATAACATTTTTGTAATTTAATAAATATTTGAAGTTTTTCAGAAAACTTTTCAGGAAAATTTAGAAGCTGTTTTTAGAATCGGCCTCAGTCCTAAATGGGTTAGAAAGGATCTACAGGCTCACAATAGGTGGCATTGTAATGTGTTGAGCTTATACTTGTAGATCTGCCATTTACAGTGCACAACTCCATCATATGACGAGTATAAATTAAGCATTAGTTCTCAAGACAGTGGCTTGGGAGACTAACTAGGTCAACATCTCAGAGGCCATCGAGTAAAGAAAAAAAAAAGAATCAGTCTGTTAGATGGTAATGTATTCAAAGAGTGCATGTGTGTATGTGGGGGGCGGGCTGGCATGAGTGGTTTTAGCTGCATGTGGTTTGACGTGTGGTTTGTCACAAGATGTAGATGTATGTATTGGGACTGAAAGATGAGGGTTCTGAGTGCATGCATGCATGCACGCACACGCCGTTTATATGTACATACATACATATAAACGTTACAGTAGTGTCTTCAAACCATAGGGTTTTAAGGAGAGTCTGGCCGGCTGAGCAAATGGCGGGGCATTTGTCACTACAGACTACACTGTGAAATCATTTCGAACATTTTCAAAAGTTGTCACAACACGATAGTCACAATATCGATAGATAGATATTGTGACATTTGATTCTGTCCAATAGGGATATTACTGTGTACTCACCACATCCACAGCCTACTCAGATTATAATGGCATCTAATATGGAGTCGTTATATGAATCGCCAAGACATCTTTTTTTAATGGAGCGATTCAGGGCTGGAGCCAGGCTACCGACTCACCCTAATAATCAGTGCCCATGAAGCCTGAACTGGTATGTCTTCAGCATTTTAAGTGTTGGATATGTATTATTAATACCAATAACAATTAAAACAATATTTTATGAAGCTGCAATAATGTATGTTGTGTTTGAAAATAATTTAGTCCTTCATTGGTTGCACAGAGCTTTTGCAGTAATGCAGTCTTGGCAGACTGTGTGCTATTTTTATACTGTATGATCTCTGTCAGGTTTCAGTGATACTAGAATCGTGACTCTTTAGTCTAGAAGCAATGATGTTGTCTTACCACTAGGAGGCCTAGTTGCACAGTTGAACAGGATTAGAAATTCATGACAGTTTCTACCTAGGCTGGGAGTTCACGCCACATCTCCAGATAAGTACAAAAAAGTACTACTTAACTATAGCAAAAAATAACAGTTTCTTATTATCAGTCCAGAATTAACAAGCTGAATGTGAATAAATTAAAATGAGAAGTGACTGAAACCTTTTTTCTTATCTTCTGGGCATCATATCGGATTTGTGTAAACTCCTTCAGTCCAAAGGAACCTCCAATGATGAGCACCTGAAATGCAAAACAAAAGATGTGAATTTGACTTGATTACACACTCGAATTTGTCAGAACATATTAATTTATGTTCCCATCCCAGGCATACCTGCCATCCTCAGACCGTCAGATTTTACAGAGGCCAGTTTCGAATTGCAGCCGTCCGTAGGTGCCCTTTGAGAGCGGTTTTAGTCAAGGGATTCGCATGTCTTAATGACTGTTGGTAGGGCGTTCCACATTTTGGTGGCATAGGAGCGAAAATAATTTAGTCCCTTGTTTGTGCCGAATCTGGGTTGTACATGGTTCGTTGCACTTCCTCTGGTGTTGTGGGTGTGGACTTCATTAACATTAAGGAAGTATCTAGACAGGTACATGGGTATCTTGGTGGTGTATCTCTTGTGGACCAGACCCATTGCAAGATGCTGCACTCTGTCGTCGACCCTAAGCCATTCCAGCCTGTCAAAGTGGGCAGGGGTGAGGTGGGTTCGGGGGGTGAGGACAAGTAGGAGCCTGACCAGTTTGTTTTGGGAAGTCTGGAGCCTAGTTTTAAGGGCCTTTGAGGTGCTGTGGTACCAGGAGGGGCATGCATAGTCAAAGAAACCTTGTATGAGGGCTCCTGTTAAGGTCTTCAAGGTGTTTTTGTTGACCAGTGAGGAGATCCTGTAAAGGAATCTTGTTCTTTGGTTGACCTTTTTGATTACGTTGGTGGCCATTTTATCACCGGAAAGATTAGCCCCCAGGATGGAACCTAGGTAGGTATTGGGTAATTTCATCTTTACGTGTGATAACATTGTCACCCACTCTAACCAAGAAGCCATTTGCCTTGCTGAGATTACAATTGGATCCAAAGAGAATGGATTGAGTTTTTCCCAGGTGTAAAGATAGTTTGTTAACAGCGAGCCAGGTGCAGATTCTACTGAGTTCAGAGCTGAGGGCCTTTTCAACCTGCAGTTTATTCCTGTCCGAGACTAGCAGTGCCGAGTCATCTGCGAACAGGTCAGGAACAAGTTGCAGTCACAAGCTGTGTCAAGATATCCCTGCATCGGTAGAACGGGGGTTAAGCCGTCCGAAAACAGTGGCGAAAACCCTTTCCGCAGTATCGTTTCCAAAAAGTAAAGATATTTCTGCCTAGCTACAAAGGATAAACTTAGGACAGGCAGGTAACATTTTTAGACAGGGGTGAAACAACCACTTACAAAGCCTATGAAGTCAGCCTGCCCTGTACCATGTTTTCGCTTTTTATATATACTTTATTGAAAATTATTCAGGTTTACAATTTATGCAAAATGACATATATACACATAAATTACCCAATCCAATCATGCGGAAGCAGTACTGCATGCAGACGGCCGGGGGTTGACCGGCCACAGGCTGACTAATATGCAATTTAAGCCCGATTTAAGCAATCCAATCCTGTCTAAACATGCCTGTCCTAAGTTTATCATTTGTAGCTAGTACTTACTTTTTGGAAACTAAGGTATACTGCTAAAAGGGTTTTGGCAAAAAGCATATAGTGAGATTGTGGTAATCTTTAAAAGCTTGGCAATAAGTCAGGCTATCATTTTGATAAATACTAAGGCGTTAAACATGTTTATAAATATACAAGCGCGCGCGCGCGCACACACACTCTCTCTCTCTCTCTAACAGCATAACATAATTCGTAGCTTTACTATGTTAGAAAAGCATACACTAATATTAGCCATGGTTCACATGACGCTATAACAGTCATGTTTCAGGGCTAACACAGTAACACTCATGTAAGTACAATTGGCTAGCTAAAGATTTAACGTTAGTAGAAATAGAACAAACAATTTACCATCATAGGCACGCCATATTGGACAGTTTTGTTTTTTTGAAGAGCCTTCAAAGTATTCATAACTTCTTTGTAGTAGGATGCTTGCTTCAGGTCACCATAGCAGTCACAGGACGCATTTCCTGAATGGGTCCTTCGCCGTAAACATTCCGGAAAGGCGAGAGCTCACATTTCGTTCCGCCTGAAATGGTCAGTAGTAGTAGCCTACTAAGTAGATTCGAGCCGCTGGTCGCCTAATCCGAGTTCCCAGAAGTTTTATTTATTTTACTGGTCGCCTCGTCAAAAATAAATAAATAAAACAGAAGCGCTTTAACTTCCTCACAATCACATTAGGTAATTTAGGTCTGCCACAAAAGCGAAAAGTGGCATCGTCTGCATCGAGCCAGCCTGCCAAGGGTAACCTGTGTTGTAGGTATTACAATACGTTTAACCAGCTTTACTGTACCTAGTGTCGATAGTAGCCTACATGAACCTGGGCTGGTGGTGTCTGATGTAGCCTCTTCCTCTTCTCCCCTAGCTGGTACATCTTGAGACTCCAGTGAGCAAGCTGCATGGCATGGATAGGGAACTATAGCTCTACCACATGGGCCAGGCAGCTCTGCTTCCTCAGTCACATTCATCATTCGGCTCCGGGAGTAAATTTTCCTCCGCTTCCCCTTTCTTCTGTTGGTATCTCAGATACTTCACACACTTGGAAAGACTCACTCACTTTGAAGATAATAGAAATATGCTATGCAGTGACTATAGTAGCTACTATTGTTCCTGCCTGGGGTTGAAACATAGAGTTGAAAGCATGGTTCTACTGGGGTGCGTTCAATTCCCCTAATGAGGATCCCCTGTTCGCTGTCCAAGGTGCTGAAAGCAGGATAGGTGGTTCCCAGCAAATCAGTTATGATTGTTATACTCTGGAGTCTGGATACGCAATTCAAACTTTGCTCGCGCAGACAGACGCGCAAATAATAGAATTGCCGTTTGGGTTATTTGCCTACCTCTCATATGTAATCATGGATTACGTTTTTATTTGACAGGAAGAAATGTAAAGATTTTCATAATAAAATAGGCTACTCACCCTTTTGCCATCTAGTGGTCTGTACGTGACCTACAGCAGCTTCTGTATGCACTATTAATTTATCTACATCTGCTACCTTCAACCCAGCTGCCATCATGTACCATGATACAGTATCTTCACTCAGGCCAGAGTAATGCAAGTTACATTTACCCAACATTTTTTTGAGGAGGAGTTCTGGAGACCCAAAACCCCGATGACCATGGGATACATCACTGAGGATACGTCCCAGGTGCATCCATGCAATGCGTTGTCGTTCTTAGGTATTCTATAGTGACTGATAGGACAACCAGGTATAGTCTGGTGACCACCGGAGAGACTGGTGACAGCCGGAATGTAGACAGCACTCGGGAGCAGTATGGGTTGACACCCCTGCCTGTGTCTTCCGTGAGGAGGAAGCCCAAAAAGTCCTTGGTGAGGCCTTTAGGAGTGCCATTCAAGCCGCAAACAGAGCCTGCAGCACCATCTTTGCACAGGTGGAGCCTGCAGAACCATTGTGGCTCAAGAATCCACCACTACTGATTCTGAATGAAGTGTCTGGTGCTGGGAGTCTGGTGCAAACGCACAGGTCCTGGTCCATAGCAGGAGTGGACCTGGTGACTAGTAGGAGGGGCCCGGACAGGAGTCAACCCACAGAGCCTAGTCCTTCCGACGGACTGTGTGGCCCTGTCTTTCCATAGTGGGTCTGATCGAGGGTAGCTACTGGGATGTAAGTCAGGACTTGATTACCCCGGCTGGGTCACATGAGTGAGGGGTATGATATTCACGTGACCCGAAACCCTGATGACCTTGGGATACATCACTGAGGATACGTCCGAGGTGCATCCATCCACGCAATGTATTTTCGTTCTTGAGGGGCTCGTTCTTGTATGTGCACAAACTTTGTCCTACACAAACATTAACTTTTTCCCATTCCCATTAAACAAATTTCCATCAGTGTCTATTTTACATCATGATGATAAGACGGGTGTCTTAAGACTTCCAGTCTAACCAACATTACATCTTATCCCCTCAAGTCTATAGCTTGTTACCTTCAATGAAAATAGCAGAACGACAGGCTCACAATGTGCCACACTGAGCCAGGATGCATCATGTGACAAAATGCATTCTATGAGGGTGGATTCTGCCAATGCATTTCAAAATTGAAATGCATTGGCAGAATCCGCCCTCATAGATAGAATAAGAGTGTGGTGTGACCTTAGCCTGTAAGTGCCTTCCAAATGTTTCTGACAAACAAAAAAAGCATAATGAGAGCAACATCCGATTAGGACTCAGGAGTGACATGTTGAGGGACCTCTAGCCTTACTATAATGCTTTCTGTCCTTACCATGTGTTAGGGTAAAGGAGGACACTTCCACCACCTATGTAATGTAGCCTACTTGTTCCAGGCAGGGAGGCATCTCTGTAGATTCAATACATTCTCTTGTACGTTTATCCCAAATGATTTTCTTGAAGTATTCGTTTCGAGTGCCACACAGAGAATGAAGAGAACATATTGAATTTTTTTCTTTATTACAATTTCTCTCTTTTCAATCAGGTGAAGAAAAATACCTTCTTTTTTTTGTTCTGTATAATAAAATATGTTAACTTTATTCATTTTTTATGAAGAAAAACAAAACAATGACAAGAAAATAAAAACTGAAAACAAAACAAAAAATGTTTTTCTCTCTCCCTCTTTGTAAACCTGGAGAGCTGCTGCTGCATTGCGTGGGAAGCAAATACAACAAGACAAGGGGGGTGCGAGGGAGCGGTGAAAGATGGAACGAGGCTGGAACATGGAGAAGGTATGGAGGAAGGAGGTGAAGGAGAATGAGGATTATGACAAAGATAAGGCCCGATAGACATACAAAAGAAAAAGCTTGTGCCCAATTTATATGCCGTCCCATGATGACGTCGCTGGGCCGAAAAGACAGTGGCTCACGATGCCCTGCGTTGTTAGTTTCTAGATCGGTTCTTTTCGGCAAGCGATAACGTCATGCAATGGAGTATAAATTGAGCTATAGTAGGACAGGGTTTGTGGTGACGTGAGGGGGAGGCAGCCAGAGGGTGATGAGAGCAGGTGGAGCTGGTGGTCCCAGATTCAGGACTAACTGGCAGTGGGGTCTCTCAGAGGTCGCTCTCTCCGTACAGAGCGGTGGAGAAGGACATGTAGTCGAGGGACCCGGGGATGGCGTCGTGGCCCGTGTAGGGGGCCATGCGGGCAATGCAGTACTCCGCCTGGTCAGGTGGTAACTCCCGGCGCAGCTCGTCGGCTAGGATGTAGTTCTGGTAAGGACAATTGAAAAGTTGGAATTACAAAAAGGTTTGAGAACCACTGATTTTGAAGGCATTTTGTAGAATCGGCCTCAGGTTAAACGTCAAATAAGGCTTGAAAAATGATGGTACCTTGTCCCCTGCCAGGACTTTGAATGAGGCCATAACTTGGTCAGCAGTGTCTGTGTCAGCGGTCTCGCGGGACATAAAGTCAATAAAGGCCTGGAAGGTGACGATGCCTAGTCGGTTGGGATCCACGATGCTCATGATGCGTGAGAACTCGGCTTCACCCTGTTGGACGGACGGACGCACACACACACACACAGGTTCCTGTTGAGCATGGCGACCATGGACATAGTCCCCACAGCAAAGAAATGAGGCAGAGACCCCCAAAGATGGACTTTCACATACAGGGAACATCCAGATTACTGCAGGTGCATCATTACGGAGATTCATATTTTCAATTATAGTACTACGTACTGCGTATAATTATTAACTATAGCACAAAAGGGTATAATAATAATACCTTGTAAAACAGTTCGCTAAATTAACCATTCATTTTCTGATCATGTTTTCCATATAACAGGTCTCATATTGTTCTGCATATTATAATTACCAGCTCCTGTCTCTTTCTGGCCAGTCATAGTCAACACGTTCTGTGTTGATCAGAACACACAGCGTTCACTTCACAGTACAGCAGTACACAGAATAATGCGCTGATGTAACGCAATGACACACAAGCAGCTGTGGGACGGTGTTCTTTACCATGTTGTAACCGATGGAGATAAGGCAGGTTTTGAAGTCTTCAGCATCCATCATTCCTGTTCTCTTCTACAAGGTCAGCAAAGGCAAAAACGAAACCAGAAGGAGAAGATAGATAATAGAGGAGTGGTAAAGATGTGTGAGGAAGGGGGGGTTGGGTTGTTTTACAAGTCAAGAATAAAAAGCAATAGTAGGATTCAGGAGGAACACCGAAAGTGTCCACGTTAGTGGATGTTGCGGGGTGGGAGGAAATTTGAAAAGAGAATAAGTTGGAAAAGATGGGTGGGGGGTGGGAAACATGGAAGAAAAAAAGGAAAGAAAGAAAAAAAAAAAAACAGTTAAACATCTTTGTGCCACCACAGAGGGGCGTCTGCAGTACCTGTGCATCGTTGGCGATATCGAAACCCAGGCTGATGAGGCAGGCCTTGAACTCCTCTGCGCCCAAAGTGCCAGAGTGATCCTGGGGGGGGGGGGCAGGTGGGGTGTTGGAGGCCAGGCGAGGCGTCACGAGGGGCCGCAGGCCATGCAGCACGCACGCACAAACATACACACACACACACACACACACACGCACATAGGGGGTGGGTAGTGAGGATGGGAGGGGCGGTGAAGGGGAGGGTTGGATGGTCGGGGAGTGTTTCATGCATAGGGGTGAAGGGTGGGGAGCCATGCACAGACACACACACACACACACACACACACACACACAACACAAGTGCATATACATTAGGATCTGGCCCAAAAACAAAAAAGGTGAACACACGGTGGCAGCATGGCTGCTGTGCGGTGCAGAGGGCATTTCCACAGGCATTAATGTGCAGAGTGGCAGGCAAGTTACAGTACTAGTCGCGTTGTCGGCCTTGTAGTGAGAAGGTTATTATTCACATCACTGTAGTGTTGACAGAGTCATGTAGTTCTTAATCTGATGATTTACTTGGATGCAAAGACACAACCTTGTTTTAATTTCTATCAGCCAAAATATAAGAAACAACCATTTAAAGATTCACTAAAGATTCACTCTTTTAACAATTTTCAAAATCTACCTCAGGAACACTGTTTATATGCACTATTGAAAAAACATCCCAACTCCAAACAACTTATATCAAAATTTGTCTCACTGTTCTCCAAACTCTCTAATCCATCAACAAACCATATTAAGGCTGCCTGGGAGGAGGATATTGGACTGGAGCTGTCAGATGAGCTATGGAGCGAGGGGTTGAGGAGGATCCACTCTGGTTCTGTCAATTCCAGATTGCAACTAATCCAGTTTAAAGTAATCCATAGATTACACTACTCAAAGGTCAGAATGAACAAAATGTACCCAGCTGTTTCCGATATCTGTGGTAGATGCAACATCTCCAAAGGCACGCTGGGCCACACCTTCTGGTCCTGCCCAAAAATCGTTTTGTTCGTATTTTTTCATGGTACAGTACGGTATATCATATTAATATTGTTCCTGATGCTTTAGCTGCTCTTATAGGATGCTCTGACGCCTCTCTTGCACTGCCATACACCATACAGCAGACGCTTATGCTCGGCACACTAGTAGCCAAAAGAATGATTTTAACTGAGTGGAAGACATCGACTGTACCTTGTTTTATTAAATGGCTTAATGAATTTGTATCTTTGATACACCTGGAGAGGTTGCGTTGCAACAGACAGGACAGTCTAGCCACTTTTGAGTATATTTGGGGCCCTATTGCTGCTCACCTTGACTCCGCTGCGTAACTGCTGACCTGTTTCCCCTACTGTTCATATTTATATGTGCCCAAGTTTATGTTTATATTTGATATGTGTTGTTATAGGTATGTATATCTGCATATATATGTATGTATATAGATATATTATATATATTTATGTTGTATTATATATTTATGTTCTGTTTGGCTACTGATATCCATGCCCTCCTGCTCTACTCTTTTGATGCCTCATGATGGTTGTGTTCATCCTGACCTATGCTATCTTAACACGATAGGCCCCCCCACTCGTTTTATATACATTGCCCAGTCTGGTGTATGTGTCGTTGTTATGTATGTCTTGTTTGTCATGTCTATAAAAACCAAATAAAAACTAATATAACAAAAAAAAGATTCACTCTTTTCAGCAAGCAACTATTTTAGGCTTTCGTCTCCTCTGGGACTCCTGTCTTTGACAGGCTGTATTGATTAACACTAGCGGCGCTTCGGAAAAATGCATGAGGTAATGGCAGACTGTACAGAAGCTCGGCAGGAGCATTGGGGAGGAGGAGGAGGAGGAGGAGGAAGAGACGTGGGAGAGGGAGCTAAATAAAAACTCATCCATAATTGGTGCTGTTGGTGACATACAGAGCTCAGGTGTAAACACTCCACTCTGGAGACTACCTAAGGAGGCTGAGATAGGAGCAAGTCCTACTGCTCTCATCCAAGCGAAACCCCCATTTTTTGGCGAACTAGAACTTGAATGAGCCTTCACACCTGCCAAACGAAGCGCACTTTCCGACATATGCAGCAGGATAATTTTAATCGCAGTACAACATTCTGATGTGAAGGCGACTTAAGGGTCCTGTCAAACCATGCGTCTGGCATGACATCCATTAAGACTAAAGACTGTCATCTTTAATGTGAAGGGCATGCATATGGCAAGTCAGATTCCTTTTGGAAGCAATGCACTTCCTTTCAATAATGGGCCATAGGCCTGAGTAATCTTCCATTGTACTGCAAGTCAGCCTTCAACCAAGCGGAAAGATTACTCCAACACGATGCATTAGACACACACACACTGTATACACTACATTCGGCAGATTTTCTGGTTACAGGATTGTTAAAATGTTTACTGTTAGCCACACCATGGGTCAGTATAACAAAATATCCAAGACTCACAATAGTCTAGTCTCACCTCAGCTTCTTTGCTTTGTCGATGCTCTCTAAATATGCAGAGAAGAGTTCAAGACATTCATATGATATGACTGAACTGTTGATTGTTGTATCTATTGTTAGATAAAGTTAATCTTTGTTCATTTAACTCTCGAGAGGACCGTGCAGAACTTGTCATTATATGAGTATTGCTATTCATTCAGAAACTTACCATGCAAGACTTAACCCATTGGCAGTCTGTCCATTGACATGGTATTGAAGCAGTATCTACCCAGTTGCACTGGATTTGAATGTGTATTGCCTAAAATCTAAATACACATCTAATGCACATTTATCAGAACGCAAAGATTCTGAACTTGATGCGTTTACATAAGTGACTCTGCATGGATGTCTACCTACCCTCCTCACCTCTCTCTGTAGTGTAATTCAGCATTACTGACCCTGTCAAAGTGATTGAAGGAAGCCCGGAACTCATTCATCTGCTCCTGGCTGATGCCCTTGGCGTCCCGCGTCAGGATCTGGTTCTCAATCTCATTGATCGTGCGGGCGATGGTGGTGAGGAGCTGCTCCCAGCCCACACGGATGTGCTGCAGGTCGGGTATGGAGAAAGGGTACGTTTTAGAGGCAACAGACCAGTTATTTGTAGTGTATACAAACATTGAGACTGCACACACAAGTTGCAAAAATAATTCATCCCAAACCAGTAGTTTGTAAGAGCTCTGGTTTAGGTTCACATAGCCTGTGTATGAGGCTAATGAGCAGCCGAAGGCCATGCATCTCAACCAATTACAGCAATTGGGGGCAGGTGTTTGAGGAAAATTGGTTAGGAATCACTTACACGCAATATAAACCAAGGAGTATATGAATGAAGGAGAGGTCACATTACCAAACTGGGATGCAAACCGAAAGTGGAAAGTGATGTGGAATTAATTGAAATGTTTTTCTTTTACATTTACACTTCTTTTCCATTGTGTCTCATGAGCAAAGTAATAATCATAAGTGGGTCGGTGAGGAATTATTGTCGGCATCAGTCGAGTTTATCCTCGTTACAATGAGCTAGATGGATTGCTGTGGTGGAGCTGTGCATGATTTGAGTCAGCTGGGGGGAGTAAGCTTCAAGTGTGTGATCACGTGACCTCAAGTAAAAGTCTGTCTCAGACTAGTAAAATGCCTAGATATGGATCAAGTAGTGATTTTCTTTGCTTTCATTGTTCATTAGAACAATTTCATTAGCACCAGGTAGGTTGCCAGCACGGACAGATGATAGTAGTACAGTAAGTCTACTCTAAAGTAAGACTATACTGACTTTGAAATATTTTCCTGTGATCATCCAAACTTTCTGGATCCAACTGATTGCCCCATCCTACATTCAAATTGGCTAATGCCTGGGTGTGCAGGCAGGCCGACCAACTATGTCTAAGACATAACCATATTTATATGGTTATGTCTGAGTCATATACAGTATAACCATATAGAGTTCCCAACTTCCCACTGCAACTACATCCACATCACACCCAAACAAACCATGTTGCTGTCATGACATCACACCAAAAAATAAATAAAAACAACGTAAACTGCGTTGTTGGATCGGCGGTGCGGTGTTATGTTTTCATTATCGATTGGTATTTGCATGTGTGATTTGAGAAACCCATGAGCAGGACACTGAAGCCCTATGTACCTGGCCTCTTATTTATTTACCGGTATTCACACTAAAACGGCATTAAACATAAATGGAAGGGCAGCAGAGAGAGACCTAAAGGTTAGAGAAGATAGAAAAAACCTGGGCCCGGGAAATAGAACACTCAACTCAAGAGTATAAGCGTCTGTTGTACTGGGAAGCTCTCAGGCGTTACCTCCATGGTATAGTTGGTGTGCTTGTTGTCAAAGATGAGCGCTTCCTGTATGAGCTGGTGGTCACCCTCTAGCTGGTCTATCTTTGGCTTGTAGTTAACAATGTTCTTTTCATACTGACGGAGGTGTGTCAGCTGGTCCTCCAGGGTGCCAAGCATCTCGATGGAGATACGACCAATCTCCTACACACACACACACACACACACACACACACACACACACACACACACACACACACACACACACACACACACACACACACACACACACACACACACACACACACACACACACACACACACACACACACACACACACACACACACACACACACACACACACACACACACTCTTGAGCTAAAACTATGCATAGCATATAGTGTGTGTACAGTGTATTACATAGATACAGTATATATATGTACATAACAGTAGATATATTTATCGTATAGACACATCCACAGACAGGTCCCCTCGGCGCAGCCAAGGGATTTCCTGTAGACGGAGCCAATGTAGCTCAGCTGAGCTCTTATACTAAAGCAGACTTTACTGTACACTACTTAATGCACAACGAAATGCGGCCGGGCGCTTGTAGAGGTTTATGTATTTGCCATTCTGTTTCTCTCCAAAGTTGAATTTCCCCACTACTGTTGGAGCACCCATAAACTACACAGATAAGTCCCAATGTTCTGGGCATCTTTGTAAAGTTAGTGTTACTAAAAAGCAGGTAAATGAGTAACTTCAGCAGACGAACGCAAGTTACTTTCTCATCCACTGTAAGTAGAAGACCTGGCTGTTTACACCGCAGCTACATTGGCTCCGCCTACTGGAAATCCTGTGGCTGCGTCTAGGCCTAGGGGACCCATCTGTGGATGTGTCTATACAGACTATGTTGAGGAAGTCTATCTGAGGATTTCAACAATTAGTGAAATTACCAGATGTAGAATTGAAGTTTCACTAATCAGTGACATCACCTGGTGCCGTGTTTGGAATTCAGTAATTAGTGAAATCACCCAGCGTAGTGTTAGGAATTTACTAATTAATGAAATCACCTGGCACAGTATTGAGGCGAATACATTCGGTGCTCCATGCTTCAGAATTAGGGACCTCAGTTGTAGTGTCTACGTGTATTACAGTTCTTTGAATGTCCAGTCCGACTAAGACCAACCTCCATCTTGGTCTGGATCCAGGGTCCGATGACATTGGCTTGATTGGCAAACTGTCTACGAAGGCGCTCATTGTTCTGCTGACGGGCGTGCTCCTCGATCAGGGCCTGGTCCCGCTGAGGCACCAGCTGCCTCACCTGTTGGAGGGGGATCATGGGAAATCAATGCAATTAACAAGACATGTTAATGCTACTTTAAGTGCAACATGCACTTTGCAGTACAGTGATGAAAGACAGGAAAGTGTGGGCACTGGGCAGTGAGAAAGGAAGATATGCACTTTACTAATTTACCGTACGTTACACTTATTGCCTGTATAATGATCAAACATCATTGTATAATGATGGCAACATATTCATTGAAGCTTGTTCCAGTCTTGCATTCATTGCTAAATATTAATTGCACAGTTATGTGAACCTAAGTGAATAGAAGAATGCACAATGTAACAGACAATAGTAAGATTACGCCTTTTCACTTTTACAGAATTGGATTAAATCTCATTCTAAACATTCCTGTTTTTACAACACCCACTCAAAAATGATGTGTGCCTTTTTTGTCTCGAAGCAGACTGTTCTTAATCGATTCCCATTACCTTGTCCCATTTGGTGTTTATCTCCTGGGGGTTGATTGTGGTATAGGGGTTGCTGCCAGCCATGTTGACATGATATGTCTGGACAATCTTGGCGATCTCGTTGTGGATGCCTAGAATGGCCTGGCGCTCCTTGTCCGCCTCTGGAAGAGTGGCTTTGAACTGCTCATGGGCTGTGCTTAATCCCTGAGACACAGACAAAGGAAATGCTTGAGATTTAAATATCACGCTAGTGACGCTACAATACCAAAGGCTCTTGTGAGCATTCTTTTCCTCCTTAAGCCACTTTACACAGTAAAAATCCCCATAAATTGACTATATGGACCTGTAAAGAAGTACTTTGAAGATACCAGCGAACATCCTAACATTAGTTGGTCTCACCTGGATCTCCTCTATGGTGTGAACAATAAAGGTGTCCTGCAGGTCTTCCATAGCACCTTCCATCCAATTGTTAAACGGCGCTGCTCTCTTGGCAAACTCAAGGTACAATTGGTCAATGGTCTCCAGCAGCTTCTCAGTTCTCTGTTGAACACGAGACAAAATAGTTCAGTTAGCAAGTCCACTGTATGCCAAAAAATATCAGAGGTTGTAAGAAGAAGCTGCTTTTCAGCACTCTGTTTAGGAAGGACAACACCAGGGAACAGTTGTGAATTCTCAAAAAAAAAACTAAACCTAATTTCATTTGAAGACAAAAAAAAAATTAAAATGCAGAATTAAAACGCTCCAGTAATCACTCATCAGGAGAAAATACACTTCCATGTCCCATTTATTTCTATATTTAAACCACAGTCTATGATTTAAACAGGAGGGTCTTTCAAGAGTCTCACCTGCAGAGCCTCGCTACGTTTCTGGGTCATGGCTCCGAGGGCGTCCCACTGGTCACAGATCCTTTGGCAGCGAGCGTTCACACTGGGGGAGTCATAGTAGTCCAGCTCGCTGCAACATACACCAATACCACAAAGGATTGAATGATTGGATTTATTTAGTACCCTTCGGTAGGTTTACAATTTATATAACATTTGAAGGATTAGACCCTTCCTCACTCAGAAGTCAGCCCAGCTCCTTATAAAGTAATATATAAATTTGCACAGATGTAGCCCAGGGCATGCTCTAATTTAGCTAGGGCGCCCGAGTCGGCGACCTTCAGGGTCGCCACAGCGGCCAAATCCATTTGGCCACCATTAACAACCTATATAAGGCAACATTTTCTAAATTTCCTTATGCTTTAAAAGTAGCATGTGATGTGTCAAACTACAGTAGGGGGTTTTCATGATTCTGAATCCATTCCAAGCATTAGTTGGAATTTCACCGGCTCAGGCGCCCTAGCTAAATCATTGCCCTAGGCTTAGTAGGTTATATATGTGCAAAATTTGGCGCTTTTAGACAAATTGGCGTGAAATCACTCTTATCTCACCCTAAACTAATCCACTATGACTAACTCTGTCCTTACTGGCTTTCCAGCATGCTCACTTAAGCCCCTCCAAATGATCCAAAACCTGGATGACCAGCACACATGGTCGTCCGGGCATGCCAAACTTTTCACATGTTCCCGATTTTCCGCTCCCTCCATTGGCTCCCGGTTGCTGGCCACACGTGTAAAAAAGACTGATGTTGCCCTACAAGGCAACCAAAGGCATCCCCATACCTTCAAAGCCTGATGCAACACTACAACCCTTCCCGCTCACTCAGATTTGCAAACACAGATAATCTGTCTGCATCTTCTGTAAAACACCTGGGGCAACGATCTACACGTCCCAGACTCTTCTACCTCATGCACTGTGGAACAAACTCTACATTGCAGTCAGAACTGCAGACTCGCTCCAAATTTCCTGCCACCTTCTGCCCCGATTGACGCTAGCTAAGTTATGGCTACCACGCAGTCATATCTTGGTCATTTGTTATCATGTTTTTGTTTCTTAGGCTTGTTTTTCTTGAGCACATCATCAAGAATGTAATTTATACAGCCCGTTATATAAACAGATGCTAGGTCCATCGTTTACCTGGAATCTTTCAATGTAAATTCACTAACACATACTTCAACTCCTGTGCGATGGCAGCGATCTGCTCCACGCGGTCCTGGTGTGCGGCCAGGTCGCTCTCAAAGGCCTCATGTTTCTTTAGCAGGGCCTTGATTTCTGAGAGAGTGGCAGTCTCATAGTCCGTATGCTGCAGCATGTCCTCCTTTCCTGTAGAGGGAGACAGAGAACACTTGGCATTACAAAACAAGGCTGTAAAATCAATATTCTGAAAATACTACTCCAAGAAATGTGCCATCCCACCTCCACCACTCCTGCTAGTAATATTACTTCTAGTACTGTTGCTTTAATCACTGGTTCTTTCATGTCAAAGACCCCTAAATTAATGTTTACGCCATGGACCCCCGTTTGAAAAGTTGTTGTGCCAGGGACACTCATAAAAGATATATGTTGTTAAAATTTTAAGATTTTTATCAAGATTAAAAAGAAATAGCAAGCTGTAACAATAATAAAAATCTTGTTTGAAAAAATAATCTGCCTAACGATGCCACTGGTGGTAGAGTAGAAAAACAATGTGGTATTTTATCATGAACATTAGTGAAGACCAATTATATGAATTTGAATGAAGTTGAAAAGTGGTGAAGTGGTCCGTTTACAAATCTTACTCAGAAGCCCTTAGAATGCCCTGCAGGACCCCTGGGGGTCCCCGGACCCTACATTGAGAACAACTTGCTTTCACTATGACCTGCCTACTACAACACGTATTGTACTTAGAATTAGCACGCTTCAAAAATGTGTGCCTCTAAAACAAAGCTAGAAGTCAGACCGCACAGTACCTTCGGTCCAGGCTTCATGAATGGCTGCTTTCTGGCGAAACTTCTCTGCCAGGTGGTCGAGTCTCTCCAATCTGCGAATCTCATTGAGGAGCCATTCTTCATAGCCCTTCTCTGCTCCCTCCAGGTTTCCCCACGCATTCGAAATGTCCTGTGCGGGGGAAATGGGAAATTATAATTTTGTTCAATTAGACATTCAAATTATCCATTGACTTAATAAAACCTTTTATTGTTAAATTGAAGTGAGGTGACTGATTCACAGTTTGACTGTGTCTGACTTTATTTTATATTTACTTAGATTCCTGGTAGTAAGATGTTCCTACGTGTACAGTATGTGATAAAAAAGAGTTACACAAAGGTCACTTTGGTGCATTAACAGACATAAGGCTTTACAGGGTAGGCTTAGGTTTCCTAAAGAGTCAGTTTGTCTACTGCACATAAGTCAGTTGAAAGACAAATTAATACGTGCAGGAGGTATACAACCGAGGATTTTTTTTTTTTATGTTCCCGTAGGTGACTCAAAGGGCCCCTTAAACAAGGGAGGGGCTCAAGATCGAGGAAGAATACACACAGGTTAATTTGGTTATATTTGTATAAACTCTCGGACTTACAAATGGATAAATTAACACTGAGGATTTTACTTTGCAGAATACTGTAGATTGTGGGCTGTGCCAAATAACTGGGTCTTGAGAACAGACGTGAGACAGAGACTGATTCTCTGGCAGGAAGTTGGCCACAGTTGGTTTGATTTAATTTATTATAATCTCTGTTGTTCATTGGTTCAACAAAAAATTCAGAGACAGCATTCCTTGTTTGCAAACTGGAGTGAATAAAAGTGTATGTGTGCATGTTAGCAATGCTATTTCTATGCATACAAGAACATAGTCATGAGACTACAATTACACATACAACTTAACATATATCGTTACTGTCTGGCAGAAACCTCCATATTTCAATTAGTGCCCTACTTCGTCTTACAAGAGTGTGGCGCAGCTACACGCTCCAAACGTGTTGCAATTCATGCGTTATTAGCTTGTTGATCTGCTATTTGTTTTGCTAATTAACAGAAATTGTGAAAGTGACAATGGTTAGTCAGTCTGTGTGTTTTGTAAATGTTGAGTAGTATTAACAAATCTAGCTTGTGACTAGTAAATAATAACTCCATTGGATCCAACCAGAGTTCCAATCAGGTTCTTTTGTCCATTTCCTGAAAAGTAAGTACGGTAGTTTTTAGACAGACAAGGTTTCCACCCTACAGCTACGTGTGTGTGTGTGTGTGTGTGTCCTTACCGACACCATCTTGCCCTCAGAGGGCATGAAGGCGGGCCTGTTGCTGAGCCTCAGCTTGGTCTGCAGCGTGTTGAAGTTGATCTCCAGCTGACACTTCTCCTGCACCTTGGGGGGCTTGTGGAGGCGTCGGTAGTCCCTGAAATCCTCCAACTTTTGCTGCATGGCCTGCATGGTGTTGTCTGGAACACGGTTCTCCAGCCAAGGGATGGTACGACGGATCCACTCCAATAGCTACATCAGGGGAGCGTGTGTGTGGTTGTGTGTGTTGGGTATGTGAATGATAATATGGAAGTGTTGTGATGATAGATAGAGATAGAGATAGAGATAGAGATAGAGATAGAGATAGAGATAGAGATAGAGCAGTGCCATGCAGATGGAAGACCACATTCAGGGTAAGGAGGAAAGATGGAAGGAGAGAAGCACAGTACAGGTAAAGGACAAGGATGGAGAGAGATGGAGAGAGGGGGCAGAGAGAAACAGGAAGAACATGCAGATAAAAGAGGGAGAGGCGGGAGGATGTTATTACGGGTGGTGAAATGAATGGTCATGTGATCGAAAAGGAGGAAAACAGAATAAGATAATTGGTTAGCCAACTGTGCTGTCATTTATTACTTGCCATCTTATATAAAACTCACAGAAATTCTAAGAATGTGTTGTATCATGTGATTCAAACTATCTTTGATTGACTGTATTGATGTTGATGAACATACTTTAAGAACAACACCATATCTTGAGATTTTAAAACTTTTCATTTTAAAAACACAAGCCAACCATATCTTCCTTGTCACAGGTTCAGCTGTCAGTTCCTAAATAGACGTTCACATACTAAACTGTTGTGTGCACGACTGCATCTACAGAGCACGTTACCCCTGGGATTTGGTGGCGGGGGATGTCAAGAGAATGGGACAGGTAGTAGGATAGAAAGAATGCAGGGCCAATATAGGACAAAAAGGGGGATGTGCTCACATCACTGGCCAGCTTCTCATAATCCTCCATTAGCTGTTCGTTCTCCTGGTTGACAGCCAACACCTTGCAGATCCGGTTGGCAGCTGTCTCTGCCTGGATGGGAGGGAGGGAAGAAGACAACATGAGACTCAGCAGTGACTGAAAGCTCTCTCTGCTTCCTTGATCATTCTCGCATCACTGCATTTTGCATTGTTCACCCCGGGTGTCTTAAAGATGTTTTCAGCGCCTTGCACTGCTCATTTAATGTGCGCTCATGTAATTTCCTGCATTTTACATTATTTGAAGGACATTGTGCCTCAAGATGTTTGTGTTAACCATTAAGCTGGGCATTTTGCTATTAAAATCTTACTTCAACCAGATTTTGAAAGGTATAATAGTCAAACTGTCATCATGGTTTCTATAAAGTAATTTGAAATGTAATCTGTTTACCTGTAGTTTTGACATGCAGGGGTAATAGACATCTGCCATAAGAATGATGTAAAATTGAGTATGGCTCGTGTATGAATGCCATGAAGTCATTTTGATTTGACTTTTTTACCCTCTCAGACTTTAATTAGCACTGATGTTTTCACTGAATGGAGCCATAGGCTTGTTTTCAGTATAGGAGCCATATTGTACTGTAGATCTCCCTCCACACCGTTTACAGCCTCCTCAAATGCTGCAGGATGTTCCAAACAAATCCTGCGGGGGTTGGAGCAACAGAGCCGCAACATTGCAGTAGCAATGTAAAAATTGGGACTTGTGTGACGGCTACAAGTCTGATGCCAAGTGTTGAACCGTGAATGCCTCCCCAGTGTCCTGAGATTAATAATCAATGTATTTTTCTAGCGGAGAGGACTCCACAGAGACAGAGAGACCAGATGACTTAATCTTTAACAAGTGCACATCTGATACAGACCTGTCATTAAGAGTGAGTGAGTGAGTGAGTGAGTGAGTGAGTGAGTGTGTGCGTGCACTTCCATTCTCTCTCTGCACCACTGTCTTTTTATAGAGCAGCATCCGATATTCTAAGTTCTCAGCCTACATACAGCTCTGTCAGGATAGACAGAGAGTACAGCTCCCATCAGGACAGCTCTTCCTGACAGGGAGAAAGAGGCCCTTCCATGACACGCTTCGTTAATGTGGCCCCTCTGTCTTCATAAGTAAACTGGCAGGGCAGGAAGAAAGTAGGGTTTCCATGACAACAATGTTTTCAGTTTATCGTCTTGGTTGAATCAACATGTTCATACAGTAGGTAGAAGAGCAAAGGGAGACATGAAGAAAAGATTTTGGCAGTAAAAAGACTAAGCTTAGGTGACATGCAGAGTATTTGTGTATTATAAGCTCTGCATACCCCAATCAAAAAACAGTGAAAGTGTGGCTGTGTCCTTTTCATTTTCACCTCAAAAAGCTTTGATAAGATAATTCTTTTAAAGATGCATGATTTACGTTTCCTGCAGTAGTGGACCGTACTGGCTGCAAACGTAAGAGAAATACAGGAAAACCTCTCATAGTCAGCAATGTCCTTTTTGGAAGGTCAAAAAACTTGTTAGGCTGAAGACACAATGAGACAGACCTGAATGTCCCTCCCACCACCTCATTCCATGCCTCTCAGAATGGCATCCTACACGGAGGGACTGATTCCTCTCTGCTTTTGTTAGGAGAGATCATGGGGGGCTCGGCTGTGAGCCATGCTCTGTGGGGCCAAGGAGCAGCGGGCCGGCTGCCTTAAAAGGAAGAGCCAGGAGGTGCGGGGTCGCACCTCCGTGAACGATGTGTAAAATGCTCATAGCACACGCTGGGCCTGGTTACTGCAAGACCCTGACAGCCAGGCTTACAGCGAAACCCCACTGTGAATTACTGTGCCCTGACTCAATAGAGGGTGAGAAAGAGTAGAATACACAGCCTGCTGTTGCCGTGGATAACTTATGACAATAATTATCTCACAGCTCACTCGTGAACCCAACTTGGACCATTCAAGGTAACGTCGAAGTTAGGTTTCCACGGCCAAGTCTAGACGGCTAAGCGATGCAAGAGTGATGATGTTTATAGGGATTTCTACCATGAGGTAACAATCTATTATATAGAGGTGGAACTATTCTCCTGGCTGTTGCTTCTACGTGCTAATCCATGCCAGGTTCATAAAACTGAATGCTAGCCACAATGCATAGGGAGTTGCTGATTTATTGTATCTCAGGGTGTCAATTGGGGTTTCCCACCCCCTGCGTAAGATGTACAGTAAGAACAAAATGGCCGCTATGAGAATATGCTCATTAATACAATATCAGGGAGAAGATCCTAATACAGATTTGTCAGGGCAATGAGATTGAATAATATGTACTGTCTGTTATTCTCCCCTGGGAGCTTTATTAAAAGATTGTTAATTCCTATGGTATTGTTCTTTATCAATACATTATTTTAAAACATGAAAATTGAAAAAAGGGCTTCCCAGGCCAGCAGGGTTATCACTACTAAAAATGTATGCTATGGACCAAAAACAATGGCTATATGTCCTATATTATGTTGGAGGGTGTTATGTGAATGTATGTATAGTATGTGCTTGGTGTGTAACAGGAAATAAGATAATATAAGCGTAGCCTTAGGGCAACTCAGAATCCCACTATGACGGCTTTCTTCCATTACAACTGGATGGTGACTTGAGGTCAAGTGTCAGGTGAGGTAAGCTGCTGGCTCCCTCTGCAAGATGGTTTCTAGCATACAGATTAATTTGCTTTTGGTGTATTTTAAAATCAGTTTTACACTACTACAGTACACTAGTGTGGAAATACAAGAATATCCAAATATAGAGTACATACAGGACAGCAGTTTGTCTGGCCAAAGAAATGCAATAATCACACTTTATTCACAAGCCAAGCAAGTTTACCAAGCTTGGCTTGCCAATGTTGGGTTGCTGACAAGTTTGTGCAAGTGGTTGGATCCAATTTTGCTGGACTGCTCCAGTCTTTGGATCTTAATAAATAAAAAGCTTTAGCTGTTTTTATGTTGTGAAAATACTTGGTACACACAGTAAAATCCTTCTTAAATTAATATAACTCAGAGAATGTAAAAATGGATCTGTCCCTTCCAGGTCTATTTTTACACTCACTCCGAGTGACCACCAGGGCTTTGCTGTGTACCGTCACAGTAGTCACACTCTGGATATAAATTTAGGATTGAAGGGCAACATTTTGAAATGCATAGCCCAGGTTTGGTGTGGAATTAACACCAGACAAATACCAGTGAAGTTGTACTCTGGTCTGAAAGACTGATGCTCTGCCAGCTACTTTGGCACATATCCACCCATTGTTAGGAGGCACTTTTCTATATAGAATCTACCGATAAACATCCACTACTTCAGCAACTAGTACCACAATGCCCTCGAGCAAGGCATTTCGTCCGAAATGGATTGATTCTGTGCAGATGCTAAGTGGTCATAAGTAGAAGTAAATGTGTTTAACCCATTCTGGGCAGGAACACCTTTTGGTGTTTTAAGCGTTACGTTAAACTTTAGCTATTGAAAATAGCAGACCTACAAGCTCATAGCTACAGTATGAGCTTGTAGGTCTGCTATTTTTTTTTAATGTGAAAATGTGGCACAAATCCTGACAGAAAACTGTTTAGAAGACATTTTATAAATGTCAGCGTCAGGCCTAAATGTGTTTAAGAGTGTAGGGTGTTGTGGAGAGTGCTGTATAAGATAATCCACACTAGGTCCACTTTAGTGAGAAACTGGCTAGTGGATGAAAGGTTCAGTGAGTATAAGCAGGATTTGAAGGGGATTGGGCTCACCTTCTGTTTGCCTGAGAATGCGTGGTAGTAACACGATACATAAGTCATGATGGCTTTCTCATCTGGCCTCAAGGTACTAATGATATCTGTCCAAGGAACAGAGGAAAGGGAGAGGGAGAGAGAAAGAGAAATGCGCAGAGTAAAAGTGTGCAGAAACAAAAGGACCAGCAGGGGGCAAAATCACAAGAGGAAGCAGCGCTGGGCTCAGGTCAGGACATCTCCAGTCTACCCAAGTGGTTTCTGTTCATGTTCCAAATTTGGGAATTAAAATACAACATATCCCTCTTAGGAATAACAATCATGAACCTGACTTGCTCTAAGAGTGAGGTATGTTAGTCATGATGTTAGTTAGGTGAAGTACGGACATTTCTTTCTCCTCAAGGTGTTAATTTCAATTAATCAAGCTGTGTATCTGAGGCCACATACACTCGATTATTAGTTTGAAAACACATTTTGCAAGTAGCTTCCACACTACTCATTTTTAACCCTAAAACTGAGACATGGGGTTAAAACACTGTTCAGTGTTGACCCTGTTTTGCTTAGAAAACTTTAGTCTGGACCTTTTAAAAACAATGACAAAGACAACCATGCTTCCTGATTGGGTCTTGACAACAACTAAATAATTCAACAACAATCGTGTGGTAATGATGGTAGGCAGAGAGTTCACAACACTAGGAGGAGAGATTTGAGATTTACAAAGCCTTTGGAAATACTTAGGATTTTGGTTTGATTGTATTTTTCCATTTCATATGAAAATATAATTGTTGTTCTATGTTTATCACAGCACAGCATGTTCAGATTTCAGATGCTGTAAAACGTAAATAAATAGTCCAGGCTTTTATTTCCTTCAATCATTGAGTATAGACAGACTATTTATTTAAGACAGGAGCCGGGACCTTTAATTCCTTTTTCATTTACAAATCATGCTTGATTTGATCTCAATCCGAGAGAGACATTCTCACTCTAGCACCAACCACAGCAAACAGAGAGAGATCTACAATTTTGACAGCCCTACTTAGAATTTTCCCAATCATAGTGAAAAATCAATAGTGGTACTAGCTGCCAAACCTCAAATTAATAATTGAATTTATCAAAAGTTTATGTTTATAGACCAACAGGCAAGGCTGGACATTTTTGGAGTTAGATCAACCCACAGAAAGAGTAATTTGCATCTCCAATATCACTTTGTAGTCTAGTGTCATTGTAGCCCAGTACTCAGGTGATCAATTACTCACTAAGTAAATTTCACATCTATTGTCATACAACACTTTAAACAGTTAAATGTATCTAATCTCAACCTTTACAGACACATATGGTAAACAAAACCCTTTCCAATAAATTACTCACTTTGAAAGTTCTCCCTAGATACAGTGTATAGTGTATATGCAATTTGAGGGCCCACTATCGCTGGAACACATCCCACAGTTTTTAGATCAATGATGCAATCCAAACCAGCTGGAGTTTCATCGCTTGCCATAAAGGGAGCCACGCCTGCTCACTCATTCCAATTATAAACAGAGCCATTTTTGATCTGGGTTGCTTAAACACAGCTGCACTGCAAAATATACCCTTTTGTTCTGGGCTTTTCCAATGAAATTAGACCTTATATAACCAGCACTCAGATGCTCTGTTGCTCCTTGTCAGAGGACACACACAGTGACGCTTGTTACTTGCTGGGTTGTTTTGTGTATCTGAGACGAAGCAAAGAGGTGGAGGCTTGCAGGTAGTTGTCAAAACTAACAGACAAACTATCGTTATCGAATAGAGAAACTACCTGTGCTGAGCAAGATGTTTAGAAAGGAGAAAACAGAGAAACTGACTAATGACTCAAACCAGACTGCATCTATCTGCTACAAATAAAACGACGGCGCACTGCGCAAGCTTTGTACTGCTGTGTTTAATCTCATTCTCTACGTTCCTTCCGGGCCTCTATTTTAACCCAACTTTGTCAAGGCTGAACATTAAACCGCCCCTTAAGCTATTACATCTCTCCTGCCATGCTAGAGTCTCAGAGTAATTTGATTTGCTCTCTCAGGAACCCGTGGCTTTTATCATATCCAATCATTGTCGTGTTGCAGACAAGCTTTCCGGCACTTCCTGCTCTGTGCTCATACTCTGTTCAGTGTAACCAAACCATATATAATGAAAGATGAAGGCAAAGAGGCTGCTGGATAATGGAGACTGACTGTAAAGCTGCTACAGTAGGTTACAACAGAGGGGGGGGGGGGACAGGAGACTGGAGATGCACTTGTGCCCATTGCCTTTTTTAGTTTTTCTTTTAAAGACCAGCTGCTGTCCCATCATGCATTTGGTGGCATGAACAACATGCGGAAAGTGAAGGAGAGTGACGCCTGTGGGCGCGGGTTGAGCGCTGCAGAGAGAGAGAAAGAAGGACCCCCTTAGGAGACAGAGAGAAGCTGTGAAACTGGGTGAAGCTGTGGTACGAAGGGAAGTGAGGAAGAGAAGTGGTGCTGGTGCTGGTGGGAGGGGGTGCAGGCGGCACACGTTGCATCCTGGGATACCTTCTGGGCGCCTGAGAAGGCGTGGTAGAAGCTAGAGACGTATGTCATGATGGCCTTCTCGTCGGGACGGGCAGTGCCCACGATGTCTGTGTGAAGGGGGAAGAGAGGGAGTCAGAGGACGAGGGGGGGAGGAGGATGGAACATTGTGTTAAACAGAGCATGTGTGTGTGTGTGTGTGTGTGAGAGAGAGAAACCATGGCATATGGAGAAGTTGGGTTTACATTTTCATATAAACAACACTGAATGAGGAAAAGGAGACTTCCAGATGTGCATAATGGGCAGGATTTCATCAAATAAGTAAACACACACACACACACACACACACACACACACACACACACACACACACACACACACACACACACACACACACACACAGAGTTAAAAGAGAATAAGTTAGACGTTCAGCTTTGTAAGCTTTCATCTCCACACTGCAGAGACCTGCAGATTAAGCCTGTGAAACAGATAAACAATAAAAAAAGGCTGTGTGGTGTACTGTGTTATCATGCTCAAACTTGCTCACCTTCTGCATCCAACATTTTGGGGATGTCCAGGTATTTCTCTGCCACGTCAAAGGCTGTGTTCAGGTTGGTCATTGGATCATCCTGTTAGCGAGACAAGAGACAGCGAAATGTATCAATATTTGTAGTAATAGCAATCACAAGAAAATCTTCATATTATATTCATATTATGTTCAGTAGAACTATACATTGAACTATACATTGTCAGGGGACTGCAGTGTAACCATTTCAGAAACATCCACAGATAAGAATAACTATTAAACATAGCCTGGCCAATAGGGATTCAAGCCTGAATGGCTGAAAGCCTATTGTTTTCGTTTGGGGTTTTTCATGGCATGTCATTTTCACCAATGGTTGAATGTTGTGTGCATTACTTGCACAACAAATATGACCCGATCACTCTGATGGGAGCACTATGATTAAAGGTCAAAATGTGGAAATGTGATAGTATACTATACTGTGAGCCAGATTTACACAAAACCTGAGTAGATGTTCAAATGACGCCAAACATGTTTTAAAGTTAAATATCCCTTTCATTTGACAGCACTTTGTAAAATTATCTCCACGGAGCCCTGATTATATCTGTCAAGACAAGATGACATTGAACATACTGTAGTATGCCCTTGTTTCTCTACCTTTTATTACAGCTAAAGGCAACATGCTGTTAAATAACACGCTGTGTGCCAATAATATCTTCTGATAACAAGACCTTTAGATTTGGGTCAAACAGAAGTGGCAAATACTTTTGTGTTTTTGTCCACTTCAGTGCCAGATCTATGATGTCATATACTGTAGGTCAGGACAACAAAATAAGTGCCAGTAAAGTCTCTAGACAATCCCAGAATAATATTTTAAATAGATTAAAGTTGATGGAGTGCCGTGATTTTTGTATATTTTCCAGTTTTTCATCTGTTTGAGGTGAAAGTAGCCTACTTCATTAGACCCATTGGTGTGGTTGTTACTGTATGTGCAATGATGTCTTCCCTTTGTATTTAGGGTTTCTTCCTGGAGGCTGAAACCTTGACAGTCAAATGTGTGATATGGGTGCAGCTTCAGTTCAGGTGGATCACCACCCATCACGCAAACCAGCAGTGGGCGTGTCCACATAAAACGTAATTTTAACAAATACTGTACACTTTTTTGAAAAAGATCTTCCTCCTTATACAATAATACCTGATGATCATGTTTTAGGGTGGGAAAACATCACAGCACTCCATCTTTAACACACTCTGTGACTGACAACTTGCATGCAAACTGTGCTGAAGTGGTCATTTAAGACGCACCCATGTGGTACGCCAAGCATGTTAAAACAAGCGTAAATCAATATGTGCTACTACTATTATCACCAGATCTAAACAGCACTCCTTGTTCGTTTCTTCTACCCGATTGATTGATTGTTGATTGATAGATATTGATTAAATACTTTTGTACAAGTTTGTTAACAGTGAATACTACATTATTACAATTCAGTTAATTACACTCATCATATATGGGCATAAAAGACAGACATATTGATGCAGAGATGAAAACATACACAGGCAGACACAGTCAGATATATTGTATAGTATGGGCATACTGTAATATAAAATAGAACCAACCAGACAGACGTGCACAAGGGGTACTCTAACAACACAGAATGAACAACATTTTCTCCAAACACAGTCTGTATCTAATATAACTATGTATCATAAACGATACAGTCAGAGACACACCCCTGACAGACACATTTCTTATATTACATGATAAAAAAAAAAAGTCTATGGGATTTTGAATGAGAAAAACACTTCTGTGACCCATGGGGTATCGTTTTGTTGTCAGGACTTTGGTATCTATTCTAGACATCATATATGAACCTAACCAGCACAGTCCAATAGTCAGGTGAATATCTGTGGTTCACCGTGTGGTGGCTGCTGCACAGCATAACAATGAGGGACAAATAACCCACCTTACGCAGTTTGCCATAGTCAATGAGCTCTGGACGGTGCCGATGAATGAGAGCACAAAAACCCAAGCCATCTTTCCAGCTGTGGGACAGAGAGAGAGAGAGAGAGAGAGAGAGAGAGAGAGAGAGAGAGAGAGAGGGCGAGAAGAAAGAAACAGGAACATAATGAGACACAGAACAAAAAAAGAACTTTAAGTGTCTTTAATCAAGTTTACTTTCTTCACCTTATCTTTCTAATTGCTAACATGGGACCCTGCCCCACCCCTACCTACTCCTACCTAGTCATAGGGCAGTGTGTTACCTTGCCACCACAAACAGTCTAATTGAGGTGATGAGGCACCACATGGCCCCATCATATCCAAGTCTCTGTTCATGTTATGACGTGGCTACAGAAGCTGGCTACTGATGCACAGTGACACTGTGATCCCGAGAGTCAATCAGCCTGGGCCCTGGCAGTGGCAGATGGGACCGGTGTGGTAGAGTGCACTTGGAACAGGCCCTGTCTATCCCATGGTAGACAAGCAAAGACACAAGCAATAAGGAACTCATTGTTCTGCCTCCCCTTTGATGACCTCTCATCAGATGAGGGAAGTTATTAGTTCTGCATTTTCAACTATTCACCTTCATGTAGACAGGCTTGTCAAACTCATATTGGGGTGGGGGTCAAAAGGTGACTTGATGAAACCAGTTGCGGACGTGCATGCGCGCTCACACACATTCACTTATAGAGCATTATTTTTCAGTCTGTTGTAACACCATGGTGTAAGAAGTGTTGTTTGGGAAACCCAGCCATTGTCTCTCACAGAGAGCAACATCAAAGGCCTGTGCTAGACACTAACATCTCCCTCTGTCTCTGAAAGAGCAACATGAGGCCTCAAGCTTTACCTTCCCCTGAAGTGACCTTTCTTCTCACCTCTGCTTTGTGCTTTCATCCACATCTGAGACTCGCAGTGGTCACTCTCAATAATTCAATGTCTGTACAGTCAATAGTGCAACGCGGCCTGACTCCTAACTAACCCCACTAGATCCTCACACAGGTATGACAGAAAGGGTTTTGCTGCAGGCTACAAATGAAAGTTAAAAAAAAGTTAATACAATATAACTAGCACACGTGCAGTGATTAGAGGTTGT
Source organism: Protomyctophum parallelum (assembly GCF_964188405.1). Lineage (NCBI taxonomy): Eukaryota > Metazoa > Chordata > Actinopteri > Myctophiformes > Myctophidae > Protomyctophum > Protomyctophum parallelum. Next base: position 28,499,901 of record NC_139718.1, on the reverse strand, counting down.
CTCCCAACTCTTCCACCCTGGTGTTGCACAGGACACCTACTGGCTGACACATAAACACAGTTATTTGAAGCATACATTGCAGTGCACTGTATTCATAATTAAAAAAATAATAGAGAGGGCACCGGAAATCCCCTCCCATCAGCTTGCATGGCATTTGCTCAACCAGTGCATACTCCCTCTCCCTTTTCATCCCTTGGGGCCTCTGTGGCGCGTTTTGCGTCATTTCGCATTCGCACCCCCCATGCACAAGCTCGTGAGTTGAGCCCATTGGACGAAACAATTTCCGCTTGTTCATGTGTCTGGCCCCAGCTGTAATACGCTGCAGTACCTATAATCGGCCAGCATGTCCAATGCGCTTCAGTTCTCCCTTTCGGTTCTGGGGGCTTGACCAGATTATACACTAGATACGTCACCATCTTTATTGTAGTCCGTAGCAAATATCTCTCTCCGTTGGGAGAGGGAGACTAGCCTCGCATCACCAGGCTTTAGAGGGAGACAATGGACATAAAACGTATGGATACAGGGTATGCGCGTGACATCATCATCATCATACCCGGACTTTATGTGGGACGCCTACTTAGTGGCACAAAACTACTTTCTGGCCTTGGCCTACATCCAAACAGAAAAGTCCTATTTGTTTGCATTAAATGACTTTAAACAACATTAAATTCACTTTGTCACTCACTTTGCCACTCGATCTGCCATTCACTTTATGCATGCGCATACAATTTACAATTTACAATTTAGGCATTTAGCAGACGCTCTTAATCCAGAGCGACTTACAATAATCAAGAACAAGCATACCCTCAATTGCCACTTTAAACAATTTAACACATATCTCAAATAATACATAACAACAGTATTCCTGATGCTAGCTCGCAATGCTAGCATAAACGTCTTAGAACACTATATTTCACACTAGAAATATTTCACACCATCATCCTATTTGACCCAATGTAAAATCTTCCATACAAAATAGTTCTCATCAAAATATATTGAAGTACATCAATACATGGCAACTTATATCATAGGGGGCAAAATTGGTGAAAAACATGCATATCATTTAAAAAAACATATTCCTAAAAAAAACTAAATGGAGCTGGGAACTTCTCCTTTGGTCCACCCACATGTCCTGAATGTATGCAATACATCCATTGTGGATGTATGCAATTTTTCACACCATCACTAAACACGGGTGAAATTCACCCGAACACCTGCCTGTAGAAAATAAATCACACCCATGTGAACCGAGTGTCGCAACTCCCCTCTCTCTCTCCCCCCCTCCTCTCTCTCTCTCTCTCTCATTAGCAGGCAACAGTGCAGCACTGTCTCTCTCTCTCTGTTTCTGGCACAACAGCACCCCTACTGGTACTCATACTGGTGCTCATTAACGTCACATACATAGGTGAACCAACACATAGGTGAACACGGACATTGCTGTTCCTTGGAGTGGTTGCACCACTCGAAAACAGGGATGTGGGCAGGGAAACAAACCTTCTATGATGTCACTGAGCATCATGAAGGTACTGAAAGACACCCACCTCAGACAGCAACATTATAAAAAATACAAAAATATAATTGTTGTGGTGTTCTAGGGTTAAGGTCTTATTGAAGATATGTTTGGATGTTCATAAATCATGATATATGATGATGTGATTATGAATCTCCCTGTACACATGCATGGACAGAGTACTCTAAACAGCAGATTAAATAATGGATATTTTTTAGAAGAAAAATAAAAAGAATAAACCCATCATTCATCGCACTCATCACACACTCATCTGCTCCAATGCACTTTGACGACGTTTCGAGTCACTCTTGGAGTTTTGGCCTTGGCTCGAAACATTGTCAATAAATTACATTGGAGCAGATGAGTGTGCGGGTTTATTCTTTTTCTTATGTTACAACCCAGCACCTCAACCAAGCAATGCTTACCAAGTAAAGGATTTTATAGAATTTTGAGACCACCAAAAAAAAAGTAGTTATGATCAGCTAGCTGTGGTTTACATGCCTCAGTGTCCCAGCTAATAGTAGCATATCCCAGCTCTCACATTCAGGTTTCTAATGATCAACATATGACTTTAACCATGGTTTTGTAACTAGGATACACAGCATTTTCAATTTCACCAACTGTTTCTACTCAAGCGGTCTGGTATGTGAGAGCAGGGTCTGTGGTTGGGCTGTTTGCTCTCTGGACTGCGCTGCTCTCCATTACTATTGTCTGGGGCCACTGCTGTCATCTGTGCCGTTTCAGGGCCACTTCCATAACTCCCTCTTTACCGCGGTCATTTAGACATATTCAAAGCAGACCATTAAATCCAGCAACGAGACTATAAAGACATTCTTATTCAAAAGCAATGCCCCCGGAAAGGAATTGCAGGTATGCAATTGAGCACCACCCGGGAGGTATCCACTACTCCAGTACAACCACAGCCTTCCGCCATTGGTCACAGATCAGCTCAGCTGGATGAGTGCAGGATACATTGCCTTGCTCAAAGGAACATCAACAATACTTGTGGAGAGCATTCCTTACTGACTTGCCCAACCTTAATTCCCAATTTGTTTTGCTTTAAGTCAAACGCTAGTAACGGGCTACTATTGCCCGTTACTAGACTATCATTTTGTCCTCAACTGGACCTATTCTCAGAATTAACTCTCTTATTCTACCACTGATATTTATCTCTCTTGATTAATTCCAATCCAGATGCTTTTGGGATGTGAATGTTGACGTTCTTGTACCTGATGTGAAAGTTCTGAATGTTGACGTTCTTGTAGGGCGCGGTCTTCCTCTGACACCATAGCAGCAGGCCCTCTTTGGCTGACGTCTCTGGGGTTAGAAAACAAGGGTCTTTGTGAAATAGTGAAAACTAAGACACATTTAACTACCTCACAGGACAATCCACATTTGGACATGGATTAAAAGAAAGAGAGATTCAACGCTTCAACACTAAATTGTCTATTTAACAACTTAAACCTTCTATACTTACTACTTAGTAAACCAAAACAGGCTCGGTTTTGTACTTTGTGCTTTTTTTTCACCTCTACAAAAAATCTCTTTGCCGAAAATATCCAATCTACAACGCATTGTGAGCTTGTGCTATTTTCTGCAAATGTTCACCCCAGAAATGCTAGGCCTCAAGTGGTTGCATACATTATAGGCTATGATATTTCAGTGAGGCAAGACCCTGATTAAATACCATAATGTCAGAAGAAAAAAAACTTTGCGTGACACGTTTTTCAGCTGAAAATACATTATTGTAGTTGACAGCATTTTGTCATCAAAGCAGATATGAGGCTTGAGCTTGAGGGAGAAAGGATGAGATGCAGCACAGCTCCTGATACAGGACTCTGCAGTCGACACATTAACTGCTTGAGATAAGATGACGCTGGCTGCCAGTTGTTCTCCACTTGCTTCATTTTGTAGTACGGTGGGACGGTGAGAAGATAGATACAATCCTATACCAGCAGGGGTATGAGTGTCTTCACTACTAACTGAGTAGGCTACTAACTAAGTCACAAACAGGCTCTCTATGCAAGTTGTGTTCAAATTGAGTGGTTGAGGCCTCTGATTTTGGACCCTGCCCATAACTGGCTAAGGATCAAGTTCTGCCACTAGTATACAGTGTAAGGGAGGTGAATGGATCCCAAACGGTGTGCCGTGTTCCTGACATGCCTTGAGATTTTGTGAAATAATTATTTCACAAAATTATTAATTATCATTTTTATTATTGCAATACAGCTATACATCTTTTAATGTACTATAGCAGTAGTTTGTGCACACTGGTTTCGTTTTTTTATGCACAAGTTACAATGGAACACATTGTGAGCTTAGATTGGCTATTTCCGCAATTTGTATTTACAAAGTATGAAAGTAAGAAAAGTATAAAATGCTTGCTTAAGTGGTTAAAGCTTTTTTTTGGCAGTAACCAAAAAAAGTAATAAGAGTGACTTGCACTTTGCTGTGAATGGGACACAAAACCTTAGAAAACCACTGCTCTGCTGTACACTGTGATACATTATACAGTACTACATAAAGAGAAGATACAAAAGGTGGATATAGCTCAGTCCACTGTAAAAAAAAAAAGAAAAAAAAGAAAAAAAGAAAAAAAAAAGAGAATAATCCAAGGCTCACTTCTGACATTCCACCTGGATTACTTGAAGTACATTATGGAGGTTAAACAAGGAAAGCGCCATATCATAACCGTTTCCATAATCCGAAACATCACGCCATATCATAACTGTTTCCATAATCCGAAACATCACGCTATATCATAACTGTTTCCATAATCCGAAACATCACTTCCTAAGGACAGGAAAAGCAGATTTCCTGCTGTCACATTCATATTAAGTCAATGTTTTCTTCTCCTTCTAAGACAGATAATTATAGCGGATAAATTGCCGTAGTGCGGAGACACAATAAAAGTGCTTGAGAACATAGACTAGAGCAGGAATGATTTTCAAGTGAATTAATGAAGGGAGGTGAGAAATATACACACACACTACCTTCAACTGAAATGTCTTGGATGGCAAAGCGGAGGATTATGGTCCAGATCATGCCAAGGGTCATTTTAGCGTTACCATCCACAATCTCTGCAAAAAGGATGAAAAAAAAAACGTTTTAGATTAAGATCTAGTCATTATGTAATTGTGACACACACACACACACACACACACACACACACACACGTGAAGTGAGGGGCGCTCTTATCATCATACATTATATACATCACATTCCATGCTCAGCCAATACAATCGTCACAAATGTCATTCCAATCACAATTTGCGTCTTCACTTTTCTGTCCTCACTTTTGTTTTTGTTATTGAGGGGCTAGTGCCCCTCAATAACCAACTTTTATTTTATTGGAAACTAAACCTGACAGGGTGATGCACAACTGACGCAAACGTATTTTCCAATAATGACTGACAAGAACTGACAAGCTCAGCGGTGTCCCTTAAATGTCAACATTTAATTCGAAAGAAAAAACAAAAGGCACACAACCTGCAGTTACAGTACATGACTTTTTCTGTCAGCTATTAATTCTACTACTCGTACTAGTACTTCATCCCGAGTCCATTACATTAAGCTGCCCTCTAGCCCGGATATAATTGGCGTCTGTGAACGAACCGACTCTTCTCGCTGTTGCAATTGTTTATAATGAAATCCCCTTTAACGGGTCAGCCTGTTTTCCTGCCTCCGATAATCATTTGTTTCTTACTCTAATCCAATTAGGCACAGGGGGTGGGGTGTGCATGGGGGTTGTGGGGTGGGCTGCAGGGTATGACAGATACTGTACTGTGCAGTACTACTAGTACTGTACCGCCACTCAACTATGACACAAATTCAGACTGCGAAATGTCAATTGGATGTGTGGACAATTTAACATGAGAAAACACCAGCTGGGAGCTTTCTTCTATGCAAGGTAGAGCAACAAAACATTATGTTTTTCGGCCATTAGGCACCCACACTGTACACACACTGATGATAGACAGTGTTGGGAATACTTACTAGCCCCCTGTGTAAAGGGTAGTGTGGGGCTATATATGAAAGTAGACGTTACCTACCATTTTACCCGCCACTCCATATTATCCCCATCCACTCCCACACCTTCCAAGTAGCTCTCCCATTTACACCACAGAGCGATACCCCTACCAAGATTTCCCCTAATTTTTCTAAATGTTAACTGCTCCATTTCTTTTATTTGTTCCGTTAGTTCCCTTCAAGAAGAATAGAAAAATATGAGAACTTTACTTGATGCAATGCCACCAGCAAAAACTTTACTCAAACATGTGATGTAGATCATTTGACCTGGACAATAATGATTAAAGATGGAGTGCCGTGATGTTTTTCCCCCCACGTGATCATCAGGTATTATGATTATACTCCAAAAGGTGTACAGAAAGTGTTAAAATTATGGTTTGATGTTCATTAAGTATGCCTGGTTTTCAGGTGGGTGGATCCAATGAGCATCGCGCCTGTCACAGACATGAGCGGAGCAAGTTCAGTTCAGGAAACCTCAGTGCAGTCGCTGCCGGACGAATTGGACCGCGTCAGCATTACGCTCTCATTCACATGATTCACTCAGCCAATCACACACTCAATCCATCTTTATACCGGCTATTTAAACTGGAAGGGTTTGGACTCCTCCTCCTCCTGCTTGCTTGCTGCGCTGCTGTATACAACCTGCTTGCTTGCTGCGATGCTGTATACAACCTGCTGCTCACCCTCATCCACCCCAACCTGTCGTTTTGGATCTACTGTTTAGGTACGGGGGATTCGGAGTCCCTATGGTCGGGACTGATGCGCTTGATCGGAGTACCTAAAAAGCAGATCCAATACATCACCAAACCATAATGAATCAGCCCACGGACGTGTCTACTTGTCTAGACAGTGATGATGCAATGTATTTAATCCTGCTCAGTATGAGAAGAACTGCCGATTCAGACACATTTCATTTAATAAAGTATATATTTAAGTGTATCCAGAGATAGGGATTGAACAGCTTGCCCCCAGGCTCTGGAACAATTTGCCCATACACATTAGAGCCACCCAGTCGATAGCTACAGTATTTATGCTGATGTAGCACTAATTTCCCTCACTAGTGCTAATGTTTGTTTGTGCTTATTTCATTGTCAGCTAATGTCTGTTTATGTTGCATTATTTGCTCTTTGTTTTTAACTTGAACAGCACTTTGGTTGACCCGGTCAAGTTAAATGTGCTTTATAATTATTTATATTCAATGTTTGTTTTTCAAAAAAATTATATTCAATTGTCAACGCTATTGACAATGAAGGGAAAATGTACGTCATATTGTCCCTCATAAGTATGTATGACCCAGCTATGAGAGATGTACTGTAAGCCCCCAGACAAGGGTCAACTTTTATAGGTCAGGGTTTGAGGTGGGAGATGGGCGGAGTCCAAACACAGGGCTGGGCTCTTGGTGTTGAGAGCTACAGTAGCTACTGTGTGTTTAACATGGCCTTCACTCATTACAAGTATGATATCCTCAAATATTATTGATAAGGTTAGTCAGTAGACAGACACACCTTGACATTTTTGAATGTGAAGGTAATATAAGTTTTAGGGCAAACAATATAAGTATATGGGCAAACACAAATGTGAATTTTTTTTCAATTGCGTAGTGTGTGTATGTGTCCAAAAAGGAGGACACACACACACACACACACACACACACACACACACACACACACACACACACTTCTGTTTATGCGTGGTTTTTGTGTGTACACATGTGTGTTTACTCTGCTAAAGACATGTTTGCTCTGTGAGGGGAGGAGGATGGACATCCCTGAGATGTTTGTGCTGAACAATGAGCAGCCTCAGCCCTCAAGGGGAGAAAGTGCTCTGCAAACTACTGTCCCGACACACCGGAATAGAAAGCTTAGCGCTCATTAAAGCACACAGCAGCCAATGCCACTGCCATGGCAACGGGAGAGCAAGATAGAGAGAGAGTGTGTTATCACACTGAACTATTGACAACATGAAATGTAATGCTTCCTATTGCATCACTGACTTGGCTGATAGTCTAATTATAATTGATCAGATGCTGACTTAGTGGTAAATAAAGCCACTGGCAGTCTAATTACTGCATGGCCTTTAACCATTGGTCGAACATGCCTAAAATGATGCTTATCCGTCACTGGTGCTGAACAGTTATTGCTTTTAGACTACATATTTGTAAAAAACCAAAAAAAAAACACGTATTTTGCGACAAAGGAAGTTTGATGCAGTGGCGTTGTTTGAAATGTGTCTGAGAGAGCTACGGTGAGACCTTCTACTTGGAGAAGCCTGAAGAATGCAGGAAGGAGGAGAGTATGCAATAAAAACATAATAAAATGTTATTTAAAAATCTTCAAAATACAAATAGCCAGTGTTATTTCTTATCGTTATTGCTTATTGTTGGGAATTTCCAATGGATCCATTTCGACTTTAGCTTGTTTGATGAAAGTATTCATTCAAGTTTTAGGTGAGGTAAGGACAGAAATTCTGATTGGCCTGAATGAGATGATGTATGATGATAAGATCGCCCCTCACAGTGTAGACGGAGAGACAGGAAACAGCTATGGAGAATCTAACTCGCTGTCAGGCATCATAGCCCATGGGTCGGGACGGGTCTTAAGCCATTAAAATGGGAAAGCTTCCGTGTCAGAAGGCATTTGTAAAATCGGCCTCAGTTCTTAACCACTGGGCTAACGAACGGCACCCTCTTGGAGTCCATATTCAAATGCAAATAGGCAGAGACGCCCAGTCCAAATGTCACTCTAAACTCACCCTCTGCTCCAATAGAAACAAGCTTCACTCCTTTGCTGGCGATGAACTCGAGTGCTTTGTTGACGTTGGAGATCTTGTGGACTCTCATCTTGCCTCTCTCTGGTTTGGCCAGGCGTTCTCCTAGACAGGAAATAGACAGGCAAAAAGACAGAGGGAGGGGTTAGGGACATGTCGCCACAATGGAGCCTAGCAACTTCTCCCAGTACAGAATTTATAATAAATAAATAAATAAAGTTTTGTTCTAAATGTAAAAATGCAGAATAGAAATAACTAATATAGCGGTTTTAGATTGCGGTCCAAAAACATTGCATTAGGGTTGAAGGAAGAGGAAATCAAATTCAATTTGTTTCTGACCATTCATTCAACAGAAATTCATACATTCAGTCATTCATTCATGCATCCCAGGGTATTATAATTCTAAGTGAATTGATATGCACTCAACCACGGACCGGGCCCCCATTTACATTTTTTTTTAAATCTCTGGGATACTAATCTACACTCTCAAGAGTCACAGATCCGTAAGGATCAATTTGTTTCCTATAGAGATGATACACTTTGTGGTGGAAAAGTCATGGTCAAACTTGAGAACGGATAGGCGTATTTTCATGAAACTGCGTGAAGATAATCTAATTCAGTAGCAGCATAACAATAACAGTGTGGCAAAAATACTTTTAACTTCTCTGCAAAATGTATACATCATGTATGATCCATGACATGAAACAACGCATTTGACGTCATCGTTTTTGCAATGTTAGTTTTTTGCCATACTATATATTACCAGTAAGATGCCTGAGGGCGAGAAGCAACTTTACCCTAAAGGGCGCGTGCACGCATCCACCTGGGTGACAGCAGACTGCTGGGCGAGCGCTGGCGCTTTGGAATGGGGGGTCAGATCAACATATCCACCTGGGTGACAGCAGACTGCTGGGTGAGCGCTGGTGCTTTGGCAATGTCAGAACAGGTCAGCTCCATATATGGATATCTAAGGGTGTGTCTTGAGTGTACAAGGTTTGATGAGGGCCCAGGTAGGGCCAGGCGTTAACTTTGGGGCAGGCCTGTCTAGAGTTTAAATGGACAGGTATCAGTCAGAAGGGAGGAGGAAGGATCAACATATGGAATGTCAGAACAGGTCAGCTCCATATATGGAGATCTAAGGGTTTGAGGTCAGATGTAGAGTTGCTGCCAATATCGATGACATCAGGGATCTACATATATGGGCTTAATAGTGATGACATCAAACAGGGATCTCCATCCCTGATGATGTGACGTGATGTCACGAGGCATGACTATATACGGTCATGCCTGGGGGTGACTAACTAACTGACTGACGGGAAATGTACGTTTTCATAGTAAATGTGACCCGCGGTCGCAATTACTGAGAGTCCACACCAAACATTTACATGTTCCTTTAACTTTTGGGTCTAAAAGGAAAGCTCACAATATCTTTATACAAAATAATTACGTTTCTCTACTACTGAAATTCTAATACGTTTGAATAATTAATTACAGAACTTAAAAAATTCTATATCTCTGCTATGGGACATAAACCTCCAAAATGTTCACTTTTCTGGAAATGGATGAAAAAATATATAGGCCTATATTATTTTTCCAGGAAATGAAGGAAATATTATATTTATATATTAAGCAATACTGCTTCATCAAAGTTGGTATTATGACTTTAAATATTGTCAATTACTTGCATGAAAGTTAGCTGCTTTAGCAGAACATTTTGAGGATCCAATAAAGTTAACTGGTTTTGTCAGAAGCACTTTGTATTACTTTTCATTGGTTCAATATTTATTTAACCAACACACAGACAGGATCTTAAATAGCATTGATTTATGAAAAAGAAAGAAAGAAAGTAAATAAAAATAAAGTTAGCTGGTTTCTGCCAGACAGTGACGATACAACACTTATACATATCAAATAGTAGTTTTTACCTGAGATGACTTCCAACAGCAGCATGAGTTTCAGTCCATCCCGGAAGTCCTCCTCTATGTTGTCTATGCCTGTGCCTGCTTTCCTCAAGTGGGAGTTACACCAAGCTGTAAATGTCTACAGAGAAAAACAGAGTGTCACTGTGGATGTTTCATGGTGCTAGAGCACAGAAACAGCAGGTCACACACACACACACACACACACACACACACACACACACACACACACACACTTAACATCTTTATTTGTATTCACATTTTACAAGAAATTTCTTGAACACAAACAATAGTGGATGCGCAAACTTGAGAAAACTCTACAACAAGTGCTTCAGATACAGATCACCTGTACAGAAAGCATCGTCTTCTCCATATATGGCGACTGCCAATTATTGCAGACACTGAACAGAATTTTGCCGATGCCTTAGCTCTCGGCTTGGGCATGCCTGCAATCTGCAGGCCCCTCACCACACACACACACACACACACACACACACACACACACACACACACGTTATCCAGGGACAACCAGCACTGAGAAATATAGTGCTTACCTGCTCATATTCTGACGGCCATAGACTGCAAAATCGTATTTAATGTCTGCCTCAGAATTAAATAAACACAATTTTGCAGTGTTAATGTAAAACAAAAGGTGTACTATATTAGCAGCTATTTCTTTTTTTTCCTTTTTTTGTTTCATAGGAGTCTGAATCAGTTTGTCAGTCAATCAATATTATGTATAGGTGCAGCGAGTTCAAGATAAGCTTAAAGCTTTAGCATCCTCTTATTTTGTGTTTCTCATTTGGCATCGCTCTCCCATGCATATCGATCACTGGCATGCAAATAAACTAAGGGGTGTTTCCTAGATGCATGAGCACAGTAAGAGCACAGTACAGGCTTTAGGTGCAGCGCGTTCTGGATTGTGAGGCATGGCTGGCATGCTAATAACCTAATGGGAAACATCTGGGGAGGAACCTCAAGTAAACCGCCCAACAGGAGCTGGGCATGAGCAGCAGGCCCGCAGAGCGCCTTGCTGAGAATGTCTCCTTTACGAGGACCCCGGGATAATTACACTCGGGGCCCAACGTCAGGGCCCCATTTCCACCAGCGAGTCTGAAGGAGGACCTGCAGGAGTGGAGCCAGAGCCTTTATGAAAGCCAGCTCTGTCTCATGCTGGCTCGTCTTCCACCGCAGAGGAACAAAAGCCACTTAAAAGTCAACTGGCAAGCCGGCTCTGGAGTAACTCTTGGAACTTCCTTGATGAGATCACCCCAGAAAAACGGTGGTGGCGTGGGGTTTATACAGCTATCAATAAAGTGGAGTGTGCAGGAGCCAGATTTCAGATGTGTGCGAGTTTGATGGTATGTGGTGGAAGCTAGCCCAGAGAGCAAACCAGTGGAAAAGCCTAGGAAAACCCTGTGGATGCTACGGGAACTGTGGAAGGGGGCGATCATCATAATGTAACTGTATGTTATTCCATCTCAGAGGAGGCAGAACTGACAGAGAAAGAGCAGCAAGGATTGAGGTGTTCTGCAAATAGGAACAGGCAGCCACTTGCCCTCGGTCCCTGGTGCAACTGCAAGACAGTCCTGCAAAATTACTTCAGTTTCAGAGTTTCCTCAGGCTCCAAGATATTTTAATTAACCTCTAATCAATACTCTCACAGGACACAAGCCAAAGTCTTAAATCCGATGGAAAAAAAGGCTGCAGTGTCAGCAACTTCTGGATGTCAACTAATGAAAGTGGAAGTGGAAATTCAAATTATATCAGTGGTGTAGTGGGCTGCAGAGTACACGGGTGTGCATGACGCTGTGGGTTCAAATCCAGCTCATAAACTTTGTTGTATGCCACTACCCCAAACCCTGTCCTTCAGTCACACTCCATTGCATATTCTTGAACAAAGCTTTACACGTGATCTTTAAAACAAAAGTTTAAAAGCGACTTGTGAAAGTGTCTGTGCTGCGAGACACTGCTCAAAGAGCACAGTTGTTGGGGGAAACACAGAGAGTTCATCAATGGAATGCTAGCTTGTTAAATCCACTGGGTAGAGCAAGCTACTTTGATGGGCCTGGCCCAGGCTAGGCAGCAGGACCCCTCCTGACAAGAATTAGCTGCCCCTCCTGGAGCTTTGTTAACTTTCTGTGTCACTGCGAGTTTGGAAGGAGCTTGGCCTCCCATGACTGGGCTGGCTGTGTGTTGTGTTCAGCACTCTGTCCTTTGCCCACAATATACTGTTGGACTCTTATAAGGGCCAAACGTGATGGTCTGTTACCCGATGGAACAGATACAATTTACAATTTAGGCATTTAGCAGACGCTCTTAATCCAGAGCGACTTACATTAAGCAAGAACAAAAAAGCATGGGAATAGATCACATAAAAACATTTATCAAGAAACATGCGTAAGCTAAGAAAGTAACAGTGGAATATCTATATAATGAAGCTATACATGTAAACTATACATCTATACTACTATGCTATACATATGTACTATGACGTGCTATGACAACATACAATGCAATTATAGTGCTGTCTACATATCATGCTATAAGTCTGTATCAAATGCTATCTAAGTCTACAGAAATGCTATCTAAGGGATAAATAGTTGGTCAACTAAGCCACTGCCAAAATGTACCTACATTTCAATAGTGATAAATGATAAGCTACTAGAATTGTTTGCCTTCCACACTAAATGTTGTCAGCTTTGTAAATAATCAGAACTACTCTCAACTTCATAAATAAGTAATGTTGACAGATGAATGTCTCTCTGGAGCATTCTCAACGCCTACTAGTACTAAGATCTCACAATGTGAACAGACAACATTCAGCATAGTTGATACAAGTAAGACATGTGAACGCGGGAAGCGAACGCAGCTGTTGTGGCAGTCTGACACACACACACACACACAGACTTTTTTTTCCTACTGTGTGCGTGCGTGGGGGGGGGGGGGGGGGGTACTACCTGTGAGTGGGCAGTGTTGGCTGATGAATGAATATCAACATCCTAATACATCCTGATACTGGGGGGTCAAATTATGACAGGCAATTCCTGCAGTCAAAAAACACTGTTTGAAATAGACACTCATGCTTTCCAAGGTGTGATTTGGGCTGGGAGGAGGAGGAGGACTAAGGCGCTATACGTCCTCTCTGGGGGAGGGGGGGGGGTACTACCTGTGAGTGGGGAGTGTTGGCTGATGAATGAATATCAACATCCTAATACATCCTGATTATGACAGGCAATTCCTGCTGTCAAAATATGACCCCCCCCCCCCAGTCATAAATCACCTGTACTACCTGTGAGTGGGGAGTGTTGGCTCACAGACACGTGAGCCAACTCTGTGAGTTTTAGAAATATTGAACCAATGAAAAGTATTAACAAGAGCTTGTGACAAAATAATAACTATTAACTCCATTAGAACACACTGAAAAATGATAGACATAAGGTTTCCAACTGACGGCGACAATATGCATCATCAATACAACCAACTCCATCTCTCCATTTCTCGCATTTAGAAATCAGTGTTATCCAGAGTGATAAATGCTAGGTCAGATTAACAGGGCACATGGTCGACAATTAGTGTTCTAAGAAACAAAAGTGTGTACAATCGAGGATAACAAGGAAACAATAAATAGCATTACATCTGTAAATAACATAACTACAGCATAACTATGTTAACTGGGTATTGGCAGGAAAGTCACGATACAGGAGTCACGAAGCAATATGTACTGCATCCCCATATTCCCATTCCCATCACGTTTGCTGATACGAAGCACATGACTGAAATGCCACAAGATAAAAGCCAAAAAAGATCTTCCAAATATGGGCTTTGAGAGTGGCAGGGGCCAGCTTTAGTTTCACAGCTAGTTTGCATGCCCTCTCCGCTCTCCTCTGCAGAGGGATTTACCAGTATGTACCTAATGTAGAGCTGAGTTGCATACAAATCTGATATTATTAAAACAAACAAATAAAAGAACAATCAAACAAAATGATTGTGATACAGGTTTATCGATAATATAACAATAAGAATAAGATATAACATGGCCATCACCGGTATGCTGATATTCATTATTATGAGCACAGCCTTGGTATCCATCTACAAATGATAACTACCAAGCATCTTTCTAAATATCATAACAAGCATCATCTACTACTAAGACAGATAAAAGGAAATAAGTGCTAGGAGAATTTCTCACTCCCTCGTTTACCCTTTCATTTAAATCAGACTTTATCTTCAAATCTCACTATCTATCCTCTCCCTGTTTTTGTTTCCCCCTTTCCTCTTTCTTTTCACATTCATCTTCTTAAATAATATAAAGCATGTTCTGTTCTTCTAACCAGCGCAGTAATGTGCAGTGTTCAATTTAACTCTCAACTCCCAGTTCTACAATACGGATTTGACAGTGCATCATCTCTCATTCTCTCCATATTCATCTAAGATTGACTTTTATGCACACTTGCTCCTTCTCAGATACAACCCACAGCGCTTCTTACTTAGCCTGGCTCTTTTTCTCTCTCTCTCTCTCCCTGCATTCAGCCAATCCTCTCCCTCTTATCCACTCTTCCTCTCCCACCGCCTCCATTAATCAGCCTCAGTTAGGAAAATATTTCCTGCCTTTCAGCCAGCTCCATATTAGTACAATCCTGTGACTGAAACAAGCCAACTCATGAGTGTGAGCCCCTCCGTCACATCACATCCAGAACGTACAGCACAGGGGGCAGACAAATGCAGTATATATTGTTGGCAGCCCGTCCTCCATACAGGAAAGAGGTTTTGTGCGGCCGGGGCCAGTTTCTCAAGCCTGAGACTCCAGGCTCCTCCAAGGGTACTGGAGGGCCTCTCGTGGTCCGCAATGCAGCTCCAGAAAGAGCAAACTTAATCGTTGAACAAAACAAAACAAAAAAACCTTCTCAAATAACATATTTTCCAGCTTCTCCTTCCAGAAATGTTCTCTCGGCTACCCAGAAGCACCATTAAAAGAAAATGAGGGAGGGGAGCCAATATATTTTTATAATCCATGAAGTAAAAAAAAATACTACAAAACACAGGCGAACTCCGTCAGTAACGTGAATAGAATAGAATCTCTCTGGACCCAAGCTGCTGTGGGGGCGGATAGACCTGTGTGTCCTGACGAGGTGAGACTGTTTGTGCAGGTCTATTTCTGCCCCCCCCCCCCCCCCCCTTCGCTTCATTTAGCTGGAGCAGCTACAGTAGCAAGGGGCCAAAAAAGCAGCGCTGGTGGAAAGCGTTGACTGTGCCAGGAAAACAAGGCTGCTTCTAACGGCAGCACCTTCCTCCAGTACCGTGGCCTTGCAGACTCCCACATAGATTCCTGCCGCTCCCCATGGGTGATGAATGATGGATTCGGGCATCAGCCCTTGTTTGGTTTGAGAGAGCACTGGTTTTTAACCTTTTCTGGATCAGGGCCCACCTGAAAATCTACAAAGTGTTTACAGTCCACCCATCTGACTACTTAAGTGTTCAGAATCGGAGGACGTTTGCATTTTCAGTTCAGAGCATGTTTATTTGTGTTCCCGGCTTGGAATTAACATTAAGTTCCTTATTTTTGTAACTTCAGAAAAGATACCATGCCATGATTTAAATATTATCTTTTAAAATAACAGTTATATTATCATTGAATGATGAATCACTGGGTTAGACGTCACTAGAGCATTGGTGGGTCCTTGAGGGGGTTCCGGGGGGTCCTCACCTAAATGATTGATAGATAGGAGGAACCGAATGGACCCTTACGGGACTGTAACTCTGAGAGGACCAAAATGTACGGTCCATTTATACAGTGTACCCTCAGAGTTAAATTAATATTGATTAAATTAAATTCATACAAATTGTATTAAAAAAATATTCAGAATCACGGGATTAGAGCATGTTCTCATTGGCCTGCTGGTCGCACACACGCGCACACACACACACACACACACACACACACACACACACACACACACACACACACACACACACACACACACACACACACACACACACACACACACACACACACACACACACACACACACACACACACACACACAGTAAAGATGGACAGGTGGCTCTGTGCTTTGCTCATTGGCACTTCAAATTCTTTCTCAACCGTAGGGGAGTTTCTAACTGGCAACCATCCAGAGTGTACAAATGGAACCAATGCATGTATGGTCCAGGTTGTGCACATGCATGCACCATGGCTACTGGGTACGGGTGGGTCCCTTTGGTTCCATTTGTACACTATCAAGAGTTAAAGGTGTATTTGTTTTAGGATTTTACAGTGAACCCACTTCATTCTTCAAGCTACCGCTGCTGAAGCCATTAAGAAGGACATGTGGGGGTGAAAAGAAAAAGAGTCACACAGGGTGACAGAGAGGCCAGGCTGTCTGTACACCCAGCCAAGACCCTGCTGTGTACAGTGTGTTGTCAACATGCATCTGGAGAGCAGAGTGTCTCCCGACGATCACACACAATTAATACAAATTCCACCTCAGCACAGACCGTACAGTGAGACAGAGAGAGAGAAGAAAGAGGCAGATGAGCCAGACTGCCTAGAACAGTCTCGCGATGCCACGTGTTGTTGGCTTGTAGATCGGATTTTTTTTTTTTAAGAAAAAAAGAATGGGGCTTAAGTTATTGATTCGTAAATTTGGGTCCCAGGGAGAAAACTAAATGATCTTTTGTGCCACAGCTGAAAAGGTTTACGAATCCCTGGGGCCTGGGCCTAGAGAAGTTAGACTGTTCACTCCAAGGAGAGGTGGATTTATGTAAATGTTTTATTTAAGACATAAATTACACTGTGATGCATGTAAAGAAATTAGAGCACCATTCTTCAATAAAATGACATTTACAAACCACTGGATAAATCATCACTTAAAAAAAAATCTAAATTCAACTTTTGGCTGCACAATATGTGAGACAGCCAATGGACAGAACTTAGAAGAGCCAAAGACATCTGGATGAAAATAAGAAAATATGAGAACATTGTATCATTGATTGTTATGCAATTGTTTCTCTTTAGGTTATATAACACACACACACACACACACACACACACACACACACACACACACACACACACACACACACACACACACACACACACACACACACACACACACACACACACACACACACACACACACACACACACACACTAAATCATGGGTACAAAAAGCACCTTCTCCTCCAAATAGACAGACTGCCTATAATGGAGGAGATTGAACAGTATGTTGCAAGCTGCTTTGCTTTACACTTGGACAACACACAGAGAGAGAGAGAGAGAGAGAGAGAGACAGAGAGAGAGAGACACACACACAGCCCCCACTAGTGAAGAGAGGTTCATACAAAATATGTGCCCACGCAGGCAGAAGCTGCAGGAATACAGACATGGACAGATGCAGCGATAAGACACAGATGCGGGCATACAGGCTGGCAGAGAGACAGGAAGACAAATTAGAGACAGACAGGCTTGCAAAGAGAGACAGCCAGGAAGACAGATCAGACAGACAGACAGGCTTGCAGGGAGACAGCCATAAACAGACAGACGAAAGCAGAGGAACACAAGTCGCAGTGAAGTGTACTGTAAAGTTTAACTATGCGAATGCTGGTCCAACCGTCCAGTCACATGACCTGGGACATGCTTCACCTGAGGGATAAGTGAAATCTGTGTCTGGCTTGTTTTCTCACTCGTTACACATCTGTCTCTCCTGCTCGCTCCTTCCTTTCTCTGTCCCTCTCTCTCTATCTCTCTCTCTCTCTCTCTCTGAGATTAGAGGAAGAGAGGAAGGTTGATGGTCTGAGGGGACAGTAGTGGGCCGACCAGGGGTGGGGGGGTAGAAGTCAGAGGTCAATCCCCATCGGGTCTCCCTCTCCTTCCTCCATAGATCACTGGAGGACTCCCCTGAAGCTGCTGGACAGATGTGGCGAGTGTGAGAGTGTGAGTGTGTGAGAGTGTGAGTGTGAGTGTGAGTGTGAGTGTGAGTGTGAGTGTGAGTGTGAGTGTGAGCGTGCGTGATATGTGCTTGTATTTAGAGGTGGAGATAGGGTGAGAGAGTTGTGTGTGTGTTATTGAAGACACAATATAAATTGAGAATGTGTGTGTGTGGTACGCAAGTGAAGAAGCACATGTTACTTGCTCATGTGTTCTCACGTACAGTATGTGTGAATAATGAGTATATTTATGCTTGTGTGCGTGCGTGCATGCACGCGCAGCCACGAGCGCACTGCCACTAACCAGTACTGAGCAGCATACTGCAGTCAGTGACCATCCTCCCCTCTTCGTGGCCCAAGCCCTTTCTCCATCTCAAGCCCACCACACACCGGCTGCGTCCGCCGCGCGTCGCCGCGCGGCGGACACAGCCGCCTCCATTATTTTCAATGAACCTATCGCACACCGACTGCGTCCGACGCTTGCTGGCGCGCAGTCACGCCTCGCCTGCCGCGCCGATGCACCGCTGTTCTATTTTCCAGGCGTTGCCGCGCGGCCTCCACCCGGCTATCCGACGTGGGCGTGGCAATGGAATAGTCAACAAAACTCCCCAGCCGCGTGGTAGCGCGCCGCGTCCTGTTGGTGTTGCCGTGCGGCTATGGCGCGCGGCAATACTGTGCCGCGGCGGTCGCAGACGGTGTGTGTCGGGCTTCATTTCCCCTTAAACACCTACAGTTTAGACACGTCTCCCTCTATCTTTCAATTAGTTTTGCGTAGCCAGACAACTATTCCATGTATGCATGTTGTATGTATGTATGTATGTATGTATAAATATATATATAAATATATTTTAAATTATCTTTAGAGCTTATTTTTGTTATTCCTGTTCTGCTAAGCAGCAAGCTATATATGCTTAGATGATTTCCATTGGGATACATTTGTGCGACTGTAAAGACGAAACGGAAGTGGGGAGGAGGCTCGCCACTTCTGCTTTATATTTTACTCATGACAGCTCATGATAGCTCTTCCGTTGCTCCAGACTGTAGTCTGGCAACGTGAGACTATCTTTCAATGGACAGACTTGGGACTCTGGTCCTGATGAAACAGGATGGGAGGCTCTAAGGGTCCGCACAGTACACACACCCACACACACCCACACACGCACGCGGAACCACCAACTCAGCACATTACACTCATCTACCTCACACGCTGCTGCTGGTTCAGCATATCGGTGTGCATGAGCGCGTGCATGTACCACACCATGTGTCCAAACATGAGTGCACATGATGCAGATGTAAGAGTGCACAAAGACGTGGGCCAGACACACCGACAGACACACACGTGCACACAGGAAAGCATCTGCATGTGAGCACATGTGCACATGCTCACGCCATCCCGTTTCAGCATGCACACAGATGTTGCACCGAAGCTGGCCAAATGTTGCACGTTAGCGAAGAATAGCCACCATTGTGGCAAAAGCAATGAAATTTACTCTCTCTTGGCCTTGATGCTGGCCCTAATGGCTATTCAGTGTGCGTGCACGTTTCAAAGAGAGGCAATAGTTATTTTCCTCAACCGACTTTGTACGACAAAGAGAGGACTACTCTCGTTGGTGAAAATGCCGCAGAGCAACTAACACAAGGGGGTTACCATGACAACCACAAAGCCTGGAGACCCACACAAACAAACAGCTTGGCTTGTTCTGAAAATGAGCTGACTGAATACACATCCACACATATTTACAATCTATAGATGTACAGTATACACTGTACAGGCAAAATACTGTAGTGCAGATAGGCCTACATGTATTTATAAATTATAGTACGTTTGCCTTTTTCCCTAATACAAATTCCAGATTTTTCTATATGAGACCTACTTTCAACAAATGTATATTTTTGTTGGGTTTTTAACATTTTGATTACTGGTGATGATCTCAAAACACTGGCAGTGAGACTGCAGATGGGTGACCAACGATGCCTTTCCCATGCGGGTGAATGTCAATTTCTCTGCCGCATATTTTGCACAATGCTTTAGTGTTTGACTTGGGGTCAGGAGGGGTGTTCGAGCCATATGCTTGAAAACAAACACAAGACCTATTTTATTCAATATACTGGGCCAACGTTAGTAGTATGGGGTATATAAATGCAATTATTCAAATTCAAATTCGACACACACGTTCCACACCACCACAGGGAATGCAGTGCCCGGTGTCGAGTTGGTCGGACCCAAGGTTGTCCAGAACCGCCCAAAAAGGCCTCTGACCAGGCCCCCTGTCCAGTGTCCATATATGGAGCTGGCCTGTTCTGACATCATTCCGACAACTGCATAGACTTCATATTTGGGCATGCCTGACAAAGAACTCCATATATGGGCATAAAAGGGACACAGACATAATATCTGGGTGGGGCATCCATTTCATCTTGCATCCATTTTATCTTGCATTGTTCTAATGGGCACCGCTCTAGTACATAAAATTCATCACACACACACACACACACACACACACACACACACAATAAGAGTTGACTCCTATTTTAGGCAACAGCTGCTCCAAAGTCAATATCCAACAGCCCTGCCTCAGCAAATGTATCACCTTGTTTCCTGTACAAAACTCAGTCCTTTGTCCCATGTCCTGACAAGTACAGTACAGTATCTCTCCACGCGTGTCACAGGCAGATAGAGGGGTGTGACCTTTGATCAGCTGATTCCAGTCTTCACAGCACACAAATTGGATGCAAATGCATGTGGCAGATTCTATTTAAACAAAACACTGGCTTCAAAAAGAGCCATGCTGTTCAAAATGCTCAGTATATCTCTGCTCCGCTGGCCCAAAGCCAAAGTCTCCTCTGTACAAAGGACACTTTGTAAGAGGACCCCTGTCTCCTATACATCTCTCAGCTGAAGCTATACACATTCTTAAATGTTCCCAGCAGACACACTGCTCATTCAGTGTTTGAACACCTAATACATGATGACAAAGACCAACACGGGTTTGACATCACAGCAGAAGTACAGTTTAGTACTTGTAGCTAAATTTGTTGTACAGGCATTCCGTTTCTTCAGAAACAGGTATTCTGCATCTTCAGGAGTTCCTATCCTGCTCTTGACACATTTGTCCTTCACAACATGTATCATGTGTATTGTGTATACTGTCCAGTTTAGGACAGTTCATGTTTGTGTACTTTGAGATAATTAATGTTACATCATCTGCAACAAATCCAAAGCTATAATACTAGTGTACCTGGCAACCCCACCAGCCTTGCAATTTGGCCATGTTAGTGCATGTACTGTATTACTGTACTGAATGTAATAAGTGTGTCCCAAATTACACACATTTAACCAGTGAATATGACAAACGACACATTTCTAACATCGCATGCTATATACAGTATATGCATATATGACAGGTAGGCCATCGCTGCTCTACTGTAACCACATTGTGCACCCTCCCTAGGTATTAAACACGTGCACAGTTTAACCTTAACTGAATGTGTTTCTTTCTGTCAATTCTACTTTTAGAATCTCAAGCTTTTGTCTGGTATTTGTCAGCTTGTCAGTAGCTTGTCAGTAATAGTATGAGTAAAGCCTCCTGGCAGCAAGGGTGTGTGTGTGTGTGTGTGTGTGTGTGTGTGTGTGTGTGACTGTGTGTGTGTGTGTGTGTGTGTGTGTGTGTGTGTGTGTGTGTGTCTGTGTGTGCGCGTGTGTGTGTGCGCATGCTTGTGTGTGTGCGTGGGCGCGTGCATGCATTTTGTACACCACACTCACAGAGCACAAAGAAAACTTGTGATGGTAAAATAGGGATCTGCATGGCCAATTAATCAGTCCACAAAGTGAAAAAGCATTTCTGGTAGGATCAACAGGATGAAAGAACAGTTAACTACAATTCAATGAAGTCACAACAATTGGAGTGCTATGATGGTAGTTAACCCCAAAACACATACCGATGAGAACTGAATTACTGCAATTCACCAAACTTAACATGTTCTCACTCAGATACATGTTCTCACTAAATACAGTCAAATCTAACCGGAAGCTAATGAGAAAAGACTACATAACTACAATTCTACTAAAATCATACAGCATTTGAGACCTGACTCAGGTATGAACGGTCTTTGACAGTCATTCATTACACCCAGATTTAAACATAGAGTGCTGGGAACTACACCACTACAATTGATAGAAATCATAACACTTAAGTCATGAGTCAGCTACAGCTCATTCTCTGTGCCTGGCAGTCATGCCCTCCAATCTAAACACTGTGGGGGCTCTGAGCTGGTGGTCTTTTGTGCTGGAATAGCATTTGACTGCTGACTGACAGTCACCTGACTCCTGCCCAGATAATGCTGAGCTGGTCAGGGCGGAGATTATTTGGATGGGGGGGGGAGTCTATATAGATCATCATGGAAATAAAAAGGTACATTTCATTGTCAATGTACTGGAGTACCATGACGGAGTAACATTATTTGAACTGAACACTTGTCTGGGGCAGGTCAGGAGAAAATCGCATCCATGCTTGTAACACTTCATATCACAAATGTGTGCTGTCCCAAACTAGACGCTTGTGTATTGTAAATGACAGGCAGGGCTTGCTGGAGCCTTTGGGCCACAAGAGGCTTTTGTTACACTGGGCTTATTGTTATTTGGACATGATATATATCCAGACCCACAGATACAAACACTTAAAATGAATCCTCCGGTTCATCAGTTCCACATGCGAGTTAGAATGAGAGGTTTCCGTTTTCAGTTGAAGACTGAAATGAGAGTTCGTTTCAAGGGAGAAGCGTGCCAGAAACATTATAATGTCTGTCCCTTGAAACCATGATAAATGGTGCATTTATATATATAGCGCCTTTATCCAAGGCGCTTTACAGAGATTGTGCATTACATTCACCCATTCACACACACATTCATACACCGATGGCAGCGGAAACCATGCAAGGCACCAACTAGCACATCGGGAGCAATTAGAGGTTCAGTGTCTTGCTCAAGGACACTTCGACAGTAACTCTGGGGGAGCCCGGGTTCGAACTGGCAACCTTACGGTTACCATCCAGGCACTCTACCCCTGAGCCACCGCCGCCCCCCATGATCACATGGTATAGTACTGTGCATGGACATCTATCCCCTATATATGGCCAAACCACACAAAACATTATCTCACTGCAGTGGCTGATGAATCAAATTGTGTTGTGTAGACAATGATAAACTGACACCGGGTATGGTCCTTTTTGGATTTTTTGCAAGTGTCATGAAGTTCAACAGTCTCAGTCTCTTGACCTAGTTTGACCAGTTCTGAAACATGACTTTAACACAAGTAAGACGCGCAAACGCGGGAAGCGAACGCAGCTCGTGTGTGTGTGTGTGTGTGTGTGTGTGTGTGTGTGTGTGTGTGTGTGTGTGTGTGTGCTACAGCTGCGCCCTGTGTGTGTGTGTGTGTGTGCTACAGCTGCGCCCTCTGGTGGTGGGCGGGTGGTGTAACAGCGGGACAGACACACACATACACAGACATTCAGCCCTTGCTGTCATAGTAAGTGGCTCACTGCGTTCGCAACAACTCCTTTACATGCAGACAGGCGGAGTGGCACAGTGCTGCATTGTTTTCACATGCACATGTTTTCACTCTCTCTCACACACACACACACACACACACACACACACACACACACACACACACACACACACACACACACACACACACACATCTCATGGTAGTATGAGCCATCATCTCTGTTGGCTGTTGACTGGCTCAATCGTTGGCTGAGGGTGTCATAATGTGGCAGAGCTGCTTCTAAGACAGAAGTAAGTAAGTAGCGGGATAATTGGACAGCTCCCAGTTCTAATAAACCTTTAATATGCACTGGAGAAAGGGCATCCTTGTGGCCTGCACAGAGTGAATGAGAGGAAGAGACAGAACGACCAGGGCGAATAAGAAGATAAATATATAATTGAGGAGGAAGAGAAGGAAGGAGTGAGCAAGCAAAACAGAGACAGGCAGAGATCCAGATGGAGAGAGGTAGATATATAATATTGTTCTGTCATGTCAACAGGTAAAACAGATTAAACACCATTGCTAGTAGATTAGCAGTACCCCGCAAGGAGCAGCTCATCTAGGCCATCTATTGCAGTTACAGCTGCTGCAAAGGTACCAGACGGCTTCCCTCTGCCCCTCTACTCTACCAGCTGGACTTCTTTAGCACCCGTTTGCACCTGCCAACACTCCACAGCCAACACCACTTGATTGCCTCAGTCTTCCTGCCTTGAACAGGCCTCTCCACTACCCTATACATACTGCTACCATACCAAGGGCTACGTTATGGCCCTCGGCTAGCAAACCATGCCGACTTGCAAGAACTAATGGCAACTAACAGCGATCACTTTATGTCATGTCCTCTGTAAAAGGTGAGTAGGAATACAGCGCAAAGACTGCAGCTGATGGTCGGCTGATTCAAATCAATATCACGATTATTCAAAATAAATCCTTGATTGCGATTAATGAACAATTATTTTATGAACTGCCCTCAGTTCTCTGACAACTTAAGTATAAGCTGCTGCTACCATTACACAGAGCTGATACACCAACCAAGTACCTATAACCCTCATCTCTGTTTTAGGGTGATTTAATATCACATGCACAACAACAGCAACATTGCAGGTAATGATATCCTTGGATTCCGAGCATACCTCAACATTGTTGAAAGAGATGGTTGGGTTGCTAGGGGCATGGTTGTCAAGGGGAGGGGTCTGTCATATAAGATGAGCCAAACAAATTGTAAGGTGATCTGCGAAGAGCAGCTATCTGTTGTTGTGACAGTTTGTCATTTCAGAATGTGTTCATTTTGAAGCAAAACCGGAGATTTGTCATTGATTGTTTTATGGCAGAGGTTGATCATTGGTGTTTTGAAAGTGAAACCAGAACCTTGGGTGGGATGACATGAATCAATAAGAAAAAAGAGAGGAAGCGCCAAGGATTTCTCACAGTACAAATGTTGGTCAACGTATTTGTGTCAAGGTTTAATTGGCAGGATCATATCACATAACGACAGAGGCAGAACACAATATGCCTGCAGGGAGTGAACTATATTCCAACTCACCACCACAGTGAACCACCAGACAATCAATAGTAGCTACTGATTGAAATTCAGATGTTCAATACATGTCCTACTTTAGAATAAATGGAAGAGGTGAACTGATGAACAAATAGAATAGTGTCTCCTTCTGAGTGAGGACTGGCTTAGGGCAGGCCACTTCCTTCCTAGAACTTGTGTACCAAATGTAATCATTCTGGGTCACAGGAGCAATCATAACATCTAGGGCTATTATCTAGGATCAGTGGCCACAAGGCCTGCATTCCTTTCTAGCAGTTGTAAGTAAGAACTGAAACTTATTCTGTTGTTACACAATTTCTGAAGAGAGTGCAGCTAAAATGCCAAATACAATAATTTCTATAAGATTGCACCACAATGAAACATAGGAAATGACATAATAAAGCTTCCAGGTCTGCGGCAGAAAACTTCTGATATCTAAATTCCATATTGTGATGTATTTCAGAGTGTAGCAGGATAGGTAGGCGTAGGCAGGACATAACATTGGGATGAATGTGATTTGAATGTTGAAAAGTGGAGGAGAAATACAATTAAAACAATGACTGATGAGTGGATGGCATGATACTATACTACACTGTCTGGACTCCAGGAAGAGTTGCAAATAAACAATAAACTATTGTGTGAAATCGATTGGCTCAAGCCTACACAAGCACAGGACACGACATATTTTGTTTTACAGGAAGAAAACATGATTTGGATACAAAGTTTTGTAATAATATAAAGATTAGTACAGTTTTGCAATTATTTTGTGATATGGATCTTTCTGGGTCTGAAATAAAGATTGAATTGAATAGAAATACTAGTATATTGTTAAATAGGCTAGGTGGACAATGTGACCAGGGATGAGATCTAAAATGGTTAAAAAGCTATTTTCTGCATTTTATTGATAGATACAGTAGTCTGACAGGAAATGGTGAGATGGAAATGGGGAAGGACACGCAGCAAAGGTCGTCGGGATCGGAAGTCGAACCTGCGACGTGGCAGCGGTGGATCAGGAGTAGAGTAGCCTGTGGTCCACCTATGCTTTCTATGGCATAGGCAGCTCCCGGCAGGATCCGCCGGGAGAATCTAGACGCAACTGCGCGAGTGTGTGTGCATACGTGTGTGCGTCAATTTAATAAAGGTGCAGACGATCAGAAATCAGCAGTGTGTGAGCAGAGTGATCGACGTTTGCGCTACTCTATGCCGAATTGAAGTGGACTCTTTTTTCTCCTTGGATTTTCTTTTCTGGGTTTCCGAGTCTATTTGTAGAGTGGCCGGATGGGAACCACAAGGTTGCCAGTTTGAACCCGGGCTCCCCCAGAGTTAGTGTCGAAATGTCCTTGAGCAAGACGCTGAACCCCTAATTGCTCCCGATGTGCAGGTTGGTGCCTTGCCTCCTTTAAGAAGTACTTCACCTAAATACTTCTAGAGTGATGGTAAAGTTAAACATACATTTCAGTGATGAAAGTTAAACATACAAACAAGTCATAAAAACTACCATTGTCCACTTGTGAGGTCTCTTGATAATGGTCTGGGAATTGAAGTTTATTTGAAAGCTTCTTAATCAGTACTGAAATATCACATTTGTCACACATGCTGTAGAATGATAATGCTGCAGAGATTTTCAACACTTTCCATAAATCTGAACAAACAAACTACTTTCAATCCCTCACCAGTCACCACCCACCCACTCAGACAAAAGTGCAAAAGGAAGAGAGATACGGCAGAGAGAGAGTGTGACAGACAGAAGAGAGAATGAGATCAGATTATATCAACACGAAGAACGGGAGCCCAAATTTTATCAGGAGAAGGGAGTTTTGTTTTGGGGACTGGGGACCACCAGGGCTCCTTGAGGGGGTTCCAGCGGGGTGCGAAGTTAGCTAATAAATATAGCATAATTGAAAACAAATTGAATATTATTTCAGATGGGGTTCCGCAGCCAAAATCATATTAATTCGTGGGTCCTCGACATGAAAAGGATTGAGAACCACTGACTTACAGCTACAACTGCCAGTGATGATAAATTATTGACTCCAGTTGACAACGTGACAAAGGATAGCCTCCTGCACATACCCTCTCTTTTTACTCAGATCTGTATGTGAGCTCATCCACCCATTGCACTCTCTCCTTCATCCCCTACTTCAGTCCCTCCCTCCCTCACTCCTGTGCTCCACCCACAGGGCGCCTGAATGGAAAGGTGTGCCCAAACCCTGTGTTACTGTGGTATCTGTTTACGCAAAGCTCCTTTCACTTCCATGGGACGCACAGCAGCTGTTCCTGAACTCCTATCTTATGATGCGTTTTCACTGCATGTTATAGGCTCCACTATGGATGCAACAGTTGACCAACTGACCAAAAACCAAGATTTTATATATATATATATATATATATATATATATATATATATATATATATATATATTAAATTACATTTTTGATTAATACATTTTGAGTGATGCATGGCCTATTTCCAACCTAAAATGTTATCCGAAACAGTTTTTGTAAGGCTGTACAGGTTAAATAAAGGTTGTTTCCTGACAGCATTATTTTTTACTTTAGCACTGCTTAGGACTCTCCTACACAGAGGATGGCTATGCTGATCAGCCACAGTACAATTCAGTAATAAAGTGAGTAGAATAATTGAGTCCAGCCCGTACCATGCAGTGGGAAAGCGACTTAATTTAGTATACATTGCTCCTATACATTAGTTTCCCTAGTTATCAAAACATTCCATTTAATTCAGAATGCCTTGAACTGCCTTGAATGTCTTGAACTTTCACAAGCATACAGTAAAGTATCAAAGAAAACTGCACAGCAAGCACATAGGCAGTAGAACGCATGTCTGGCTTGATTAATAGCATTTTGTCAAGGAAAGGATGTGACCAGATCTTTCCCATAGTGCTGTTGGAAAATTCCTTGAAAACATGCAGAGAGACTGCCTATAAACCTGCTGTTCTGTTCTGCCTAAGGGTCATCCACTGTTGAACACATGTGACCATATCTTGGTAGTGGGTCCAACTTCCAGGCATATTCTACCTACCAACGTTCTGCCTTTCAAGGCTTTTTGAGCTGCTAGTCTGCTCTCTGTGCTCTACAGGAAGTGCACCCTGACCCTAAATCCCATGGTGGATGTGGAATTCACACAGCTCTGTCTGGTTAGGGTCTGAACTCTGAACTCCATCCACCGTGCTGCAACTACAAGATTGAACTATGAACTCCATCCTCCGTGCTGCAACTACAAGATTGAACTCTGAACTCCATCCACCGTGCTGCAACTACAAGATTGCACTTGATCCGAGCAAGATGAACGGTTAAATATATACACAATGGTGGAAAAAGTACTAATTTGTTTTACTTAAGTAAAATTATCAATACCACAATGTAGAAATACTCCATTACAAGCAAAAGTCAGGAATTCAAGATTTACTTGAGAAAAAGTACAAGAATATTGGTACAAAATGTTTTCAATATGAAAGTCATTTGAAAATAGCCGATCTACAAGCTCACAATGCGTAGCGATGTGACACATTGTGACTGAAAGTATATAGGGCTGAAGTGGCCGCTGTAGGTTTTGTAATAATAATCAAAATCGACAAAAACGGAAAAAAAACGAAAGTTTTCAAATAATTGTAGTGGAGTAAAAGTACTGCAGATTTGACATACTCAAGTAAAGTCAAATTCCTCAAAAGTACAGTACTTAAGTAAACGTACTTAGTTACTTTCCACCACTGGAAATACATTCCTATATTTGGAACACGAACATGAGAAAATAAATGATGCAAGGATTTGCATTGAGCTCCAAGCATTTGGGAGCTGCTCAGATAAGAGGTTCTATAATCACTCACATTTGACTCTTCTAACAGTGCGTTCTAAAAACACTGCTTGATGATAATGAAATGTTTCCATAATACAGGCAGGGTTTCAGGCTCAGGAAGTATAAATATATGCAGTGCGGTACACCGGTACTATACACTATAGTCTCTACTCTCTAGCATAAAATATATTTTCCAGACCAGCCAATAAGTCTTGCTGTGGTTCAAAACTCCACATTTCTTCAGAAGATAGAAAAATGGGATATGCTTTCCCAATAATTGGCATGAAAGTATGCTATTGGGCCACCAGAAGGAAAAGAAAAGGCATTGTGAAACTCGGAAGGAGCCTGGCAGGTTCCGGGCGGAATAAATAAACTGCGTTTTGAGTTTTACCAAGAACATGTCGGGCCAGAATATCAATTGCTTTGCAGAAGTGGGAAAAACAACCAGAAGGCATTTTGCTAATGGAAGTCATACACCCAAGCAGGGACGCTGCACATACATTATAACAACAAGCATGATGTCCTTAAAGGGCTCTTATCTTATTGAATATCTGAGTAAGGAAATTAAGACCAGCCACCAGCCAGATGCTGGAACATTATGGTTGTAGATGTTTCTCCATTATATAATTAGAATCAGAAACACTATAGGCCTACACAGCATATCGTCGCTGTAGGGCAGAACCCTTGAGTGTCCAATTTAACTTTAAAGTATAAAACTGGCCTCCCTATTTTGGCCTCCCTAGTAAAAATGTCTCAAAAATATTAGACATATATGTAGACATTACATGCATTTATAGATTACACAGATAGCCGAAAAAGCTCACAAGTCACAATGATCATTGAGGAAGTACTGGTTTTTGCAATGTGAAATACAATGCTGAAATACCAAGTAAAATCTGAACTGAGTGGTGCTGTTGGGGTGTCGGACTATTGGAGACTAGTAGTGGGACTGTTGGTTGTTTGACTATTGGCTGTCGGACTATTGTTTGTCGGATTATTGGCTGTTGGACTATGTAGTCTGCATACTGTACTGTACTGCCTCTCATCATGCACCTGTGCAGCTACACCATAGTCTGTACTGCACTGTGCTCTGTGCTGGTGTTACAATAAAAACTACTGGTGTTACACTAAGAACTCAGCTTCCCATCATGCACCTATGCACAGTGTGAAGCTCAACAGCGCCACTTTGTCACATGTTGGTACTCTAAACAGACAAACATACAAAGGGACACACATTGCCGTTCCTTGGAGTGGCTGCACCACACACCAAAAATTTGATGGCACATAAAAGCCAAACTGATGGTTAACCCTCCAGTTTCAAGGTTCTGTGGAGATCAAGTCTTATTTTTCATTTTGGACATCACCACGACATGTCATCTGGTTAAGAAAAAAGTCAGTTCTCTGTCCAGCTTAATTCATCATCAAAAATACTCCATAGGGACTGAACAATACATTGTCCCCTCAGGGACGAGTCACTGTGCTTCTCAGCTAGGTTCTCAAATGAAGGGTTACAATACACCTCTCAGAGTCTACTGTGACAGTGTGACTAATAGACCTTCTAGGGACCCTAAGATCTTCAAGATGCAAACGTATTGGGTTTTCCAACTGACTGAAAGATCTCATTAGCAACAGATAATGAGATGCTTTGGTTAATTACTAAACATTGCTCCAATTAAACCATGACCATGTTTACATGGGATTGCCTTTCAGTGCGCACGAATGGGGGGCAGAGTAAAAAGATAATGGCAAGAGAGAGAGAGAGATGGGAAAGAAATGATGGTACAAGAGCTGAGTAGTATAACACCAGCTCCAACCATAAATGATCTGATCTTTTTTTGTCACAGTAAGATCCTCAAAGATAATTTAGTGTGTATGACTGGGAAGTTTGCCTACTTTATCTGCCGCTTAACTCCATTATTAAGTAGCCCAGCATTATTAGTTTGTTTGCTTGTAAATGGTAACATAAATGGTGAATGGTGCATTTTATATAGCGCTTTCATCCAAATCACTTTAAAATGTGCTACATTGAGTCATTCACACACCGACAGCAGAGGAAACCATGCAAGGCACCATCCTGCTCATCGGGCTCAGTGTCTTGCTCACACTTACGAACGACAGTGACAGAGGGGGAGCCTGGGATCGAGCTTTCCCAAGTGGCCGCTCTCCTCTTGAGTCTTGAGCCACCACTGCCTCTGCTAGCCGAGAATTCAAGAACGCAGAGCCAGATTTTCATGAAATTTGGCATTTGTTCTGATCATTTAATGATGATCAGTAGGCTGACCTCTTTTGGGTTGAAACAGTCAAAGGTCAAGGTCACAAGCAATGTCACAGTCAAAATCAAGAACAGATGGGTGGATGTTTATGAAATTAGGTTGGCAAAACTTGGCATGATCAGTAGGTTGCCTGGAAGAGATTATTAACTTTTGGGTCAAGAAGGTCAAAGGATTGCACAATCAAGGGTGAGGCCAAAACTGCATAACGACTAATTGTTTCTGCCAATCAATCGATTACACAGTTAGACAGCCTACTGATCATCAAAACCTGGCACTGTGTTCTCTGCTATGTGCGCGCACACACACACACATTACGGGACTGTAACTCTGAGAGGACAAAAATGTACGGTCCATAACCTCAGAGTTAAATTAATATTGATTAAATTCAATTCATACAAATTGTATTAAAAAGGATTCAGAATCATGGGATTAGAGCATGTTCTCATTGGCCACACACACACACACACACACACACACACACACACACACACACACACACACACGATTACTTTGTCTACATTATCTTTGGTGAGAACCACATAAGTAAACCCTCCATGGGTTTCTTTTCTCATCTGCACATATCTCTTTTATTGACGTTACCTTTTTGTACTGTTTTTTTTTATTGTGCGAATATATTGACCATATTGACCTGAGCTGGGTGGCACACGTATAACCCCGTTTTGTGACAGTCTGTATAGATACTCCAAGTGCCTTTCAGGCAAGGCGTCAAAGCGTGACCCCATCTATCAGAACAAACGAGGCAGGGCCACTACAGCGTGAACAAGGCAGGATGATTGGGAAAGGGGAAGATTCTATTGAGATTTATGGCTGCACTGTATTAACTATGACTTGTGAATTGTATTCAGACATCTTGTTCTGCTTGGATGTCTCCAGAGTCCAGACTGAGTATTTCAGGGGTTTAATTCCCCCCAAAATAAGCCTCTTATATAACTGTATCTTGTATATTGACAAATGGCCATGCTGTCCTTACAACACGTGTCAAGGCAAAAGTATTAAAAACACCTGTGCTCCTCGTTATTGTGGCCTCCGGGTGGCACTATAATAGGCTAATGTCAAAGGTTTCACACAGATCGTGCAGGTACAGGGAAAAATGCAAATCAGCCTTTTATAGCGCCACCATGAGTGCCATTTTCTCCTTGGCCTAGTGGGAATGTACGCGCACAATTTCATTTAATTGCACGCTGCGTTCATGACTTGAAGCATTTTGTTGAAAACGGACGAATCCTGCAAACTTTGAAGCCAATGTTAGCCAATGAGGATGGAATACCGGACAGATCCATCTTGATCACATGATGACTATAGAGATAGTGTGTACCGATTTGCGTGATGTATGGATAAAATGTGTACAGCAAAAATCGGCCTCATGGTGGCGCTATA
The DNA here is from genome assembly GCF_964188405.1 of Protomyctophum parallelum. Lineage (NCBI taxonomy): Eukaryota > Metazoa > Chordata > Actinopteri > Myctophiformes > Myctophidae > Protomyctophum > Protomyctophum parallelum. Next base: position 28,467,181 of record NC_139718.1, on the reverse strand, counting down.
ACAGGTCGTTCTGGGAAAATTAGGGGCAGAGGTTTGTCGTTGGCATCCAGGGAGTGTGTGCGCCAATTGTACACAGTTTGGCATCGACCGGGACAAAGGTGCCGGAGATTAGCTGTACACGGACGGACGGAGTGCAAAACATACTCTCCCCCACGCCTTTGGCCTGGTGAAGTCAATGAGTAAATATATCATTATAATATATTCTGATTACTTTATATATGGGGAACATGACAGCTATACTACTATGTGCATTTGATTTTTCACAATAAAAAACATTTGGAATAAAATGTTTAAACGTACAGTATAGTAAAGTATAGTAACTATGTCAAGCCCACCGCTGACAAAACAATTACAATTTGAGAGAATATTCAGAATAGCTTTACAGAATGTTTTAGAAATTAGATTAGAAATTACATTACTTTTTTTAAAGATTTTCTTTTGCCTTTCTACTTTTATTGATAGATACAACAAAGATTGTCAGGAAAGAGACAGGCAGCAAAGGTCGTCATGAACGAGACTCGAACACACAACGTGCTGTCAGGCCAGAGCCTATATGTGGCATATGCCTGGACCACTAGGCCAGCAGGCGCCCCAAAATTACATTACATTTTCTGAATGAAGTTTATATCTGTCCTCACGCTCATTTGAACCTAGCAGCAACTGTGCTGAGTGATGAGTGTGGAGAGATGGATACATCTCCTGCTGAGAAGCCATCAGTTACTAATTATATGACAACAATTATATGCATCAATCTCAGATTAATCGGTGGAGACACAAGTCTGGTGGGGTGTTCTTAGCTTGCTATTGCTAAGTATGTACGCCTTTTCAGCACATTCATACATTGATTATCATGCATATGAATATATTTGCCCAGTACAACCACAATCTGTATGGACATACACACAAGACCAGAGGAGATGAACATCCGTTCATTGGCACAACCGGCCAATAAGCCAGCATCATCTTCTCACATGACAATAAATGCATGCGAGTCTAATCATATTAGGGGTGTCTAGTCAACAGGACCAACAGTAGCAACTAGTGTAAATCGGCAGGGTTCAAAATTGGCCCCCAAAGTCAGACGGCTGGGTGGGAAGAAAAGAAAACATCACATGATACAGCAACACACAGCCTATTGGATATGGAAAAATGGGACAGCAACACATTATTCTGTGTGCACTCATGTTTTATGGGGTGAAAAGAATCAACATTTCAGCACATAGCGCCTTTGCTGGGGTTTGAGGGCAGAGCTGCCTGCCAAAGAGTTGGGCAGGTCAGAGGGAGGGGGATTCACTATTTTGACATTCCTGCCTTTGTCACCAATGGCCTTTGACTCTGTTCTTCTTTTGTCTGAAAGATGGCTGCAAATGCAGACAGCGCATCACTGCTGTCAGGCCAAAAACTATGCAGCTGCAAACATTTTAAATAATATATAATAATTTTGTTATGAATGTTTTCAGGGAAGCAATGGAGAATGGCTACACCCATGTTTATATATATATATATATATATATATGGTGCTGACTTTATTTATCGTCACATTACAGATTTACAGGTATAAGAATATGACCCACTTCTGAATTTGCATTAAATGGCTCACGGTTGACAAATAACTACACTGAGATCCCTTCAGTTCAACTAACAGGAAAGAAAAACACAAAATGTGTTATTTTTCATCTGCAGGGTGAATCGTGGGAAACAAAGACATGTGATGACAGGAAGCATTCTGTCAGATGCTGCACCTCATCTCCTAGGGGTAATCCCTCCCGCTCCAATTATGCAATCTGGTAAAAATGTGAGTAGAGGTGTACAGTAAATGCCTGTGTTAATTTAATTTGTGCGTGTGAAAATAAGCACAAATGGACCCATAAATGAAGATTTGACTCATCAGGCGGATGACGGTTCGGACAGTTGCCGGATGCCGCTAGTGACCGCTAGACCCGGAGACCAAAGATTAGTCAAGAGGGTTTGGCGACAAGGTGAACTGCCTAGCCTTACTTGCCTGCAGGGTGAATTAAATGAGTGCTGCATCCAGATTTGTCTACAGTAAAGAATAAAATAAAGCTTTGCCAAAAGGCATAGCTTTGTGTGGTCATCAATTAAAACATGATAAACTAAACTAAAGTCAACACTTGCTTTTGTGCTGCCTTGCCAGGTCGTCCTCAGGGAGTTTTATTTGCTTGAGATTAGCCGTACAACTCTTGGCACAGTACCGTAATGCTATGAGAATGGGCGTACTTTTTGCTTTCCATCAGTTTGCTTCCATATTTAAAAAGGTACGAAATGAAGAAGTGGAGGGCCTTTCCTATATAAAAAAATGCTTTATCAACCCAGGGTGCTTTGCTCTGAGACTCACAAGGACAAACCAAAAGTGTATGGCAAAAAGAAAATAGAAAGAAAACGTATCGAATCACAAAATCAATTAGCCTTAACTGTGTCCTGGTAAGCACAGCTTGAGCAAGGGAATGTGGCTGCTTATGTGTGTATGTATGTATACATGTGTTAGTATGTGGATCATGGATGAGGTATGGGTGAGGTCGGGGGAGTGAGTCTAAGGAATGTAGGTGGGGGGGGGGGGGGGGGGGCAATTAAAAGGTGCAGCTCATGTCCTTATAAGGACAAGCTTGGACAAATTATCCAGGCAGTAAACACCTGCATGCAGCGTCACATATAAAAACAGGAAGGAGCCTGGAACTCAGGGGCCTGCATGCATGTTATACGATGGATATTATGATATGGACATTAGCACACACTGACAGTGTATGTGTTCGTGTACCTGAGCAAATATATGGAGGGATGTAGAAAGTTGTGAGAAAAAGAGGAGAGTGGCCTTATGTATGAATTGGAGAGACAGAGGGTAGAGATAGAGTATGAGTAGATGTGTAATGTATGCAGTTGTATGTGAATGTGAATTTATTATTAATGTTATTTTAGTACAAATGCAACCAAGTTTTATTTGTAATTTCAGCTTTTTTCAAACAATGCTTCTCCACAGTGGTTCTGAGAACAATATACCAGAGGCAGCTGTGTTTGGAAAGACATTATGATTGCAAGATAAGAGGAAATGAGTGCCTTTATGGGGTCAGGTTAAGACTTGCGTTTGGCACAAAATATTTTCAGGACTCCCGCAATAGCATTATGCAGGTGTGACTGACTGAAATAGTAGAAAGCAAAGTAAAAATGAATAGAGCATTTTGAATTGGAAATTGGAAATTTCAATGTCAATTCACATTTTAGGTTTTCATTGTGAAATTCAAGAGAATGTTCTTAAAAAAAATGTACCAGTTACAACTCCTCCTAGTACTAGCTAACCACTAGACCACGAAATGACAACAAGTTTGGCTAAATGAGCCTCTAGGCTACTGGCATGCATAAGCAAACAGGCACCCTGGTCTCAAAGAAAAAGATTGGGAAAAGTTCAATGTAGCTTGGTTCTACAAGCTAGAGGTATAGTATGTTGTTCAACTTCTGATTTTAGAATACATTTCAAAATATAAAACAGATTCAATGAACATCAAAGGGTCTCTGTGTAATTAGTCTTGCATAGCCAGACGATAAGAGATCTGTGTAATCTGCCCATCAGTAGAAAACCTGTGTAATGAAGCCTGGAAAGGAATGTGGGTGATTGTGCATGTGTCTGCACACGTGCGTGTGTGACTGTGTGTCAATCAACTATGCTCACCCTTGGGCCTAAGGCACGAGCACATTGCCTGCCTGCCTGGCCTGCCAGGAGTTACTATCATCCCTTTCAGCCTGCCACCCTATAATTGTCTTTTTTTTTGTCTAGTCAGAGCACAACACCCCCACTTGAGAGCACTGCTCTCTTTGGATATGAGCGAATACAGCACCACTTGTGTCTCCAGGGTGTTCAGGCAAAGAGGATTCATACGTGTATCAGCGGCAAAGATCAATGGGGAATTTATGCGCTCATAGTCATAACCCCTGTTCCACTCATGTGAATAGAAACTTTTGCCGTTTCTGATCGCTGGAGGGGATGTGTGAACTCTCAGTGTCTTGCCTGTAAAAACTATTAGACTAAGTGTTACTATTTTCCTAAAGTCTGTAATCCTCCTCTTTGTCAACATGATGTTTAAGAGCTCACCTTAAGCATATTTACACAGTACTTCTCATACTCAAAAAGCAAAAGAGAAGCAGCTTCTTCAGACTGTAGTGTGTACTACTACTGGGGTCGCCTGGTCCATTGAACTGTGGCTCCATCTGCTCCATCAACAGTATAGGCCTATGCCTCAGTCAGCCCAGACTTTGGCATACCTTACAGACCGGTAGCAGGCTGGCGATGACATAATTCAGGAAACTAGAACCCGGAGCTTTCAAAGTACAGCTACAAAAAAAGAAAACTGGGGAAAACTTTTTCCAACAGCAGTGAGAGGGGCCGATTATTACCATTTTTGGGCACGCTCGCTCCCATGCAAGCCCAGCCCAAACCACAGTGCTTACTCAGATTCCATGGAGTTTTCTTCCCCCTTCTTTTTTTTCTCTCCAAAGCGTTCTAAAGTGTGGGAGCATCAAGCGCGGGTTAAAAGAAGAATGTGACACCCATTATCCAAATCAGCCATTCATTCTCTCTCATGCAAAAAAGAATGATAATAAAAACAAGGAACTGACACACTAAGAAAAGGTGATGTCATGTAAAATAAATGATATCTCACACTGTCCCTCCTGCACAGTCAAATCCCCAGTATTATATCTGCAGTGTACAAAATATGAAGGCAACATTTGAGGCTACACTCATGTTTGTCAGTCACTCCTCTTATAGCAGCTAGTGTGGCTGCCCACAGTGCCCAGGCGTGCGTCGGCCATGCCACGAATAGGAGTTAATTAGCAGCACGAGAATCGACAAGTGGAAATACCGATCAGAGGTCTTGTGTGACACCCAGTAGGTGATCCTATAATCCACGTAGCAGCGTTAAACAGATGACAGGAGGGGGCATAATGGGACCAGCAGACACAGACCGTACGCAGTCAAGCGCGTGGCTGACATCTGTTGCGCTAAGAAGGTGGGCGTATTGTCCCACTGTCCCATTTCAATAGTTTTTGCCCCCCCCTCTCTCCCCCTCTGCAAAGATGACGGGTGGGACCACCGTAGCGTATAATTGCCAGTAGAGGATATTTCATAACGCAACAGGATAATGTGTAATAGTATGTTTGAACTTGTTCTTAGAAGGAAGACAGACCACACGGTTGTTATCATACATGATTAGACTACAAAAGTTTTGGAGAATTGCGGCAGAATTTGCGCTTTAACAGCCGCCTTATGTTATACAGTAAGCTAGTAGTAGCCGAAATAAAAGTGAAGATAAACACCCAGGCTCAATTACTGCTGGTACGATGAATGTGCATTCTGAGTATTGCACCTAAGATATAGATATATTGATATATATATAAATAAAGGCAAGGCAAGGCACACTTAGGCTACACAGAGATTGCTGCATTGTTGTGAGCCAGGGGGCTACAAGAAGCACCTCAACGCACCTTTCTCTGCTGCTTCTCCCATGCAGGGTCCAAAAGCAGATCCCGGTCCCAATCATCTTCTTGTTGCATGTAAATGGGGTGGCCGTCTTCATCATACCCATCCACGTTGGTGTATATCTTCTCCTCCATCTCGTATTCCCCCGTTCCTTTGGTGAGGTGATATTAAACAGCAAGCCGCCGCTCTATCCTCCACGCATTCAAGGCGCTCTGGTCGGCGGGATGAGATTAACGCAACGGTCCAACCAACCCCCGGGTAGGTTTCACCGTTGTCTCGTCTGACTGACTTGCTTTCCCTCGGTCTCCCTCCTCACCTCACAACAAGAAGCTCCAACAACCTCGCTACCTTCTCTCTTTCCACGACCCGTGTTCCGTGGAGTAGCAGAACAGCGAACGGCAAAGCTGAAGCTCCGAGGAGGAGGCAGGTCTAGTGTACCGAGTACCGAAGCGACACACAGCCGCAAAACTTTGCTTCAAAGAAATAAACCAATGGGAAACGGGAGGCTCTGATTGGACGCATTAGTATGCCGAAGCCCGCCCCTAAACGTGGATTGGCTTCCTTTGCTGTCAATTCTGTCAGTGTTTTGCGCTTAGTGTGTAGGTTGACTGCATATAGGTTGACTGATCCAAATAACTGACAGTTTCATTGGATACTTAAGCCTTTTCTGCTACAATGTTTTACGTTGGTGGTTAATGTAACTTAACTGTGCCAGTGTGCCGTGGGATAACCTAAATAAGACATGTATCCACTACACTATGGATGAATTCATCGGTTTCCGAGCCCTAAAAAAATAGCGGTTTATGCAAATACAGTGTTTTATATCACATGTTTTCCTTGTGTATGTGTTTTATGTTTACTGCTTTAACAGGCATTTTCTTCCTCGTCACACATTCCAAGGTGAAGGTAAGAAGTGTGAGCCTTTGGAAATGGAATCGGGTTGGAATCAGCACTGTGACAGGTCACGTAAACATTTTCCAGCGCTGGCCAAGTTTCTCAGCCTTGTAAGGTAAACGCACTCAACAAGCGCGCGCACACACGCGCACGCCACACGCACACACGCTGACTCTAGGAAATATGCTGTCGACACGGGATAGCCCCGACAGTCAAGTCAAAACTAGAGCGCTCTTCCATATATGGCCAAACTTTCAAGAGTGAATGTTTGGGAAAGTGATGTCACGCACAGGGAGCAGACTGCCAACTCACTGACTGGTCCCTGTTGAAAGCCATAGCCTCCTACTGCCTAACAGCATGCGACTTCCTCGTAGAGATGCAATGAAAGCATGGAGACAAAAAAGGACACCGTTATAAACGTAATGAAAAGTAACGTGGAAACATAAACACCGATTTTTGCCAGCTGGACTTTTTTGTTAAATGGGAAAATATCTGGTGGTTTTGCAGGGCCAAGCCAGCAGCATTTTTCTGCACAAGCCAACAACTTTACATCAACTTCATCTTATTCAGCAGAATCCCAGAATAACTTTGGAAAAGAGATGTGCAAATTGTACAATGTGCTCAATGCTGTTTCCTGAGGCATGGGTCATGTGAAGAGCCAGGGCACCGGATTGGTGTTTGGCAACATACCAAGGTATTCCAAACATGTTGGGAGACAAATTCCTAAGTGGTTATCCTTGCTTTTAGACTTAAGCCAAGTAGGCCTATGGGATATAAAGGGAAGAAAATTAAAATCCTATTGCTTTATTCAAGAGTGCATTTCCAAACCACCAAACACTTCAAGGATAACAGTTTACCTGCACCGAATGTTAAATTAATCATTCAATCACTCTACAATGTAGATGAAAGCACACAAAAAACATGTTTCTCATTCAAAAATAAATTGCATCCGAGTCAGGCTCGGCTCCAGGATGGGGGCAGTTGAAAATGGCGAGAGGGCACATCGTTTTTATATATGAGAGCCTTGAGAGGGAAGAATTGGCAACTGAGGGTGCAGAGAGGGTGATGTATCAAATATATTAACATTCAGAATGCCTGCTATACTATAGCAACTTCACCCAACAGGCACACTTGTGTCAAATGTAAACAATCCTGAAACCATACACTGTTCACTATTTGAATAGGTCTCTCAGGGGAAGCAAGGGGGTTAAATGAAGTATGCCCATTTCCTGTAGATAAGTGACCGCCCTCACACAAAGTTCTCAGTCTGAACCACACCAAGTGGTGGAGAAATTATTTTGACAAGAGAGCAGTACAAACAACTCGATAACCCAAAACTACATGTCTGTTTGCCCTCAGATTACCACTTCACCACTAGTCCAGGAGGAAATGATGCCATTCACTTTAGGTCTTTCTCTCTATCTGTCGCAACAACCACTGGCATGCCCTTTGGTATTGTCTGGCCCACGGTGAGAAGAGTTTTCTCAGGTTCTAAAATGGAGACAGTCTAGAACAGACTGTTGACTGGGTCGGTACCCATTTGTGGGTTGCAGACACATTTGTATATGGGTCCCTTCATTTTTTATTTCCTATATTTTTAAGGGGCGCCAGCCCCTCCTATACACAGGTTTAATGTTTGTGTTTGCACCGTTTGTTTTATATCACCTAATCAACATGAGTTAGACTTTAATATATTAGCGCACCTCACTTCACACAGGTGTGATTTTTTAATTATTATAATTTCAAAACATTAAAAAAAACATTCCCCCAAAAAATGTCATGAATTAATACCAAATTAAAAGATTTTTCTAATGAAAAATCTAAGAAATTCCATAAATTAGAAAACAAATGTTTAAGAACTAGTGAAAGCTAAAAGGTTTGGGAACCACTGGTCTAGAAGGCATGACACCCTATGACATCATGCACTGCACTATCATAACACCGTTGGAGGGAATCAGAGTTCTGTCTGCAGGCGTGGCTTCCTTATCGGCTCAGAAGATACTAAGACCATTTATGGCTTTTCAGCACATAATCAGTCAGCAATTCCTGCACTTTTGGGATGTGGCAGTTCTAGGTAGCCTGTAGTTCCATCATTCCTGGGCTGGGCATTTATTTGTTTCTCTAGTTCATAAAAGCTACAAAATTAGGTACCCACTGTTGGAAAAAATGTGGCTCCTGCTTTAACAAAAAGTGACAACTAACATAAAACTCATTATTACTCCTGATTAACCATATGAACCTTATTCTGGGAATGTCATAATAGGCTTAACTTCCTCAAGTCACTTGATTATTGAACTTATCAGCTGTCATTAGGTTCGTTTTCATGTCAGACTGCTACAAAAATGGGAATACAGCATTTTGTAAAGCATTTGACTAATGGAGTGACTGTTTCTATTTAGCTTGTCTTACTGAAAGGACTTAAATCTCCCATGCTTAGGTTCAAACATTTTGTGTCCAAGGCACACCAATAGACAAGTCTGTTTGTTTTTTGGTGGGGGGGAACAAAATACTGATATAGTACATTTATAAAATAATTCAAAACTTTTTGTATAGTTGTATATATATTGTGATAATTACATGTGGTTGTCATGGCACACTGAAAACCACTGCAATAACCAACCAAATCGGTCAACATTGCCTGTTCAGCATCATAATGGCTAGCTAAATAAGCCTCACGTGTATTCGACAGGGGGAATTGAGGGTGTGTTGCCATGGTGACTTACAGGAGCTTCATTTTAGAGACTGCAAAACAAGAAAATGAACTGTACAAAGATAATTATGATGCATTAAATATTTTGCAAATTAAACCTTACTGGACTCAAGGAAAGCAAATTATTCTTTAATTGCAAGAAAAACAAAAGCAAGCATTGGCTTGTAAAAGGTACCCAAGGACTGGATAATTAGACAAAACAGACATCCTAAACAGAGTGCTCTAAAGCCGAAAACCACTTAAAATAAATGAAAATGAGTCCAATCAGGTGTGCTTCCCAGCGTAAAACACAGAAGAAATAAAAATGCTGTTTAGCTCAAACACTCCCCAAGACGTTAGAGCTGTTCTAAGTCCTGGGGAGAGTCGTGTACAACCAAATGATTCAGCAATGCACTTCACTTGAAATACAGTCATTAAAAATTCTTTTTTAAGCCTAGTCCCTCTTTTTTAAATGTTTGTCACATTTTGTTCATTGTTTAATACCATCTTGGGTTTGACCGCAAGAGTGAAGATATTTCAACATTATTCTGAAAACAAAAACAAAAGAAAACTCTTACCAAACAGCTACACTCACTGTTCAGTCTCTAAACACGGTCCTCTGCTCTTAAGCAGTGTGTCTGTCCAAAACATAAAAAACAAATGCCGTTTCAATCAAAATGTCAAAGTGCATCAAATAAAAAATGAAAAGAAATGGTGAGTGGTAAGAATCCATAGAAAACCCACATACTAAGGTGAGTCTCTTAAAAAGGGCACAACCATCTCTCTCACAGATGAAGAGGCTCCATCATATCTTGAACTTCTTCTCTGATGGGGACGACGTTGAGCCTCCGTCCCCTGATCCCATGTGAGTCCGTTTCAGAGTGGGACCTTGGATGGGGCTTCTCTGAGAAGAACGCCCCACAGCCGGTGGCCTGGTGTCTACAGGTTTAACTCCAGTCTCTCCCTCTGACTCTGAGGAGCCACGAAGGTTCTGACCTGCATGTTCTTCTGGCACAGTCCGGTGCTGACCGTTCACGCCAGGACTGAGCCGGCTCGGAATGGCCCAATTATGGTCGGCTGCCAGTGAGCCGCTACACTCTGCTCCACTGTCAGAGTCCTCTAAGGTTAACCGTTCTCCGACCCGGGACTCTGTCCTGAGTGTATCTGGAGACACAGGAGGGGAAGCAGTCAGGTGCTGCAGCTCTCTCTCAACTCTATCGCTCCCATCCTCCTCGTTTTCATGACTCTCGGGAGACATGACAGGACTGAGGCACACAAAGTCCGAAGGGCTAAGACGTTTTTCGTCACCGCCTTTACGCCCTGCGTTGTTGCTACGGGGCCTGATGTGGAGAGTGTCCTCCTCTTGCCCATCGCCTGACGAAGAGGAAGAGGTGTTGGAGGAGTTGGTGGAGGAAGAAGGGTCATCAACAGATATCTCGGGGTAGTTGCAAGAATCAAAGGCGGAGAACAGGGCCTCCACAGCCTCGGGAGCCTCCCCGGCCCTGTTGACAAGGTGCAGGCGGCGTCGGCTCCTCATGGCCACCTTGCGCCTGTTGGCACTGCGGCGCTCCTCGTCGTCGCTGCTGGAGCTGGAGGTAGATGTGGAGGAAGAGGAGGCTCCAGCGGGTAGGGAAGGAGATGAGGAGGAGGAGGAGGAAGAGGTGGGGCTGGACAGGGTGGAGTTGTCCCGGGGACTTGGGGAGCGTGGGCGAGGCATAGGGTCGAGCCAGAACTCGCTCGAGTCAGAGTCATCGTTCACCAGGTCCAACAGGAAGCCCGACTGATGCCGCTGGCGTCGGCCGCCCCGCCTCCTCCTCCCCAGTCCCGACACATCTTCTGTTCCCCCCTCTACTCCTGCTGGCGGCGGCCGCTGCTCCTCCGATCCGGATGCATCAGGGGCGGCTAGGGAGGAGGACGACACAGAGTTGTCCGAGTCGCCACGCCGACCGGCGACGGGGATGCTGGGACCGATCAGGGTGGCGAGGGGAGGACCTGCGGAGGGTTGCCGCGTGGTGCGGCGGCCGCGGGCATGGAGCTGCAAGATGGCGCCTTCGCTCAAGTCACTATCCGAGTCGGAGCTCCAGCCTTCGATCTCACGGCGCACCAGCGAGTCGAAGAAGGCCATCATGCGTGGGTCCTCCTGGATGGACTGGCTCACATAGTCGTGAGACAGGCCACTGCCGCTGTTCAATACTAGGCTGATGTACTCTTCATGGGTGTACAGGCTCCGGGACTTGTCCTCCACGTGGCCCTCCAGGTCCCCTAGGCTGTCAGGCTGCTGATACGGACTCCACACCTGGGATGGGCGATGGATAGATAGAAGGAATGAAAGATAGGAAGAGAGTTTAGTTTAGTATATTTGATCATCTTCACAGTAACAATACAACTTATTTGTTTACAATAACAAAAAGGATCTGGAGGTGATCAAAAGGAATAGGCTGAAGCTGAAAGCTTATAAAGAGGATGCAGTAAAAAACGGAATGGTGGAAAGGAGGATGGAGTGAAGAAAGAAAGGTTTGAGCAAGAGAAAGTGTGGAGGTAAGGATTGAAAGGTGTATGGAAGGATTAATGGAATAAAAGGTTTGAAGAACAGAACAGTGATAGAGGGAATTTAAAGGAGGAAAGAGTCGGAAGAAAGATGGGAAGACAGAAGTATAGATTATAGATTGAGTGGAAATAAAGAATGATGGATAGAGGTGCAGAGAGAGTCATAAAGGGGACACAGAGTAACAGAAGAGGTAAAGGGTACAACATCAAGGGTCATGTTCAAAGTCAAACACTCATGCAATTAATACTGTTATTCCAGAACACCTGGTCTGCTATCAGCTTTCACTCTACCCAGAAGAAAACACAAAAAAGGGAGCATTGAGCAATGGTTACTGTACTGACGAGAGAAGCCCCTTGAAAATGTAATTCTGTGAAGCTCTACAAGCTTTGTTTGTAATGATATATGATGTATATGATATAGCGGTTTAAAAGTAGTTAAAGATTCCATGCTTTTACTTAAATGAATGCACGACACGGGCAAAGAAACCTTTTTTCTGTAACACTTTAGGTAATTAATGTGTTATAAGGCATCATAACACTCGATGTATGACAACTTATAACAAGGTTATAATGCATTATACTGTAAGCTCAATGAAACAGCACATTATAACTACCTTAACTTATATATAAAGTGTCTTTGTTATAAGTTATGCATAATTATAAACAATTACATTGAGTGTTATGAAACATTATGAGTGCATTAAAATGCATCATGATGTATTGTATCCTCCATGTATTTGTATAATGGGTGATGTCTTTGCCCCATGGCAAACTGGGAACTGTGTCCCCTACTCTGTTTCCCACTCAGTCTTCATGCTTCCCAAAACAAAAACAAAAAAACTACCACTTTAACCAGTTTAAACAGTATACGGTACTTAATTTACCGGGGTCTGTCAGAGGTCTATACGATACCATCCTTTTATCCCTCGACATCAAATCTCTTTGCCGAAAATAGCCAATTGGTGAATGGGGATAATAGGGTTACCCTGAAGAAGGCATATATCTGTCCGAAATGTTGTGTTCTCTGTGTCCTCATTAAACCTTATGCATTGGCAGCTATGAGTGTGCGGCTATACAATTCTTCCATTCAGTATTAACTTTCCCGTTGACTGGTACCTCACAAGGACCGGTGTGCTGTGCGTCCTTTTGCTTCAAGTGGCTAAAGAACATTTTGAGGTAATAGGAATACTAGGATTCGAGTGGTTAAAGCAAATTTAAAGGGCTAGCTATATGAATAAACATGCCTCCACACAGGGAAATTTGCTGCCTGATGATGTGTAACCAAGGTAACAGTATGTGATGAAATGGCGAGGCATCTTCACCTGAGGCCCAGGCCGAGTCATAGGTTCAGCACTGGGACGGCAGTGTGAGGTGACGTTACTCACCACACTAGGTGTGTAATGTGAGAAACTTTTTTAAACGGTGTGTAGGCACTACACTAGGCAGGGCTATCTCCTGTATGTTTTAATGATATACATGGACAGTTTAGAACAGAGGTCCCCAAACCTTCCCATGCCAAAGACCTAAAATAGCCCTAGCTTCTGTCTGTGGCGCCCAATTGAAAAATAGTAAAAAAAAAGAAAATAGCCAAGTTACAAGCTCACAACACGTACAAAGTTTGTACCTCATAATGGTCAGATATCTATTTCTTTATTTATTTTCCCATTTCCTCTCATTTCCAATTTGTCCCCATAGCACCCCCTAAGGGCCACAGCCCTAACTTTGGTTTAAGGTTGAGATTTAAGGTTGAGAGGGAGACAGAATAAGGATCAGATGTGAATCTATTCATTGTATGTTGCTTGCACATATACTGCACAGGAAATTTTGACTTGGTTGGTTGCAATGTGGATTCACACAATATACAAAGTGAGAAATAAAGAAACAATTAAAGAATTTTAGGTATGTACAGTGAAGGGGGGGGGGGGGGGGGACACGGGGAGAAAGCACTGAACTCCTATAGTCGATACAAAGCAATGATGCCAGCTACTGACCTTGATGACCTTCTCCACACCGGAGGAACAGATCATGTAGGTGTGGGGGTTGAACCGGACCTGGTTCACAATGGAACGGTGTCCCTTCAGAACCATGAACGCCCCATTCACCACGCGCCCTGCGCCTCCTGAAGGAATGACAGCGCATATGGGTACTTTCTATTAGAACTGAACTTAATTTAACCTGAAAACCCTCTGGGTCACCCGGAAATTCATTGTCTGTTTATCACATACCCATAGCCTTATTTAGTAGCAAAGACAAGGAGAAAATCAAAATGTATCAACGCAGCAACTATTATAGCCAATGTTGAGTTCCTTTCGCAGTGAGGTCATTGCCCAATGCCCAAGGTGACAGTTAAGCGCACCATGGCACATTTGCTTGGACTGATTGGTCAGCTACTGTTATAGCAGCCCTTGGTGTTATCACATATCACCCTCTTGATCCGTTTCACTCATTGGCTGGGTATGTAATAAAATAACACATCATATCACAATTCATGTTAGAGTTGTATACTTGTAATATGAAATATGACATGAGTGATTGCTGTGATTTGGCCTTGCAACAATACTGAACAGCAGCACGTGTGTGGTATTGTTTTAATACATTCTACTATAAACAATTGATCAAGTAGTCATTTGAACTGTATGGAACATAATACGTCCTTACATTTGGTGAAGTGGGTAGTGCTGAATTATACATACTGCCACAAAGCATGGGGTTGACTTGTAGCCAAAACATATAACCAGTGGCGCCAGAATAGAGTGAGAGAGAGTGTGTGTGTGAGTGAGTGAGTGAGTGAGTGAGTGAGTGAGTGAGTAAGTAGAGTAGAGTAGAGTAGAGAGAATGAACTACAGTATACAATACAGAGAGAAACAGAGAGAGAATGTGAGTGTATACAATCTTTGCAGTATAAATAATTATGGCTGATTTGTACCTCAGCCAAGTGACTGGCTATGTAATAAAAAATAACCCATAACAAGTCATTGTTGGAATTGTATACTTTGTGATATGGTATAGCACTTTTTGGCGTGAGATTTGCTTCAAATGTAAAGTGCATTACAAATACAATGTATTAGTATTACCAGTAAGACGCCCTGAGGGCGAGAAGCGACCTCGCCCTAAAGGTCGAGGTCGCGTGCACACATCCGCCTGGGTGACGGCAGACTGCTGGGTGAGCGCTGGCGCTTTGACATGGAGGGTCAGATCAACATATGGAATGAATTCTGTACTGGCCATATATGGAGCGTGTCTTGAGTATACAGGGTTTGATGTGGTCAGATCAACATGTCAGAACAGGAAGGACGGATGGGGAAGGATCAACATGTGGAATGTCAGGTCAGCTCCATATATGGAGATCTAACCTATGGTTGCAATTAAATACATTTAGCAATTAAATTGCTAAAAAACAATGATAACCGTCTAACCTTTTTGTGTGTTCATTTAATTGCACACGGGACCTGATGTAATCCCCCCCCCCCCCCCCCCCCCCCCCCTTGGCCCCCAAAGTCAAAACTTATTCAGCACTCCTGGTTATAACATACTGTGAAAATATACTATACTAAATAGATTCTGGGTATTGACACCATTTCTCAGGCTAAGGTTATATCTTGCACAACAATGCAGTGTGCAGAAAGCCATGCCAACAACATGAGATGTTGATAGAATGCCCAATACAGTTACATACTACTGCTTTTATTATATATGGTCGACCTATCAACAGGTGTGCAGCTGGTTACAGACATGACACAACAGCGTATATTCACATGCAGATAGTCGTTGATAGGGAGACAGACGCCATAACTCACCCGCCCCCGGATCCTTCGGGATTTTCCACATGTAGAGGTTGAAGTCATCAGAACCAGACAAAATGTACTGGGGGGGGGGGGGGGCACAAAGACAGATTCAGAGATATAAGAGTAGCCCATGTCTTAGTATACCACAACTCTTCATAAATCAAAACAGATAACCAAGATTTTATCATGTCAGTGTGCATCTGTCTGAGAAAACAAACTCCTGTGGGGGTAGGGGGTCAAGGAAAATATGAAAAAAATATTTTATTTGAGGCGGTGTCGTGATTTGGGGGATCAAAGAATTCCTTGGCATGGCAGACTAGCCGTTAACAGGAACCTTGCTTCACCTCTGAACTGTGATAAACCTTTGTGAGCTGACAGTTGCAATTAAACCTACTCATTAAGACCAGAGCTACTATTTTTGTCTCATCCAGGTACAAGCAGCAAAATATTGGTAGGACATGTTCCGCAAGTTGTGTTACGTGTTAACAATAGAGGGTATGTGCATGCATAAAGTGAGTGGCAAATCGATAGGACTTTTCTGTTTGGATGTATGGGCCAAGGCCAGAAATGGGTCATGGCCAGAAAGTTGTTTTTTCCACTCAGGTGTTCTCACACATCTGGGTATGATGTCACGTGCATACCCTGTATTCTATACAATCCATCCATCGGTAATAATAATAATAATACAGACTTTAATCAAATCAAACCAAAAAATTGAGAAACAGAAGTTAGAAACTACATGTAAGGCACAAAACCTCAAAACCTTAGCAGCAATGGGAATGTACAGAATAAGGGCAAAGAGTCATTTAGTACCATGATTGCTGGCAAATTACAGTGCCAGCCAAACTAGGCAGGTTTATTTACAGATGGATGCATTTTTTGTGTATGTATTAATTTTGTTCTTTTGTCTTTTTTCAGGGCTCTGGGCAACAGGAGGAGAAACAAAAAGACTCTTTCTGAACTTTGATCCCCAGGTTCTGCAGGCTTGGCATAGAACTATGGCGTTTGTCAATGGGTTAATGTATTGATCTGCTCTACTCCTATAATGTAGCGGTTCATAAAAAGTAAATAAATGCTTTGTTTTCACTACAGATGAACTGGGCGTGAGAAAGTACTGTAAAATCAACAGCTGCCTACAAACATGTGACGCAGCAGGTTTCCCGTGTCAAATGCATTTCGAGTCACAATTCTTCCTCTGGCGGCCTGTAGAAGAGTTGTCTGCATGTAGTCCGCGAGCTGTATCTCGAAATGCATTTCTGAGTAGTTTGTATGTTTTTAAGCCGTTTTTGTGTTCATGTGCCTGTATAGCGCTGTAATGGCATGAGTATTTGAAGGCAATTGCCATTAAAATAGTTTTTGCATTGTACAGTGGTGTTGCTCATCTGTTTTGCTTTCAGACAGTGTCGCAGATTTGTGAAAAGCCAACATGTATATCATGTGACCTGCTGTCACACAAATACCCATTACAAAATTCTTACAGGAACTCTAACTGTTGCTTGATCATTATGGCTTCAGGCCTTACAAAAAAGTAAGCACAACACCTGGGAGTTCCAGCCCCACCTTAATCCCCTTAAGGATACTCTATGTCAGGTAGGAATGTCACACCCATTTTCTGCCTCCCTTCTCTCCCTTAGTTAATATTTAACAGCCACTGTGAAACTTTTCATTACAACTTATTGAATGAAAAGTAAAGTGTAAAAGTAAACTAGTTTCCATTTAACAACTGTACATGCCTTCTTGATTAGTCTGTGCTTAGTCTCTCAAGACAGACTGTAAAGAGGACATTGTTTTGTCAATGGGTACCCAGATTGGTCTGTGCTAAACATAATTTTCTGATAAAACTGATTTTCCAGTAACAATTCCCATAAAAGTATAGGAAAAGCTGAACGCTTATTCAAAGAGCCTATATTTTTTTTTATTGTTTCCCTTCAAGTTTAAGCCGAAACTGAAACTTGTAGTAAAAAACATATACTTCCTTGGCCAACTGGCAGTGTGCACAAGAAATATGGTGCTGATCAGTCCAGTGGTTTACAAAATTAGCCGCACAGGCGCACACAGACAGAAACCCTCTCCTAGACGGCTCACCCCCCAGGTCCCATGACATAACTAATATTTTTAATAGCACCGGTTTGTCAAAACACAATTCTAATTACTATAGCGTAAATAAGATCTGTAGACAGTCTTGAAGTTATTCTTGTACACCTAAAGACTTTAATGAAATGGCTTCTGCTCTTTCTGTTGTAAGCCATTATGCACTCCACTGACCCCCGAGCATAATGTGAACATAAATAAGCATGTCTGCAGCATGATGTCATGTCTGAAGAGGACCTGAGGGAGGACCCCTGGAACAATATGGGGGCTTCTGTGTGCCTCAGCAGCTGAAAGAAGCCCTCTACAGCAGGTTCCCATATCTTCTACTATTATTACTGTTTTATATGCCCATGTCAACGGAAAAGTATTATTTCATACAATCATTTAGAATACATACATGACAGAACTTCTAACTAATTTGTACATTTGGGGGTTACTATGTGCAACTCTATGTGCACCCAATAAATAATTAAGTCATTGAATGCTTCCTTGGCACAGCATTTCAACGATGCCCTGCTTGGCTCCTGACCTGAACGCCTCTCTATCTGCAAGTAAACCACATAGACCAAACAAAAGACAATATCACCACCAAGGCCAAATATTTTAATCGCCATTTGTTGTCTTTTTGTATTTCAATTTCTTCTTGCCAGTAGAAAACCTTTCTTGAGACCACCGCACTCTGAATTGTGGTGCGTTAACCGTTCAAATCATATAAAGAAATTACGGTAATGGTCGCACACACCAAGACTGCATTTTTTTTCATAATGGGAGACAAACGTTTCGGCTATCCAACCTTCATCAGTGCTGATGAAGGCTGGATAGCCGAAATGTTCGACTTCCATTATGCAAAAAGAAAAACTAAATTTCTTCTTGCCCCCATTTCTGTCTATCTGTAAGGACTGTCTCCCATGTCTTGCTAGCCACTTTCTCTCTTGTTGCCTCTCTCTCCTTCTGTCTGTACACTGGCAACCACATTAAATGCAAACAACTGCATATAACCATACAATTCTTATTTCTTCGCATCCTCATTCTGGGGTGGACATTAAGCTATTTTACGTTTGCGGCGAAGAGATTTGGTGTCGAGAGGAAAAGAGAGGGGGCCTAGTATAAACACCCGGGATGCTCCGGATAACAAAATACATAGGATTTAAAGGGGAATACCACTCATTGTCAACATTGAACTATGTCATTAATATACCCTAGAGGAGTTGTGTGGAAATAATAAAAAGTCCTTCCCTTCTGTGTAGCCTAGAACTGGAGGTTAAGAATGTTTGGTCTTGTGATCAGTGACATAGGGAAGGCCAAAAAGTATTGGTACTATTTCTGCAGCTGATTTGTCAATGCTTTCCTTATACTTCCTTATAAAGCCCCATGTTAGATTCTCCATGATGACTATAAATAGAACTATAGAGGTCCATGCGCTCAGTGGAGCATATACAGTATCTACGAAAGGAAGTGTGGTCTATAATGTTAGTCACGCCGTATCTACAATCTAAAATCTCCAGCACAATTACAATTTAGCAGTAACTGTAAGTGTAAAATGGAATGAGCAAAGTAAACATGAACCCTAGTCACCAAACAGGGTAGGTAGTCACACAAGTTGAACTGTAGTTTGCAGTACCTCCAAGAAACCAGGATACCAGGTAAACATCTAGGACGTATGACTCTGTAGTCTGTACACTATACAGTATTTGAGCAAGGTTTCAGCCCGATCAGATCTCTATTATAAAATTAATATTAAATATTTCGGAACACAATACATATGTGAAATAAATAAAACTGGCAGCACAAACGTGTGTGCGTGTACAGCGTGTATGTGTGTGTGCATGTTCATGCGTGTGTTAGGGATGTGTCAGAATAATAAATGTTTTAAGGATAAAAATGAATAGAGTTTTTTTTTTACTGTTTTAACTGACTGAGAGTAACCACAATTGAATACAATCCACATTTATATAGGATTGTTGAAAGCAAGAAAAGTTTCACTCCAGCACCAACTCCAGTTCCAGCACAAACATGCAAAAATGCAAAATTGTTAATGTTTATTGTTGCCGTGTGTGAGAGAGATAGGGGGAGAGAGATAGAGTGTGACCCTCTCTCTATCTGTCTGTCTTTGTGCATGTGTAAATATTGGTTCCCAAACTTTTATCGTTGGAGCACCCTTCTTACACCTATCAAAAGCCGAGACCCCAGCAATGCAGCACGTTGTGAGCTTTTAGATCCGAAATGTTTTGCCAAATAATTGCCTGTTTTCACAGAATGTTCCCAGGGGTGCCCAGGTTGTGAAACTTTATAATAAATATACTGTATGATGTAGCTCCTTATATTTCTGTCACAATGGTATTTTTGGGCACTTAAGTCTCTTACTGGTTGGCCAAGTTGGCTCAGTTATATCACCCTTGATAAAAAGCAAATAAAACAAATACCAACCTGGTCTTTGTCCCCTGCAAAGCAGCAGCTCTTCATGGTGCAGGAGTTGAAGTAGCCCTGGTTGTCGAACTGGAAGCTGGGCAGACGGGAGTGCAGCTCGTACAGCACGGGTGGCAGGCGCCGCCGCAGGGCCAGCAGCTGGGTGCCTGTGCTGTTGAAGCGGACACTCATGGCACTCTGCAGGGACATGCTGCCTCCGTAACGCAGCAGAGAGCTGCAGGGACGGCACCACCATAATGATAATCATCACCACATGATTGTCATTGTGAGTACTCATTTTCAAAAAGTACAATCTGGCAACAAAATGTTATTAGGACATCTATCTATCGATAATTAACATGACAGGGCAGGGGCAGTGATGATAGGCAAAAATAACAGCAGTGGGAGAAGTGAGGACAGAATGGGAATTTTACAACTATGATTTGTGTAGGCGCACTAATGAGCCAAGATCAATGTTCTGGTGAGAATCATCTTTTCTGATCAGTCAACCTGCAGTTAATAAAGTGATGGCTGGTTTAACCAAATGACAACACTGCCCTCTGGTGGATGCAGAAATGTATTTGAAAAGAAAGATGAAACTTAAAGAAAGTGAGGAAGAGATTACAAAAGTGAAAATCTCACGTGCGTGGTTTGCGAATGTCCCAAAGCCCCACTCCTTCCTTGGAGTTGGCTGTGGCCAGCAGTCTGGGCTCCACAGGGTTGAACATCACACTATGGAATGCTGAGGGGTAGCTGGCCAGGCAGAACGGCTCTGAATGAGACAACATGACAATCAAAAGGAGTTCCGCAATAGAGTTGTAAATAAGTGGTTCCCAACTCTGATCCTTGGGGGAACGCAAGTACTGCTGGGCCTGGCTTTCTATCCTACCCACTGGCATAGCACAGCACAACCCCAATCACAAAAATGTAGCGACAATGTATAATTCTCACAAGCTACTTGAGGGTGGCAATTTTGGCAAACAAACTGCAGGAAATCGTCGTCAGGTACCTAGAGTTTTCCGCCCCTACTATTTTGTAACTATTCACCCAATCATCCTGGACCTGTCTAGACTACTAGTAGAATGGCAGTAGAAAGTACATGAGGAGGATGCAAGTGACTTCCTGGAGGTCCCACAGGGACAGGGTTCGCATTTCAACATAGTAGTGAGTTTAATAATAACCATTGATTACATGTGCAAACATCAGCCAATGTAGAAGTCAATACAGTAACAGCCTGAGATAAAAAAAAAAAAAAAAAAGTTTGGAAAGCACCATGTCAAGCAATTCTGTTAAACGTATTATTAGGATGACTGGCTGTTGCCAAGTCAGTCATGAGGGAGGCTTCTAAAATAGAAGGATATTGATGTCATGCAAGATGACACTCCATTTACAACTTCAATATTTTCAACAGGCCACACTTACTTGCATCACTGACCTAACCGTTTCAGTTCATACGACGCATGAGGCCATCATAAGGATTCCGAAAAATTAGTGCCTACGACGTCTGTGGACGTCCTAGCGACGTCCTAGTGACACGGGGCGAGCTAACGCTCTGTGCAACTATTAGATGGTCATTGACTCCCATGTTAGCGCGGTGGAAAGAATGACTCGTATCTCCTAATCCAGGGCGCTCTCCGTGGTGATGAATGGATCGATATGCTGGCGCTTCATTTCTGCTCCTCATCCGTCTCTCCCGCAAAATATGAACGCTTTTTGGAGCGTAAAAAAATGAATTAAGATGATCGGGGATGTGAGGTCACTTTGTAAAGTCAACTTTTTTAGGAAAGTGTTTCCGGTTCATGGCTTTCAGAGTAAAAGCGATCAGACAACTCTGGCACCCCGGAGCTTCTATTTTGATGCACTTCCGGCACTAAATGTGCCTGCCTTGCATACATTATTAAAATATTTCTTCTTCCCATACCCACCTACAAACATATTTAAAGCTAAATACCTAAATTGTTATTTTTGTGTTTATGACAATATGTTTATTTAACTGAAGTGATTGGTTGATTTGTTGGATTGTGCAGTGATGTGGAACCGTTTTCAGTGTAGTGAGTCCCGGACTCGTAGGTGGTCTTTTTAGTGGGTCCCCAATAAAATGTGTGTTTTTGACTAATTGTGTTGAACTTGTGTTTTACATGGTTATAATTGTGGCTATATTAATGTAGATCTTTACCTGAGAATTAAACAAATCTGAAGTGTATTTTGAAAAGGAAACTACCCTAGGCTAATATAATATACTAGGGTTGTTAATAGAGCGTCGCAGTCTCGCCCCCTCGAGAGACCTGGAAAAGAAATCACTGTTCATTTTCCTCATAGACTTTTCAGAAAGTATTTATTTAAAGACGTTTACGCCGAACAAATAATTAGAAAGAAGAAGAAACGGCAGGTTACAACACTTTTTGTTTTGTTTTTCTTCTTTGTAATTATTTGTTTGGTCCACAATATTGTGTTTGTTGTCATGATTTGTCACGACAAGAGTTGGCTTTGTACGACGCTTATAAGGTCTATAAATAAATACGTTTTGAAATGTCTATGGGAAAAATGCATTGGAAACTATTTCCTGGGCCTGGCGTTGTCATTAAAGGGGGCAGGACTGAGACGCTCTATAGAGCTCAGAAATAATATTAGAATTGATAGAATACTAGACCTTTGACACTGGCATATTTGGAGAACACGTAAGTCGGGAATAATTTAAATTGGTACCTGTTGTAACCATTCCCAGAGAACCCAGTGTAGTACCCACTAACATACGACTAGTCTACTAAACCATATTTGGTAAATATGGAGAAAGGGGATCCCTTATGTTGTCAGAAACTGCTGACATCGTATTGATGGGTAAATGGGTACGCGCTGATGAAGTTCTATTGTGTGTGCCACTGTGCCAACACTTATATTGGCGGATTTGGTGCAGCGGAACAAATCACAAAGCTCGGCAAATCCGTGAAGCAGATGGGTCGGGTTGACCAATCAGGGTGATGTATGCCATGCTTTTGTTTTTGCTTAAATGTAAGTCGCTCTGGATCAAGAGCGTCTGCTAAATGCCTAAATTGTACAGTACAACACCCACAAACACACTGAGATTTGGCGTGTCCTCCACAGACCCATGGAGAGAGTAGAGACAGATACAATTATTTGTATTTGTGTTTTTTTTGTCCTAACTTGTGTCACATTTGCCATTGACAATGAAAGGTGAAATAAACGTATAAGCAATAATTGATTGATACTCATAATTCAATAATCAATAAAGCACAAAATGGCTGCCTACATCTCCAGGAATGTACTTTACTTATATAGTAGCACCCAGTGACTTTTAATCACAGTAGTAAAATGCATTACAGTGCTCCATTATAGATGTATTGTAATGTATTACATGACTATGACCGTTATAATACACGATCCTTGCCAAAACAATGCTCATATCAGCCAAACCAAAATATCAGCTTGGCTTCTAACCAGTGGCGGAGCAAGAGCAAGCAGCCGCCTCCCATGGCTACGTTTCTGCCTCCCCCCCCCCGAGAACCGTTTATCTAAAATGATATGCCGCCTATAGCCGCTACTCAAGGCGGACTAGTGTATCGGACTAGTGTATCAGACAGAAGAATACACATCTATTCTCTGTATGTCCTGCGTCGCAGCATGTCTGGAGGGGTTTACTTCTCACACTCTGGTGTGAAACGCCCCTACCCCTCACAGTGACGACGTATAAATTAAACACCACACAACCGTCCCGACGTGCCCTCATTCATTTGATTGTTGAGAAAGCAGAGCAGAGACACAGCAATAGCAGCACCGGAGAAAGAAAAAAGTTTGTCCATGCCAGGGTAAACTTTCAGACGCGATGACGCCTAAACCTGTGCTACCACCACAGCATTGCTTACATCGGCTGACCGGCAACAATCACAGTCTCTACAGAGACAATCGGGTTTCTATCAGCTATGGAGGACCTACCAACAACACAGCTAACAAATTCCTAGCTACTGAAATCAATGGGAAATTACGCGCATAACAAGCAGCTGCGGTATCTTGGCTTCAATATAGCAATTTCTTTTAACAAGATGCAATTGATGCCTTTTTCCCTTTTTCTCTCATGTAGGCTCCATTATATCTGGTGCAGTGCTTGTGGTTCATGAAAGTACAAAATAAAAGTGTATGTTGTTGTCATCATTTAGCAATCATCTAACTATTGTAGGCATTTGTAGCCTATAAGAATATAAGCTACAGCTACAACATAAATATACATTGTATTTCGAACTTTCGGTAACTTCTGTCTATCAATCTGCGTCGACCCCCGACCCCCCCCCACTGGGCCGGGTGCTGCCGGCCGGGGTCCTGCCTACCTCGTATTGGCTATGCCTTACTCATAAAATAATTCCTGGCTCCACGCCTGCTTCTAAGTTTGAGAAACACTTACATCTGTCATCCTTTGGTTGTTTTATCTCAAGTACCCTCCTACAGCAATTACTGGTGCTAATTACTTACGTAGTAAGTGTATATATTTTAGGCATGGGAGCACCCAACAGAAATCATACCCCCGGCCCAACATTGTCAAGCCATACTCTAGTCTAGCTCAGGGATTCTCAAACTGTGGTGCGTGCATCTCCTGTGGTGCGCGAGCACCAAGTTCTAGGCGGGGAAGTGTGACATGAAAAGGCTAATGGTGGTGATGGTTTTATTTTAAAATAAGCCATATATGTGGATATATGCACATATGATGTACAGTATGTCTCTATATAGATTATGAGACATATATGCAGGCGGCCAATTTCGAATAATATGCCACATATGTTATATGTTATATATATGTTTCATTTCCATGTGGGGGGTGTGTCAGCTGGGTCGGGAGGTAACAACTGGGGTGCACCGCCAAAAAATGGTTGGGAACCGCTGCAGTCTAGCTAACGGATGGGTCTTACCTCCATGAGGTGGCTCACGAGTGTCCCAGATGAGAACACGTCCGTCGTCAGATGAGCTGGCAAACACGTTGTCGTTGACAGGGCTGACGGACAGGCTGTACACGGCGTCGATATGGAGGAACACGTTCAGCGTCTCCCCTCTGTGAGAAACATAGGCATCCAAATGTTAGTATACTGTATGTCATGTCATATGTTAGCATACTAACATATCACAATCAACACATCATTGTCTATTGGGCCATATATTGTTAATATGACCATTATGACCATTGAAATGTTTCTGAATTTACTTGAACTCAATGGAGTCAATGTTTGAATCATTGCGTGCTGGTTAATCACTCACTCACTCCTGAATTCATCCTTTTTTTTTTGCAACTCAAATAACAACTAAATAACAAAAATGTAAAGCATTAAGACACAGTTCCAACTCAAGTCAACTCTGTGCAACTCTTTTTTTACTAACCTCTCCACATCATGAAGGATCACCTGCTCGTCATTACCTGTGAAACAATAAAACTAGTTTTAAAATAAACGGAAGAACATGTGAGTTGGAGTGTCACTTAGCCAGCTAGACAAATTAACATTTATTACACAAATGAGGATTACGTGCATGATCTAATCAAGACCTGACAGAAAAGAATCCTTCCCGTCATTGTCCGTTTACACACTAGGCCTATAGCTGATAAAATTCAACTCAGCATTTGTTATTAATCTTTAACTAGGGAACGTTTGCCATGACCTCACTGACTTCCTTGCATGCATGCTCAGTATACCTTACTGAATCAAAGTTTGAAACCTAGTACTAGTTCTCCTTAAGAGTCCTTCCTTACCACCAGAAAATACTTTTGTGTTGGTGCTGTCAAATGCCAGACAGAAGATGTTGGAGAGGTGCTCGCCCTTTAGTTTCACAGGCTTGGAGCGAGCATGGATGGCTTTCTCCATGTGCCACAGGAGGACTCGTCTGTCATCTCCTCCTACATACAGTAGTAGTACATACATAGGAATGATTGACTGGTACCACATGTTAAAAAAGCACACTCAAATGATGTCACTTACACAGGTAGACAGACACATAACAGCATAACATCTGTCTCCCATCAAGAAACACTAGCTCACAATGCATGACTTGTGCACACAATATACACTCATGCGTCACATGTTCTGTAGTACTAGATCTGTGGTCAATTGGCCAGCAACTGTTTACATGTTCTTGTTTTAATTTTTCGAGTTTGCAGAGCCAACAGTATGCATGTTTAATAAATATAGCTTGACAATTACAGAAGGTATAACAACGTTATAGTGACAACTGACAATCAAGAAAGGCATTGAACTGCAACGTTAAGGTTATGCAATAAGGGCTGATTGTTACTCCAGACAAAAATAGCCTGACTGGGTGACAATGACATACACACAGGTAGTCAACATAAAACACGTAATCCAACAGGGAGGGGAATTCACACTTGGAAGGGCCTCAGTGATCAGCTTACCTAATGACATAATATGGGATGGGTCATTCATTCCTCTCAACCCCACTAAGCAGCTTGGTGTTTGATGGTAACTGGTGTAGCAAAATGCTAACCAGTAAAAGCAAGCTAAGTTAGCAGTGGCTAGCCAGCAGCTAGCCCCCAGGTCTCAGCTGGTGAGCGTTAGCATGCTAGCAACTTAAAAACAGTGAGAGGCTATTCTTCGATCCACGCAGCATGGGGAAGGGGGGGGATCTGTCAACTTACCCGAAACGAGCCATTCTCCTCCATTGTTGGAGAACTCTATGGCGTTGACACAGCCAAAATGTCCGAGCATATCCTTCTTGTAGAGACTTGTGCAGCCCGCCAGCCTGCGCCTCTGGAATTCCTCCTTCATGAGGGGCTGTCCAGTGAGCTTTCTCCGGGACAGAAAGCCCACGGAGGAGCGCATACCGCAACCCTGCAACTCCTTCATTTTCCACCGTGCAGAACCCTCGCCGTGTTTAGCAATGCCCCATCAGCATGAGCTGGTTGTCGGGCTATGGAGAGACTACCCTACCGCCTGGGTGATGGTGGTAGTAGTAGCAGCTCACTATTGTAATTCCTAATGCATTTATGTCTACATTCTGGTGGATAATGGATATACACCCAGCCGCTGCTTGCTGATGTCGATGTTGTTTTGTGCCCCGTCTCTCGTTCAGTCCCAGCAGCTTCCTGCTCCGGGTGCAGCATCTCTCTCCCTCCCCCTGTCTGTCACTCACCATCATCCATTCACATGACATGACACATAACTAGTCAATATTTTATATATTTTTTTTTACTTTTAAATTAACTCTGGGAGTGTGCAAATGTAACCAAATCCACCCGTCCATATTTTGTACACTTTCGGAGTAACGAGTTACAAAACCCACCTGGAACTCGAACTCCACCAAGGACCCCTGGGGCCCCCAGGTACGGGGTCGGGGACCCCCCAGCCCCCGTACCCCAATAAATTGAGAAGCGGTGGTAAAGACAGACACAAATGGCTCGTTCGGAAATAACGCACTGAGGAGCGCACTGTGTAATGCAAACTAATGGGCGAGTGCGCTCCGGTGCGGTATTTCCGAACGTGCCCATATTAAGTCTTTCACTACACATTCACTTTGAAGACACAGAACTCCTATTGCTACAATTTCCCAGCTAATCATTACTAATGATGACACAACAACAAATACACATTTAGTGTAGTAGTTTTATTATTCCCAATTTTGGGATTACAGTGGTAGTCTTTAAGGGAACTCTTGGTCTCAACAAGCCTTTCCAAAATAATATGAAAACAAAATCACCTAAATGTCTTTTTTATTTAATGTTTGTTAAATATGAATGGGCTTTATTGTTGGGTAAATTAATGTATACCCAATTTTGAGAGCCAATTGTGCAGAGCCTGATTTTTCTCCCTCCCTCACATGGCAGCCTTGGCAGGGTCCTAGGAGCAAAGTGTGGATGATTAGGTGATTAGGTCTAAAACCAGATCTTTCTTTTGTGATCACAAAGAAGAAAATAACACATTGGCTACAGTACATTATAGACTCAGCACCATGTAAGCCAGGAAAAGCGCTATATTGATTAGCCAAAATTGGGCAATTTAGGCACTTGTCAAGATATTGGCAATGGCTAGAAATGAAATCTTGAATTGACCCAAACACTTGTTTTGTGTTTTTTTATGCAAAAAGATGGAATAAACCTTAAAACCACATTTGAAACATTAAAGTCACATTTCTATACATTCTAGTCTAACTTAAATTAAAATTAAATCCAAGTAGTCCAATTTGGGCCTTTCAGATTGAGCATTAAATTATATTACACAATGCACAAATTATACAGATGAATGGGTTTGGATTGTAAATCAACTATGTTAAATTGTGCTGTTGTTCAGCTTAAGAATATGTTACGTCAGATAGCAGTGTCAATTCTATAGTATGTGCCTCTGAACTGCTGCTATTAACATTGGGGTATTGGGGCACTTTTAAAATCCTACTCTATAATGGACAAACATTTAAAAAGTGCTTTACATTAAGGTACCTTCAATACATTCACTTCTACATAATGAAGTCAACTATAATACCAGACAGGTAATAACTGACAGCTGCGGTTGATGGGTAGGCTACCTTTGGCAAAAAAGTGCCATTTGCTGTCTGCAAAACATTTGGAGTGTGTTGGGTGGAGTGTGAGCATTGAGAAATGAAGAGTTAGATTCAAAAGTTTCCATTTTAAAGATACCCTTTAGAAAGTTACCTTTTGATATTTCAATACTATAACAAATCCAGTCCTTTGTCAATGGCCACATGCATTTATGTTGGCTGTTATCCTGAGTGTTTCACTCTAATTTTATCCTATTAATGTAGCCCTAGAATGGCTATGATAAACACAGCTAACTTCAATGCCCTACTGGGTAGCAGACTCGTTGCGGCTGCATTCAAAATTGAAGCGCTATGTGTGTACTCAACTAATAATTCATTGCTGCGACATGGGGTCAGCTATTATCCTCTAGTTTCATATTCATTTGAAAGTTCTGGCAGAAAATGTGTTAAATAAAATATATCCACTTTTCCACAAGCTGCAAACGGGCCCAATTGGGTAGGAGAATATGGTCCATTTTGTCAACCAGAACTTTCAAATCGATATGAAACTAAAGGACAATAGCTGACCCCAGGACGCAGCAATTAATTATTGGGAAAGTACACAACACAGGCCGCTACAACCTTTAATGCTGTTGCGATGAGTCTGCAACCGAGAGGGCATGGGAGTGATCTATATAGGCTGGGTACTACCGTACTGTATATGGAATACATCAAATGTATGTAATATCACTGCAATTCTAGGACTACTATTAATCATGTAAGAACAGATGTCACTTTTTAGTTTTTCATATGATGGATTCCACATTTTGGAGCAAAACTCTTCAAATATCAGGTACAAGGGTGCAATTTCAGAGATTAATGGACAAATAAGGATAAAGTAGAAGTATTAAGCACATTAAAAGAGAGCGATATGTGATGTATGAACAGTGCAGGGTTGTTTACAGGGTCTGTTTCTGAGTGTCATTCACATATCTTTCAGTCTATTGCACATTTCAGTCTTTTTTCATTGAGTGCAGAGTCTAAGGGTCAAAGGGGCTTTTTTCTCCTTCTTTTCTTTAGGGTAGACTCTACCATAAATTAGTCTTGGACTAATTTATGCCCTGTCACATGACAATGTCACATGCCAAAAATAGCTGACCTACAAGCTCACCTACAAGCTCACAACGCATCGCATCTACGTTGTGAGCTTGTAGGTCGGCTATTTTGTGGCACAAGACACCGTTGTGCGTCAAAGTCTAAATCAGGCTTGAGGAGTCTGGAGTTATTAACAATTCCTGGAGTTCAGAATCCAAGTCCCAGCTTTAGAAGTTCAAGACAAGATGGTGTCCATCTCTTCCCACAGTGTCCATCATTTCAAGGTGATTGCCTTTGGTTGTTGTCGTTTTTCCCACCAAATCATCTTATAAATTGTGCGGGCAAAGAGCTTAAAACCAACTTTACCAAATACATTTTTTTATCAGTGACAATGGGAAAGGGAAAGCTTGGGTTAGATGTTAATTTATCATTTTCTAATTATTATTTTATTAGGATTATTATTTTCTTGTCGCAAAATTCTATAAAACATCAGCAGGATATATAGATATATTTCTTTTTAAAAAGCCAGGTAAGGAAATCTTCCCATGACAGCCTTGCCTCGAGAAGTTTTTACATAAATAGAAAATAAAAATAAAAACGGCAAAAAGATAATGATCATCATATAGAATAGATGTACAAGATGAGGAAAGCAGGAGCTTTAAATTAAGACAGTAGGATGAATGTGTGCAGAGAGGGACAGGGTGGGTTAAACGGTGTTGGCACAAGGGGTGGGGAAGGGACTGGGAGTGGACTGGGAGTGTCCTCAAGGGCTGCAGTCTCTTACAGGACACTAGTATGGGCCTTTTGAATGTCCAAAGATCCCTATAGGGAAGTGTTTGACGTGTGAGGACCACTGAGCAGCCAGCTGGAAAAACTTGACGTCATTCCATTCCACGCCGTCAATCAACACTGTGGGAGGGAGAGGGCATAGTACAGACATCACTTTAAATTGACATCATATTGCACTGTAAATTGTATGTTAAACATAACCAATTACAGTTCAGGAATTTTAGCCGATCTTTACTGTACATCAACTCAATAATAATTGGTATTGTATGTCGGTTGGTATGCGCGTGATATCATCATCATACCCGGAAGTTATGCGGGAACGCCTACTGTGTGGCAAAAAAACTACTTTTCTGGCCTTGATAGCCCATACATCCAAACAGAAAAGTCCTATCTGATTGCATTAAATGACGTTAAACAACATTAAACTCACTTTGCCAAGTCACATTGCCACTCGATTTCCCATTCACTTTATGCATGTGCATACCCTCTATTATCTACCTGATGCCCTGTCTTTTGTTTTGTCCTGACTTTGTATAAAGGTCACGTGGGATTTCAGCGAAAATGAGATATGGCCACTCTTCTGTCAGGCCTTTTGTTTATTTCTTTGCCTCTCCTGCACCATTCAGATCCGAACAGACCACTCATGATCAGTGGTGTCATGCTCGTAGAACGCAGTACCACGCCGTGGTACCACAGAAGAAGACGCACCTAACCTCGGGTCACGAGACGCACCAAATACCCAGTGGTCTAGGTTTCCTGGTGTTATGCAGCCCCCCCCCCCCCCCAGTATCACGCTGTGTCAGTGGTCTAGGTTTCCTGGTGTTATGCAGCCCCCCCCCAGTATCACGCTGTGTCAGTGGTCTAGGTTTCCTGGTGTTATGCAGCCCCCCCCCAGTATCACGCTGTGTCAGTGGTCTAGGTTTCCTGGTGTTATGCAGCCCCCCCCCGGTTTCCTGGTGTTATGCAGCCCCCCCCAGTATCACGCTGTGTCAGTGGTCTAGGTTTCCTGGTGTTATGCAGCCCCCCCCCAGTATCACGCTGTGTCAGTGGTCTAGGTTTCCTGGTGTTATGCAGCCCCCCCCAGTATCACGCTGTGTCAGTGGTCTAGGTTTCCTGGTGTTATGCAGCCCCCCCCCCAGTATCACGCCGTGTCAGCGGTCTAGGTTTCCTGGTGTTATGCAGCCCCCCCCCCAGTATCACGCTGTGTCAGTGGTCTAGGTTTCCTGGTGTTATGCAGCCCCCCCCAGTATCACGCTGTGTCAGTGGTCTAGGTTTCCTGGTGTTATGCAGCCCCCCCCCCAGTATCACGCCGTGTCAGCGGTCTAGGTTTCCTGGTGTTATGCAGCCCCCCCCCCCAGTATCACGCTGTGTCAGTGGTCTAGGTTTCCTGGTGTTATGCAGCCCCCCCCAGTATCACGCTGTGTCAGTGGTCTAGGTTTCCTGGTGTTATGCAGCCCCCCCCCCCAGTATCACGCTGTGTCAGTGGTCTAGGTTTCCTGGTGTTATGCAGCCCCCCCCAGTATCACGCTGTGTCAGTGGTCTAGGTTTCCTGGTGTTATGCAGCCCCCCCAGTATCACGATGTGTCAGTGGTCTAGGTTTCCTGGTGTTATGCAGCCCCCCCAGTATCACGATGTGTCAGTGGTCTAGGTTTCCTGGTCTTATGCAGCCCCACCTAGTGTCACGCCGTGTCAAGTAGCGTGCCCAAATCAAATGGCTACTACTTTGCATAACAACAGGTTTAACTGTTTACCTGAACACACGTTCTCATACATGGTAAGCAACACAGCAGTATTGTGTCTAAAGATCTAATATACTATAAACAACATAGGCGTAGGCTATCCGCTGTGCGCATGCCATGCACACATATAGGCGTGTGCGCAAGTGCGTGTGTGCATGTGCGTGACGTCATTAAAATGCCATGGTACAAAAAAAATCACCATTACACAGTGTTACACCATTACACCACTGCTCATGATTAAAATAGAGAGTGAGAGAGGACAATGAGAACATCATTACCTCTCAGCATGGTCTGCTGGTGCTTGGCAGTACAGATGAGCCGGCTAATGCCCTCTATCACTTGGCTCTTAGACTCCACCTCCTTGTCTTTACTCTTTTTTGGCAGGAACATGACTGGTGATAAGGGAACAACAGAGATACCAGTTGTTAAGTGACATGGAAGCCCTGCATGAAGCCCAGAAATCTAGTATCAACCAAATACTGAAAATGACATGGAAACAAGTGTTAGGCCCAAACTACACCAATGATTCGCCATGCAACTCTTTGCAACCAAACGGTTGTGAGTAGTTGCATGTAATTGCATGAACCATTATCCCCAGTAGCAGTTGCAAGGAGGTGCATTGGTCTGACATGTCCACAAAACTGTTTTGTTGCATGGAGTTGCAAGCAGTTGCATGGCAAATCGTTGGTGTGATTTGGGCCTTAGAACCAAGGCTATTCCCACTGTAGCCAGATAAGTATATTTGCAATTTTGTATCAGACAAAAGTTACAAAATTTTTGCAACATCTTACCCTTTTTGTTCTTCTCCTTGGTCACCACAGTCATGGACATGGTGGGCTGGGTGCCCAGCTCTGCAGCGCCCCCAACGGGCAGCCGGCTGACCTGCAGCGAGCGGAACGTGCACTTCAGGCTGTTCTTGGAGGAAGTGTCTCGCTTTTCCACGTCTCTCTTCCTGTCCGTCGGAGCCACCCAATAGTCCACCTGCAGTCCCATCAGCTCCCCATGTTGTCCACCACCAGAACTTCAGGGAAACGGGGTGATAAGAGATACGTTATTGAAATGGGGTGATAAGAGATACGTTAATTATACGTTATTGAAACGGGGTGATAAGAGATACGTTATTGAAACGGGGTGATAAGAGATACGTTATTGATACGTTATTGAAACGGGGTGATAAGAGATATGTTATTGATACGTTATTGAAACGGGGTGATAAGAGATACATTATTGATACGTTATTGAAACGGGGTGATAAGAGATACGTTATTGATACGTTATTGAAACGGGGTGATAAGAGATACGTTATTTATACGTTATTGAAACGGGGTGATAAGA
The DNA here is from genome assembly GCF_964188405.1 of Protomyctophum parallelum. Taxonomy (NCBI): domain Eukaryota; kingdom Metazoa; phylum Chordata; class Actinopteri; order Myctophiformes; family Myctophidae; genus Protomyctophum; species Protomyctophum parallelum. Next base: position 28,433,845 of record NC_139718.1, on the reverse strand, counting down.
GATACGTTATTGCTGACTGACTGTCACAAATGTCAGCATCACTGACAGATCTGTAAACAGAAGGTTTTTTTGGACTGCAATGGAATGGACTATGGAATACCAATACCGAATTAAATTGTTTGCATATTGTATATTATTATATTGTTTGTACATTCATGGTATGGCAGGGGTGTCCAAACCTTTTTCAACGGAGGTAATCACGTACCAAAAAATAACAATGCGTTCAAATTAGGCCAGAACTGTTTCTCGTATCTCCCTTGCTTTGTTTCTTTCTGCCTTCCTACTGTCTTGATAAAGAAATATAGCTGTAAGTAGCAACCAGTATCTCTCCAGTATCTCTCCAGTGGTCACTAGAGGTGCCCTTCTAACATCTCTTATTAGCTTAGCTCCAGGTTGAAATGACTAAGGGTTGTTATTATAATTTTTTCATACAGCTATTGCGTTAAAACAAACAGCTAGGGTGATAACTAGCCTACTAATGAAATAGTGTGCCTAGCGCACTTCATTAGTGGGTAGTGAATATGTGTGAATTTCCTCTAAACTATGGCTCGCAGCCATCCATTATCACCTCAAGAAAGACAATAGCAACACATTCCTTCACATCAGACATTATTACAAACGAGAAAAAATGAATTATTTTCACATGGTGGTGCAAGGTCGGGTTATGCACACTTTTGCACCCCCGTGGCGCCACGCCTGGACATGAGATATGCCCTTTCATATTTGCATTTTTGATTGATTGCTATAACAGCCCTCTTTTGAAGAAAGAAAACGTATGCTGTCAGGAGGAAACCACCTAACTCCATTTGAGGTTTTTGATATTTTGCTATTGAACACCCTTTACATCTGTGTGATGGTTAAAACATATTTAACCAATGAAAAGTAGTAAAAAGCGCTTCGGAAAAGAACCTCTTAACTACATTGGACCCTCAAATTATCTGATATAGCAGCTAACTCCACCACCTCTTCCCCTCTCATGCAAGTAATATTGACAATATATAAAGTCACAACACCAACTTTGATGAGGCAGTATTGTTTTGTTTTAAAAATATAAGGTTTTCTTCATTTCCTTGTTCATCTTGGAGTTAGGTGGATTCTTCCCTACAGCAGAGATCTACAAGAAACAGTGCCTCACTTTGTGCCGTGCGGTGAGCTTGTATATCTGCTATTTTTTGTTTAATAGCCAACGCAAAAACCAAAAGTGACATGCTTTCCCGGTTTTAATGATTATGATGTGACAGTAAGAGTACCACAGACGAAAAACAGTCTAAGTCCAAATTTCATTCTGACCCCTCCACGAAAAGGCCTCGTTGTCCTGAACCCTTATCTATCATTTATACATTATGGATCAATAGTGTGGACTTAGACTGTTTTCGTCTGTGGCGTGGCATCTCTTCTGAATGTCACACTGCCCTGTAAATAATCTGTGCACCACCTTTCTCAATTTGCTAAAGCTCAATACGTAAAAAATAAAAATAAATCTAATTAATGATAGAGGACCAACAGTTCCCATAAAAGCAGAATTGCTGACCAATATCAATGGCTGAAATTCTTTCATGTGTATTATCTTTCCTCGGAGCAGGGAAAGTCCTTGACCAGATCGTCATGATATACCTGTAACAGAAACCAGTGGTGACGGAGGGAGAGGAGGGAGGTGTGGGCGACGGTTCCTTGAGAGCAGGAGACACTTGTGGAGGAGTGGAGGAAAGGAGCGCTGACCCCATGGGAGCAGCGTCGTCAGAGTCCCCTGAAGGACAGAAGAGTTGAGAGGCTTCATTCCAGCAGACTATATGCAACGAGAGAGTAGGAGAAAAATGAACGATGTTCATTGCTCAGTGTTTCACAAACCCAGACTATACAAATTACGGGCCTCTAAAATATTAACATTCTGCAACTGAAGCGTTCATAATCGCAGATTACTCTAATAATACAGAAGAGTGGGTTTTACTGTCACACCAGTCTGCGAATTTCACAGCAGATGTATTATAATTCTCATAGATGTACATTCTAATAATATTATAATACATTATAATCATTGTAACTGTATAATCACTGCATTATAGTGCAAATATAATTTACTATAACCGTTGGTTATTGTGTGCTTTAAATAAAGTGGAAGAAAACTTTAAATATGTAAAAAATGGAATTCTACCTACTGTATACCTTGAGGAATGTCATTACTTTACTTAAAGCACATTGACTTATTCACACTATAACGCAACACACACACACACACACACACACACACACACACACACACACACACACACACACACACACACACACACACACACACACACACACAATAAGTTATAATTCAGCATAATGTAGTACAACTTTGAGAATTATAGTACATCACATCCTTGCCAAAATGTATGTATGTAATGTATGTATTATGAAGTATTATAATCCTTACCCTTATAAGCCATTATAAAATGCTTTATAATTGTGGTGTGATTATTAATATAAACATTATGAGTATTTTAGAGTTAATTAGATTATATTGCATTATAAATATTATTATAAGGCATTACATGGGATGCATACTGTAGTTGCATACATAGTTAACACATAAGTGTTCATTTTTTGTCTTTTTATATTTATGCTTAATTAAATAGTGCAGTGGGGAGGGATGGAAAGGCGAAGGTCGGTGATAAAGCAATGACATGCAACATGGATCATGAGCCAGACTCGATCCCACAACTTTGTATTCGGCCCGCCCCACAGTCTAGGGGCAGAGAATGGCATGCAATATTATACTAAAAAAAATATATATATATTTTTTTAATTTATTTCTACACCAAACAGCAACCACCCATTGAGAATGTGTATTGAATTGATGGCTTGCCTGAAGTTGCAGATGTCTGTTCCACAATGCCTACTTTCACCATCTGTAGAATTCAAAGTGGAGTGAAATGATTAGCATAAACAGATAGAGAAACAGTTGTACTACATCCCACAAAAGGCCTTACAGGAAAATGGAACGAATATGACTCCATCTAGGTATTCTAGGCAGAGTAGTGACTTACCCCAACGAAAGGAATGAATTTCTGACATGAGTCCTCATCTGGGCTGTGGAGAGGCAGAGGTGCCCAAACAGGCAATACAGGAGATAAAGGAGGCAAGAAGAGGAAAAATATGTCTTGAAATGGAAGAGAATTGGAAAGTCCAAATGTGGCCAAAAAGCACTATGTCCCAGAAGCGTTTCTAAAGCTACTAATTTCTGCAAAGTAAAAGATTGTAATGCACAAACGCCAACAGCATCTAAAGTTAGTAGTACTAGGATCTATGGTTAGTATCTTTGACATCTGGACTACTTTGTTTTCCAGTATGTGAATAGTGGAAAATGAACACTACATGATTACAACATTCAAACACTGAGGACAGAGCATGCTTCATTTGATGCCACGCCTGGCTTGAGAACCCCTGTTAAATAATTATATCGAACCCCCACCCCTTCATTCACTCCCCACCACTACAGACAAGCAAAAAGCAAGGCATGCAAGCTAAAGCTATCCCACCACTGCAGGGACCAAAACCAATTCAACAAACAAGTCCAACTGAACAGCATTCAGGAGTCAGCATGTCCGTCAGATAAGTGGAACGGCTGAAGAGAAGCTGCACAAGTAAGTTCAACCAGGAGGTACGTGATAGGACAGAGCGGGTGAGAAGGAAGAGCAGCAACCTACAGCACTATTCCTGGTTCCATGCACTACCTGAGATTGGTAGTGCATCACTACAGTACGTCTAGAAAGCACTCACTGAACTATTTTCCTGATAGGCACCAGAAAAATAGCCTGAATGGAACTATCATTTAGGCTAATCTGACATATGTCAAAACTTGATGACTTGATGGCGGTAAAAGGTTGGTGCTCTTGCCTTGAAGAAACCTGCCATCGCCCCCCCAGGGAAGAAACAGAGAGACTACAGAGAGAGAGAGAGAGAGAAAGAGAAAGAATGAGCGAGAAGACAGTCTCTACAGTAGGTACAGTATGCAATCCAGGCCAGGGTTCTTGTTCTTTTTTTCAACTTGTCACAACACAACACAAACCCTGCCAAAATCACTGCCAGGGCAGCCAGAGGGAGAAACAGCCAAATGTCTGCCGGGTATGTACAGTATGTGATGCGCGTTCATCTCAACTCGCAGGAATGGCTCATGACTCAGCATGTGATCTTTGTGGAACATCATTACTGTTCGTCTTTGTTCAAATGTGCGATGTAATCGTAAAGCACACTAATAACTCTGGACAATACGAAATGCATGCATTTTCCAGGCTGAGTTTAAAATGTAGTTCTAGAACAAGACATTCTGGAACCCACCGAATAAGGCTTTTAGACAGACCATCAAGCAAAGTGTTATCGATATTTATGAATGGGTTGGTGTCAGTCGCTGTTGCTATTTGTGCTCAGCTGAGTAGGCTTTAGTATAGCCAGCAGCAGTAATACAGCTGATAAATGTGTTTACATTGCTCCTTTTAATTTTATAGCACTCGACACACTTGTTAAGAAAAGTGCTGCATAATTATAGTCGTCATTAAAACTGTGAGGATTGAAAGAGATTTATTATGAATGAATTCAAATGATGATTAGTGTGACGTTAACACCAGCACATAATACTCAAGTGAACTTATTTGACCTCTAACCTTAAGCGGACTATGCATGTACTGTATATGCACTTGCTGGTTTGTGTACTGTACACACTGAAGATGGGACAAGAATCTTCTCCATCCATATTCAAATGGACCTATTATGCCAGAAGAAACCTTTCATCTCCAATCTTTTTAATACTGTATATATATATATATATATATTTATCAGTCTTTATGAGACAATAGCAGACAGACATGAATGTCCCAAAGCGTGTTGAGGGTCACAAACAGGGATGAAGTAGGGATTAGGAAAGAGCTGAGAGACTCCAGAGGAGGGAGGAGAGGGTTCATCATTGTACTGTAACTGGCATCCTGCCACCTTATCAGCATTCTTTGTTCAACCGTGACTTCATAATTATATGGAGCGGAAAAATAACTTCAGCTCCAGAATGTGGGTATATTTTAGGTTTGTTTGCAGAATTTGTTTACTCTGATCAACAACAGATTGGAGGTTCACTACTGTAAACGTTTAATAGTCTGGTAGCATTGTGACTGCACCCGAATAATTTCCTTCCACGTTGAAGGAAATAAACCTAGAGATTTATGTTAATAAAACATAAAAATGTAACTTTAAAATCTTTTTTCAAAAAGACCAAAAAATTGTAAATCGCAGCACATTGCATCACAAGTTTTGAGTGACACCGTAGTACTGATTGACGAAGTATAAAATAGGTCTTAATCAGACTAATTTGGATCCTTGCATTTCTATTTAATTACATTAAGATTAAAAAAAGCTTCTTGATTATTCAATTAATCAAAAGCAGCCATTCTCTAAACTATAATATCTTTAGTTGTTAAACAAAGTCTATAGGACACAAAATCTATGTATAAAATGCCTTCAGAGATATTTCTATCACACAAAAAGTAGAAGATTTGGTTAAAAATACCCTGTGTTTTTTAATATACTGTAACAGTGCCTCAATCTCATGCTTCATTAGTGTTTGGGTTCTCAGTAATCTCAATAATAAATCTTGTAAAGTGTTTCGACCATGGGCTAGGGGTCAGAGTTATATATATTATCCCTTCTTAATAGATAGTACGACTTTGTATGTGGAGTGCACAAGCAATATGTAATATGTACAGGTTTTATAGGCGCACGCGTGTGCGCGCGTGTGTGTGTGTGTTACTTGGAGACTGTTAAAGTGGCGAGCTGCAGCACAAGTAACAGACACATATAGAAAGGGGGTGGGGGGAGTCCAACACAGAAAAGCGCATGAATCACCAGAGAGGAGGAAGACAAACAGACTGAAGCAGACCACAATACCTTACTGCAAAATCAAAATGAAAGCTCTTTTTCCTTCAAAGAAAAGAAAAGAAAATAAACACAAAAAAGGAAAATATGTTATTCACGCACACAGTGATGGAGAAGACAGTGATGTTTAGAGGACAAGACTCACATCACATACTGTATTAGATATTCGAGACTCACATCACATATCAGATATTAACCCCCACACACAAACTCAGACACTAGTAAATATTCAACGTCATTAGTGACATGACATTTTCAGCTCGCTTTAGTTTAGTTTAGTTCCTTTCAAAAGGGGGTTGTGTACTATCGTACCCATGAAATGTGTTTTCCGTTTTAGACACACCTGCAGTATCCCTTTGTGGGTTCATTAACACTGAGGTCTCAGTGGGGTTGCAGAGTGACACCAAGGAAAACAACACTTCAAAGTGTATTTTGGGTGCCCTTGAATATTTCCAACCCCCTCTTGAAAGTACAAACCAAACAAACAAACATAGGCTCAGCATTAAAAGCATTTGTTAGACAAATCCTCAAAAGTAGCACCCTAACCCCCGCCAAAAATAATAATACAATTAAATTAAAAAAATACCCCGCATTTGTCTGTTAAGTCATAAATACTGAGTATGGTTCTGAATCTGTACTGTTTTAACAGGGGGGTCTGGGAATCCCCAGGGGTCACAGAGGGGGGTCCCCATAAAATCAGTTAATATAGCATCAAATTCAGTTCAACCACTTTAACCCTACATACATACATCTTGTAGATCTACCTTTTTCAAAAACAATCTTGAAAGCAATTTTACATTTGGAATATCTTTGCAACATTTTAACAACATAAATCTTGTATGGTGGTCCCTGGCACAAAATCGTCTCAGATGGTAGCCTGTGGCTGAATACAGTACATATTAATTTGGGGGTCCATGACATGAAACGGTTTGAGAATCACTGAGTTATAAAACACACTGGACTCTGTGATAGGCAAGAGAGACAACTGTACATCAATGTACCTCTTGTGTTTGTAAGTGAGCATGGCCTCAGCGATGGGGAGCTGGTGGGCTCCATTCGCTCCCACCATGTACTGCGTTACCCGGGAAACCACATCTGGGTCCTCCTGTACTGTATAGAACAGAACAATTGCTATTCTTCTCCTGCTTAGCCCTGTAACACCCAGCGTTGCAATAATACAACATATTTTAATTCATTCATTAATTAATATATTTTCTTTATGTTCTATTTTCACCTAAACGTCATCATTGCAATGCCATTGCAATGCCATTGGTCATGATATTTGCATATAAATACAGAGGCTGAAATTCACACAAAATCTCTGGACTGTGCAATTTAGAATTCTCTTTAATCTATGACCTTTAACCTTGATAAAAGTAAGTAAAATAGCTGTAATATATGTTTTGTTGTGATCATTAGAATGTCTAGAACATATATTTATTATTGTGAAAGATATCCCCCAAATGTAAATTATTAACTTATTATTATTTTAATAATTATTATAAATGTGCATACAATTTGCAAAAATAATAATATTTTTTTCACATAATTTCCTCTGATAAGTCCTAGTAGTAAAAATTAGTAGTAAGGTTGAAATCAATTTTTTGCAAGTAGAAATGAATCCGGGTTTTACAGGGTTAGTGTGTGTGTGCGCGTGTGTGTGTGTGTACACATATTATTGATAATGCATTAATTCTCTTAAACTTGATATCTCAGTGTAGTATAAAGGTGAAAGAACGCTCAAAGTAGTCTTACAGTAAATACGACCACAGCTCAGCTCATCTATATTTTATATTTTATCAAATATATAGTGTGTATACAGCATATGTACATAAAAAGCATTAAATAATTTACATATACATAATGTATATATTATGTAGAGAAAGAGTTTAAATATAACAAGACAACAGCAAACAAAGAAATACTGAAATATAAATCTAATATAGAAATGTAAATGCAAATATCTGTCATGAACACATAGCAACAACAAAAACAAGGAACAGTAAATATAACTGTAATAGCCAGACAAATAATAATCTGTATAATGAATACTTCACTATGTCTAATGAAACATTCATAGTGTGTCCTACCCACAACAGGGGCCTCAGGTTTGTGAAACAAGTCCCTCCATGCTGCATCCTGGAATAAGCTGTTGTAGCGATAGTCGATGGTGCCCAGATATTTAGAGACTGGATGGGCTCCTGAATGCAGTCCAGGAGAAACATATAATCTAATCAGATGTTGATATAGCTGTTGTATTTTATCAACTTCACATAGTCAGGATGGATATAGCAGATAGTAAAGTCAATAATATCTAAGTAATATTTCGGACAGAAACCAAAACAGTACATTTTCAGGTAATGGAGAAAAATAATCTGCGTTCCAATTGGTCCAATGTAGAACTATGTTGACTGGATAACTGAATGACTACTTTTGTTAATTGAATTAGTTAATTTAATGTAATGGGTATGATTTAGCTGTAAAATATTACTAGTACTGTATTCTTTTTTTGTACTTTTTATTTTCTCGTATTTTTAGAAAAGTCTCCTGTGGGCAGTTGTTGAAAACTAGCACTCTAAGCAACACAAATTGTACAATTGCAATGTGATTGTATTGTGTATGCCAAATAAATAACAGGGTTGGGCTAGTCCCCACTCCTTTATTTTGTCCGGCATCTCAAGCCCTTTTGTGCCTTGGTTGATTTTAATCTCCCAAGGTTTATTCAACTTGTTTGTTTTATCATGTGGGTAAGAAATAAATAACTATAAACTGTTTTGTGTGGTGTCCTATTACGCTAAGGTCCTCCATCTTTTCTAACCATTGGTGTGTTTATAGTTAATGTTGATTGGTTTAATGGGGGCCGTAAAACCGCCATGCGTTAAAGTAGGACATAACAAGAAATATGGAGATAGATGTTTTCCACCTCACAGTGACTATTTGTTTCATGCTACAACTAACCTAGAGGGATGACAAGGAACCTCATGTAGCCCAGCCAGTCAGGCGTCTTATGAGAGAGATGGTCCACAAACAGCCTTAAGACGGCACTGAGGTAGTGCTGAGCCCCAGCCACAGCTATCTTTATTGGTATAGGCGTCTGGGAGTTACAATTACAACTAGGGAGAGAAAACAAAGAACATCAAGCACATTGAATCACCAGGTAAAGTGAATATACTGTACAGGAAACTCTTTGGTGATTTTTCAGGGACATACTGTATTGATAAATCACAGATTCTTTGTACATCCTGACAGGACCTCACACACAGTACAATTAATATACCGTAAAATAAAAGCAAATGGCCAGATACACATACACTAAAT